>NC_030682.2:96899769-97266644 GCF_000004195.4 Xenopus tropicalis | reverse complement strand
GTTAGAAATGCACACGTTTTGCAAATTGCTTTTTTGCTCCAAATAAAGGCTTTTATATAATATAGCAGCACATTCAAACTTCATGAGAGTTTTAAAAATGCTAAATACAGGACGTCATTTGGCTGAATCCCAATACCTTTTGCAGGATTTGGATTCAGACTCATCATATGTGTTTTGCTAAACCAAAACCAAACCCTTAAAGTCATGTGGCTTTAAAACCCTAGACAACTATGGGGCACATTTACTAAGACACAAATTCGAATCCGAATTGGGAAAATTCCGATTGGAAAACGAACATTTTGCGACTTTTTCGTATTTTTTGCGAATTTTCGGCGCCTTTACGACTTTGCGGAAATTGTCGCGACTTTTTAGTTACCAATACAATTTGCGTGAAAAAACGCGAGTTTTTCGTAGCCATTACGATGCGCTCGTATCTTGTCGCGACTTTTTCGTATTGAGCGCTCGTAAGCGGCGGGCGAAACTTTCAGACTTAGCATGATTTTGGAAGCCTCCCATAGGACTCAATGGCACCCTGCAGCTCCAACCTGGCCCAAGAAAAGTCACCATACTGAAGCTTGAATGAATCTGAATCTTTCGTACTCGGCGCGAAAGCTGCGAAAAAGTCGCGACTTTTCGCGCAAGTATTAACGCTACGAAAAAATCGCCAGATTTTGCGCAACATTCGGAATGGCAACGAAAAAGTCGCGACAATTATCGAAAAATCGCAAAATACCGATCATTATGAAAAAAACGCAATCGGACGCATTTGGCCCGTTCGTGAGTAAGTAAATGGGCCCCTAAGTGTGATTTTTTTTTTTTGTTCATTGATAATCAAGTTTCAAGTTTTATTGTCATATACAAATAACAATGAAGCATCATTACTGTAATGAAATTTTTTTGACCCGTGTGCCTCCAAACTTTACATAGACATATTACATATTAAATATAATAAAAGTGAGCAATAAAAAACAAAAAATGCAATGAATTATTTGAAAAATAATGCATTTAAAGGGTTAGAATTCAGTACAGAATTTAGATGAATACTTTGTCAAGGAGCATATTACATATTTAATCAATGTGGTTTTTTTGGGAAAAATATATTTTTGCAACTCTGCTATTAGCAAACTCTATACTCACTTTAATTGAAGAAATTGTTTCTGTTGTGCCACCTCCTATAGCTCCTATAGGGGCCTTTTTTTTTTTTTTTTTTTGAAGGGCACCTCTGTACAGTGTATGGTGTTGGTAGCTACATTTCATCACCAGGAACTGGGCAAATACTGAAAGAGAACCTGTTTTAGTCTTCTCAAAACATAAGCTTAGGTGGTTCAATTTCAGCAGTAGGACACTATTCCCAGACAAAGGGACAGATTTCTATTGGAGCATTGGAACATAAAAAAGGTAAATGTCTTACAACATCCATGTCTAAGGCTTGAGCTAAATACAAATAACAAACGGTGACACTAAAATTTGACTTTAATCACTTACCTTGTACCCCGGGCTGGTGCCCGTGTTAGGAGAAAACAGCACCAGCCCGGGGTACCTGCGATCGCTTCCTGCTTCGTTTTGCCGGGACCCCACAACAGGTACATGCCAGTAGAGTGAAAAGCCGACTTCTCTGTTAAAGTTAGGCTTTTTCACCCCACTGTGCATGCGCGCACGAGCAAGCGAGCAGGAAGGAGGAAACGCTGCAGCTACCCCGGGCTGGTGCTGTTCTCTCCTAACAGGGGCACCAGTCCGGGGTGAAAGGTAGGCGATTTAAGTCACTTGGGGGTGCCTAACATTTTGGCACCCCCAAGTGACTTTGCCTTTCCTTCTCCTTTAACTACCTGGTGTAAAGCTGCCTCTGTAAAGCTGCCTCTGTAAAGCTGGTACATACTCCAACTCAAACTCCAAAACACTTATACCAGTTATTGCTGCAAAAATAAGATCTGCAATATAAAAAAGTGTGGGGATATTTCCATTATTTTTTTTTTTACTAACATATAAAAAGGTCTTGTCAAAATCTACAAATGTAACTATTTTACTCTTTTGCATAACATTTTATGTAAAGAGCCCTTCATCTGTACAGGCTTTCCACAAATCTATGAAGAAAGAGTCTGTTTCTTAACCCCTCTTAATAGACTTTGGGGGATTGTAATAAAAATAGCAATTGCAGGGTTAGTGCTGCTCGCAATGTAATTCTGTTAATACATTTATTACATTGCGAATGTTTAACCCCTGCTTAAAATGACAATAGGTTAATTAAGATTCAAAGTTTTATTACATACACTGCACACTTGCGCAAACTAAATAATTAACAATCGCAAATTGGTTTCAAAGCTAAAATTCTCTCCCATTGTTTTTTTCCATTAACAACATATATTACATCCCCCCCATTTATGTTTGGCAATTTGTATTTGACAGAGTTGTTCAGCCACATCAGGAGCAACTGTTTGATGATGATGAAGAACTTCCCACCGCCAATTCAGATGAAGAGCAATCAGGGCCCTCTAGAAGAAAGCGTCAGCCAAGCATGTCTGAGACTATGCCCTTGTACACACTTTGTAAAGAGGATCTGGAGAGCATGGACAAAGAAGTAAGCCGATTTTCTATCTGTTTAAAGCATAGTTACATATCTAATAACATCATCTTTTCAGGTGTTCTATTTATATACTGTTAATAATTGCAATTTTAGTTTCCATTTGTGTTAATTTCACTTAATGCCACTGTGACTTTTTGCAAAATATAAATGTGCTAGAACATGCAAGTGTCCATTTTTATTGTCAAAAGTTTTTTTTTCTATAACCCTTTGCATGCTGGCTCTTTTTAATCTATCAACACCACATATTGCATAGATCAAAGGTAAACCATGCATGCTGGTACCATTTTGTGCCAGTGTAGTAGATTTCATGTTATCTGACACACAACTGGTTACATTGAATTGAGCACATATTGATGTACAGTCATATGAAAAAGTTTATGAACCCCTCTTAATTCTTTGGAGTTTTGTTTATCATTGGCTGAGCTTTCAAAGTAGCAACTTCCTTTCAATATATAACAGTAGTATTTCAGCAGTGACATAAAGTTTATTGTATTAATAGAAAATATGTAATATGCGTCATAACAGAATTAGACAGGTGCATAAATCTGGGCACCCCAACAGAGATATTACATCAATACTTAGTTGAGCCTCCTTTTGCAAATGTAACAGCCTCTAGATGCCTCCTATAGCCTTTGATGAGTGTCTGGATTCTGGATGGTGGTATTTTTGACCATTTGTCCATACAAAATCTCTCCAGTTCAGTTAAATATGATGGCTGCCGAGCATGGACAGCCTGCTTCAAATTATCCCATAGATTTTTGATGATATTCAAGTTGGGGGACTGTGACGGCCATTCCAGAATATTGTAGTTCTCCCTCTGCATAAATGCCTTTGTAGATTTACAACTGTGTTTAGGGTCATTGTCTTGTTAGAATATCCAACCCCTGCGTAACTTTGTGACTGATGCTTGAACATTATCCTGAAGAATTTGTTGAATTCCGACCCTCGACTTTATCAAGGGCTCCAGTGCCTGAACTAGCCACACAGCCCCACCAAATTTGACAGTAGGTAGCAGGTGTTTTTCTTGGAATGCGGTGTTCTTCTTCTGCCATGCAAAACACTTTTTGTTATGACCAAATAACTCAAATGTTGTCTCATCAGTCCAAAAAACTGTTCCAAAATGACTCTGGTTTGTCTAAATTAGCTTTTGCATACAACAAGTGACTGTTTGTGGCGTGAGTGCAAAAAGGGCTTCTTCCTCATCTCCCTGACATACAGATGTTCTTTGTGCAAATTGTGCTGAATTGTAGAACGATGTACAGATACACCATCTGCGGCAAGATGTTCTTGCAGGAGTCAACAGAAGCACAACTTGCAATTGGCCATCTTAAATAACCTTTCTCATGATTGGATACACCTGCCTAAGTTCAAGGCTTAAGGAGCTAATCCAACCAATTTGGTGTTGTCAGTAATCAGTATTAAGCAGTTACATGCATTCAAATTAGCAAAATTACAAGGGTACCCAAATTTTTGCACAGCCAGTTTTTCACATTTGATTTAATTTCATATAGCTAAATACTGCTTCACTAAAAATCTTTGTTCAGAAAACACCCCAGTACTCATATGTTCCTAGGAAATGAAAGACATACATACCACTGTTATCTTTTTTTGTTGAAAGTGGAGTAAAATGTGCAGGCTGAGAGGGGTTCCCAAACTTTTTCATATGACTGTATGTGTTGAGAAGCATATGTGCCAGTACTTGTGAATTTGTACAGGCATTTTTTTCTGTAAGACCTACTAAAAATTAAGTTGCGCAGAGGGTCTTGCTGCCATTGTACTCCCATTATATAACAACTTGGACAGTTTGATCTATTTTCGGACTATAAAATAAGATGTGGTAGCCATAGATCATTGCTCATGCTTAGTGTTGTGGTTGGATAATTAGCCACTGTTTTCCTGTGTAGTATGCTGAGGGAACATGCTGATGTACATTTTTGGGGTGTGGGAGCAGTTTTAGAGCATTTGAGCTCACTGTACAGGGACAGACATTGACTCAGGCCTGGATTTGTGGCGATGAATGAGGGGGCGCGGAATCGGGACGGCCTCAGGGCACAAGTTTTAGAAATCCAGCGCTGCATTGACTGCCCACTTAGTCACCCTTGGAACTGTTTGAATAAGTCACCAAATAAATGGTTGTTTTTGTGAATCAAAACCAACATGGAATAACCTTCTTGGTCCTCAGGCCTTACAAATAGTATATTCTTCGTAGATATCGGCAAGTTGTGCAACCTTCAATAATACAGTTTTCTTGAGCAAAATTTTATATATTTTTTTTTTTTTGTTCATGTCGCTACTGTGTGGGCACAATTCAGGCACCTTTAGTGTATGAGAAGCTATTTACTCCAGCTCTCCTCCTGAAATGGGGAGTTGTATCTATTAAAGACGGGCAAGATATTTCCACCTGGAAATACAGTAAAAATAACCGCAATAAAAAGTCCCTCTTTGCCACAAGCTGCAAATATTTTCTGACATATTTTTTAATAACGGTTAAGTGTCATTTTTCTAGGTTAAATTACTTATTTGGCACAGCTGTCCTACTAATGAACATCTGCAGTGGTTTAGAACAGTTTCCTTTACTCGACTTTCTTGTTGTTTCACATCGGCTATTTGTGTTAAAAGGGGTAAGAAGTAACATTTTCATTGTGTCTTGAAATAATGTTTTAAAACCGCTTAAAAAATAGATAACATAGAGTTAGATCTTGCTTAATAGTTGGGTTATTTGTATCCAGAGCTAGATTTGTACCAGCTAAGTATTTCGCTTACCATTTAGGTTAGTAGCAGTCTGTCCTCAAACTGAGTGGATGTTGAGAGGAGAGGGACACTACTTTAGCCCTGCTCCATGAAATATTAATAAATCTGTCCCATAAGATATTCATAGAACCTTCCTTTTGCTTTTGCTATATTTACAAATCTATGGGGAAGCTATCATCCCAGAGAATAAATAATTGATATTGTATAATAAGTTATTCAAATATTCAGAATTATTTTGTATGTGTAACATGGGATTTTTTTTTCTCTTTCTAACATACCATGCAGTGCTGTCCAACTTTTCACATGAAGGGGGGCCTAATTATTTATGATATAACCTGTTTTGGGGTCAAATTAAATCAAAATGATGATGTCATACAGTGAAGTCTATGGGGCCTTCCAGCAGAATGGAGGCATTTTACTGTTTCATTATGTATGTTTTTCATAAATCACATTTCTGACTGGTAGTTTCGGCCCTTATAAGGAATAATTCCAGATTTGTCTTAATCCCAGCATTTTTCGACTGATTCCGTTCAGTGTCCTCAGTGACTTCCAGAACTGAACTTTCTTGCTTTTGGGTTGGCTCACTTACTGACTGTTTAAAATTGCCTTGGGCTGCCAATCCAAACTTGGTTTACTCATTAATATTGTGGAAAATATAGCCCTTACATGGGGTAAATGTTCTTGTTAACAGAAGTTGCAGAACAAGTTTTAATAAAAGAAATTACAAAGCCTTTTTAGAATATAATGAAGAACTGACAGACTTTCTCGGTTTATACATTATTGATCGCTTTCCATTAAAGAGCTCAGAAACCCGTGTACTGTATTATTTTTTTTATATAACATTTGAAAGAAGCAACCTTGACAATAAATGTTTAATGAAGCTTAATATGGAATGCTGCAAGCAGTTCTAAGCTCTTGTCACCCAAGAATTGGTGACAACAATCCATATGGTTTGTAAGAAAGAAGACTACCTCATTTAAAACTATAATGAGAGCTTTATACTGTAGGCATGTCTGTGTCTTTATTTAGCAGTACCTTAATATTGAGAGCTTTACAGTCTGGCTAGGATCATGTAGACTTGAGTTTGTGTAAATTTGGAAATACTTCCTAACATGTTTGCTACAACTTTTTGATAAGCTATTAATAAAGTTATGCTGTTTAAAAATTTGCCTTGCCTGTACCTATGGTCCTACAGCTATTGTGCAACATCCCTGGAACTTCTTGTTTGACATGTGGCTTGTGGCCTCCTAACTTCAAGTCAGAAGATCCATTAACATCTTTATCAGAGGTGTCTTACCAGTGGTAACCTGCTGTTTGGTCTGCATATGGTTTTCTGCTGCCATAAGATGCTGAAAGTTGTAGTTTTTTGAAGGGTTATTCAACTTTTTTAGTATGCATTAGAGAGAAATATTCTGAAACAATATGCAGTTGGTCTTCATTTTTTAATATTTGTTGTTTTTTTAATTATTTAGCTTTTTTCAGGAGCTCTCCAGTTTGGAATTTTAGCATCTTTCTGGTTGCTAGAGTCCATTTTAATCCAGACAGGAAGCTAAATAATAAAAAGTTACAGTAACAATAAAACTGTAGCCTCACAGGGCAATAGATTTTTAAATGCCGGGGACAGTAACCCCCCCCCCACCTTCCCTTTGAAAGCGTAAAAGAGTCAGCAGAGAAAGACAAATAATTGAAAACTAATAAAAATAAAAAATGAAGAACAATTGAAAAGTTGCTAAGAATAGGCCATTCTATAACATACTAAAAGTTAACTTGAAGGTGAGCCACCCCTTTAAACAACTATATAGGGCTTTTAGCCTAAAAACATTCTTATTTAAAGGAGAAAGAAAGTTAAAAACTAAGTGAGTTTTATCAGAAAGGTCTATGTAAATACAGCCATAAGCACTCACAGAAACGCTGCACTGACTTCTTTGAATGTGGATCTGAGCCAATCATCAGGAAGCTGACTCATAGTCTTATTAACTGAGCATGTTCCCTTGGTCTGGGTGTCTGTGCAGGAGCGAGGCATTATGGGAACTTTCTTTACACAGCTCAGCGTTTTTTCTTCCTGTTTGGCTTCTGATCATCTGAACAGGTGAAATATGGGGAGACTTAAGGGCACTATTGAGAGAACTGAAGGTATGCCTGCAGCTTGAGATTAACTCTTTACTAGCCTTTCTTTCTCCTTTAAGAATGTACAGGTATAGGACCCATTATCCAGAATGCTCGGGACCAAGGGTATTCCGGATAAGGGGTCTTTCCGTAATTTGGATCTCAATACCTTAAGTCTACTAAAATATCAATAAAACATTAATTAAACCCAATAGGATTGTTCTGCATCCAATAAGGATTAATTATATCTTAGTTGGAATCAATTACAAGGTTCTGTTTTATTTCTACATAGAAAAAGGAAATCAGTTTTAAAATTCTGAATTATTTGATTAAAATGGAGTCTATGGGAGACGGGCATTCCGTAATTCGGAGCTTTCTGGATAACGGGTTTCCGGATAAGGGGTCCGATACCTGTACTAAACTTCTGGGAAATATGAGACTATTGCAACATCTTTTTATCCATAATTGATTTTTTTTTTTTTTATACCTGTGACTAAAGCACCTAAAATACCACATAAAGAGCACATATCCAGAGCCTTATTCAAATGCTTAATTGCTTTAGATTAGTTAACGTCTTTTAATATTTAGTTATTATGTGTATGGTATATTGTACCATAGGACTGTAGCAGCATATCCATGGCAAATAAGCAAAATAATCTGTAGCCTCCTGAGCATTCTTTTTATTTGGTTTCTAGTCTGTAACCTGGAGGATTAGCTGTAAATGCTGAGAGCAATCCTGCTATTTTGCATCCAGAAATAAAGAAAAGTTGCCTACGGAGCTATAGAAAGGCATACTTTCTTCAATCGAGAGACCTGTAATGTTAAAACTTTTGAAACATGCTGGGTACGTTTCTGATGGAATGAAAATAGTTTGTGTATATAACTGTGATTTTGTGCAATTAGCCTTCTGGATCTTAATGCCCCCCTTTTTCATGTCATTTAAAAAAACACCAACCATTTGGGTATATTAATGTAATTTATTATTATGGTTTCTGGGTAGTTTTGTCTGCCTTTCTCCAAGGTTCATGTCTATGGTTCCTACACAAAAAGAAAGCAGCAGGGGCAAGTTCTGCACTAGCAGTACAGTTTAGAACATCTGACCACGCATAGAGTGGGTAATAATGAGTGCTGCTTATGTACCCTGTGGGGGCACTTCTGAGTGCCTGCATTTGTACGAAATCTAAAAATAGCATAATAACAGAGAAACAGCAGGTTTCATTTTGAAACATAACCTTGTTATTGAACTTGCTTTACATTCCTTTTTTCTACATTGAAAATTGGAAAAGAAATAGTTATCCTTGCTGGAAACTTCCAAGAGCTCACTGCCTGTACTGGCCAGATATACAGCAAATAAAAAGTTTTGTGTTTTACGTGAGGCAAACTGTTTACGCTTGTCTAGAAAATATCTGAAAAAAGTGCTGTCTTTTGTCAGAAAACATGCTCTTTCTTTAGTAACTTGCAGGGCTCTGCTCAAGGCATCAGCACCCCTGACTATATGTAACAATAACTCCACACTCCTCCCATGGGCCATGCCCCTAATGTCCCATAGCCACTCCCACTTAGACCTTTCTACACAAAACCCCAGTTGCTTTTGAAAAAGCATTCCCATGGAGGGCAATGCATAGTATCTCTTAAAAGCTTAAAGGCAGGGACCATCATGGATTCCTCTCATTCTTAAGAATTATACATGTGTAAATGTGTAAAAAAATATATACATATTCATATATATCAACCAGGAGGAGCATTCCCAATAAAAATGCATAAGCTTGCCTGGGTTCAAAGTGATTAATTTCAATAAATACATATGTATGTATGTATGTATAACTTTATTTATAAAGCGCCACAAGGGTACACAGCGCTGTACAGTCTTACAGAATACAAAATTACACACAGGGAGGACGAGTGATATAATAAATAAATACATATATGTATATATACAGTGGAGGAAATAATTATTTGACCCCTCATTGATTTTGTAAGTTTGTCCAATGACAAAGAAATGAAAAGTCTCAGAACAGTATCATTTCAATGGTAGGTTTATTTTAACAGTGGCAGATAGCACATCAAAAGGAAAATCGAAAAAATAACTTTAAATAAAAGATAGCAACTGATTTGCATTTCATTGAGTGAAATAAGTTTTTGAACCCCTACCAACCATTAAGAGTTCTGGCTCCCACAGAGTGCTTAGACACTTCTACTCAATTAGTCAACCTCATTAAGGAGACCTGTCTTAACTAGTCACCTGTATAAAAGACACCTGTCCACAGAATCAATCAATCAAGCAGACTCCAAACTCTCCAACATGGGAAAGACCAAAGAGCTGTCCAAGGATGTCAGAGACAAAATTGTAGACCTGCACAAGGCTGGAATGGGCTACAAAACCATTAGCAAGAAGCTGGGAGAGAAGGTGACAACTGTTGGTGCGATTGTTTGAAAATGGAAGGAGCACAAAATGACCATCAATCAACCTCGCTCTGGGGCTCCACGCAAGATCTCACCTCGTGGGGTGTCAATGATTCTGAGAAAGGTGAAAAAGCATCCTAGAACTACACGGGAGGAGTTAGTTAATGACCTCAAATTAGCAGGGACCACAGTCACCAAGAAAACCATTGGAAACACATTACACCGCAATGGATTAAAATCCTGCAGGGCTCGCAAGGTCCCCCTGCTCAAGAAGGCACATGTGCAGGCCCGTCTGAAGTTTGCCAATGAACACCTGAATGATTCTGTGAGTGACTGGGAGAAGGTGCTGTGGTCCGATGAGACCAAAATAGAGCTCTTTGGCATTAACTCAACTCGCTGTGTTTGGAGGAAGAAAAATGCTGCCTATGACCCCCAAAACACCGTCCCCACCGTCAAGCATGGGGGTGGAAACATTTTGCTTTGGGGGTGTTTTTCTGCTAAGGGCACAGGACAACTTATTCGCATTAACGGGAAAATGGACGGAGCAATGTATCGTGAAATCCTGAACGACAACCTCCTTCCCTCTGCCAGGAAACTGAAAATGGGTCGTGGATGGGTGTTCCAGCACGACAATGACCCAAAACATACAGCAAAGGCAACAAAGGAGTGGCTCAAGAAGAAGCACATTAAGGTCATGGAGTGGCCTAGTCAGTCGCCGGACCTTAATCCAATAGAAAACCTATGGAGGGAGCTCAAGCTCAGAGTTGCACAGAGACAGCCTCAAAACCTTAGGGATTTAGAGATGATCTGCAAAGAGGAGTGGACCAACATTCCTCCTAAAATGTGCGCAAACTTGGTCATCAATTACAAGAAACGTTTGACCTCTGTGCTTGCAAACAAGGGTTTTTCCACTAAGTATTAAGTCTTTTTTTGTTAGAGGGTTCAAAAACTTATTTCACTCAATGAAATGCAAATCAGTTGCTATCTTTTATTTAAATCTTTTTTCGATTTTCCTTTTGATGTGCTATCTGCCACTGTTAAAATAAACCTACCATTGAAATGATACTGTTCTGAGACTTTTCATTTCTTTGTCATTGGACAAACTTACAAAATCAGTGAGGGGTCAAATAATTATTTCCTCCACTGTATATATATAAGTGCCATGTGGTATGAGACACAGTAGGAAGGAGGTCCCTGCCCCGTAGAGCTTACAATCTGAGTGAAATGAACCCTTATCCAAAAAAAAGGGTTCATATATAGGAGTCTATGGGAAATGGCCCCATAGACTCCAACTGGGTAACAGGTTTCCAGATAAGGGATCCCATACCTGTACTTTCTTTAAGCCATGTGGTGACAGTGTCCAATCGGTGAATCCAACAGTCTTAGTAATTGTAAACCTTTTACCACCCTGTTTGAGAGGAGGGACATAATCTATAGTCATATATCTGAATCAGGCCAAAAGAATGTTTGGCTGCCACAACATGTATAGGTAGATCTGCTCATCTAAATAACCCTGGATGGATTAAGTGTGCCAAGAATTCTTCTCCAAACCCTACTTTAATTTACACGAAAATGGCATGCTTTTGCTTTTCATTCACATTTAGTGCATCTGTTTTGGGACGTAATTCATATATTGTTCTAATTTCATTATAGAAGTGCTTCATTGTTAATGAGCATAGACTTTCTAAAGAAATACAGGTCACAGGTACGGAAAAGTTATATATAAATGTAGGATATTCCGTTAAAAATGTTAACTGACTCAAATTCACAGGTAGCACTTGCAGATTTTTAAAGAAATGATTGGGATAGTGTTGCTATTTTAAATAGTACTGTAATGCCTCCTAATAATTTATAACTTCCCAGCACACGGTGACCTCTGTTATGCAGCCTCTGTTATTTATTGGTCGCGTCAACATTAGGACCAGACTCTCTGAACACTTCTTTTTGTGTTTGTGAGTTGTATAATTAATGGATCCCAGCAACAAAACTAAGTCAGAACCCCTTACTTCAGTGAAAATGAATTTGCTGTGTGACACTATAATTTATTCAAAATAACAGATTTATGCATTGCAGTCTTGTCATTTTTCATCACATCTAGTTTGCTTGATGCCTTGTTCCCCCTTGCTCAGTGCTGTAATCATTGTCTATGATCTGTTTGATAGTAATGTAAGTTTTGGTTTATAGTAGTGAGTTTCGTTGCTTTGGATACTGTAGTGTTGAAGTATATTACATTATTTAAAGTAGTTTAAAGTTAAAGGAATACTGTCATAGGAAAATGTTTTGGGTGTTTTTGTTTGTTTTATTTTAAATCAATGAGCTAATAGAGCTTCTCCAGCAGCATCCTGCATTTAAATCCATTTTTCAAAAGCACAAACAGATTTGTTATATTTAATTTTGAAATTTCACATGGGGCTTATTCTTCATTTCCCAGGCTTCCACAGCCATGTGACCTGTGCTCTGATAAACTTCAGTCACACTTTACTGCTGAGCTCCATGTTGGAAAAAGTACACCATAAAAATTATTACAGTATCCCTTAAAGGCAGTCTAATGTTTTTCAACTTCTGCGCCACATTAGTGTTTATACGCATCCATATGAGGCACACCCACATTATATGCAGAATAATCTGACGGTTACTAGTCTATGTTTAAAATGTTAAACATGTATGGGACCTGTTATCCAGTATGCTCGAAAACTGGGATTTTCCAGTGGGTCTTTATGTAATTTGGACAGGGTCGGACTGGGGGGTGCCCTACAGGTGCCCCTGGCGGTCGTGTCCCCTAACCCCCCCCACCCCCGCAGGGTACTCCACCTGACGTCCTCCCTTGAGCGCGTGTAGTTGGGATCAAGTACAAGGTACTGTTTTATTATTACAGAGAAAAGGGAAATCATTTTTAAAAATATAAATTATTTGTTTAAAATGGAATCTATGGGAGATGGCTTTCCCGTAATTCAGAGCTTTCTGGAAAATGTGTTTTCTGATAACGGACCCCATATCTGTAGTATGCATACCCTGCTTAATCTTCTAATACGGCAACTTTCTTTTTTACTTTCTCACAGAATAGTGCTTAGTTAAGGGGAATACATATTAAGGCATTGTTTTATGTGTAACCACTGTCCCTCAGTTTTGCAGTATTATCAATAGAAATAAAAATAACTACAGCACTAAATCCAACAATTTAATTGACCATATATGGGCCAATAAAAGCTGCTGACTAGGCCCTGCAGTTCTTTGCCCCAGGTATATGGCCCCCAGAAAGGCCTGCCCTGTTGATATATGACCAGATGCTGTCCAGATTTTTATTGGTCAGATTTCAAAAATCCATTGGGTGAGGACTGCTTCATCAAATTGATGTGGTCCTCACCCAATAGGGTCTTCATGGGCTTGCAATGTGAAAGGCTCATTGGCTCTCAGGATCTTTAAATGCATGGCCAGCTTTATAAATAGGAGTAGCTTCAGTTTCTCTTTTGTCCTGTTTAGCTCAAGAACTTAAAAATAAGCGTTTTTGCACCAGCCTTATTATCTCATGTTGAATAAGGGTATATACTGCCACTTTAAATAGCAACCAAGCCTAACCCCTAAAACAGGACATTCGGGTTCTAATCTAGTAGTGATTAATTTTTGTTCAAACCACAACTTGGTTTCTAGGGTTATTGACCCTAGCAGCCCTTTATCTGTTTATATGGCAAACGGAAGTGCAAACAAACAAAAAAGGTAATTCTAAAACCATTAATGAAAGCCAGCTAAAAATCATGAAATAGCAGGGCTTATTTACCTTTTGGCTGCATCTTTTAGCACAAGTGCATTCAATTTAGCTGTTAGACTTGTAATGCTATGGTAATTTTGCCCTGTATTTTAGTAAGCACCAGGAAATGAACAAAATATATTTTATTTCTTAAATCTTTTGCATACCGTTTTTCATATAACAGGGAGTTTATATATTTTACTTAGCTTTTCTAATACTTTTCTCATTAAACGCTCTTATTAAAACCTACATCCTTCAAGTTATTTTGCATTGCATTTAAGAAAGAAAAAAAAAACTTTTTTCCTTTGTACTTTTGGCAGGTTGATGACATTTTAGGAGAAGGTAGCGATGACAGTGACAGCGAAAAAAAGAAGACTATCAAGGTAAAAAAATCACAGAGTGCAGAACAAGGGAACAAATTAAAAAACCCAGAAGAAAGGACTGAGTCCTCTTCATCAAGTGAAAGAAGTCTGTCTGGTAGCAGGCCTCGGTAAGTTGCCAGCATGTGTAGGATATACAAGTAATAATATATGTCCACACTCTAATTTTTTGGGTGTTGAATCAAAATTCGTATAGATACATGTGAGAGGGATCAGCACACCAGATCAAATCAGCAACTTCATTTTATTCCATTCACCGTGCATTCGTTCTTTTCTGATATGATTTGGTGTGCTGATCCCTCATTGGTATAATATATATATATATATGTATATAGATATATATATATATATATATATATATATATATATATATATATATCTCGATATACAGGGTGGGCCATTTATATGGATACACCTTAACATAATGGGAATCCATTCCCATTATGTTAAGGTGTATCCATATAAATGGCCCATCCTGTATAGATGTACACACTCTATATTTTTATTTATTAAAAAACTATATTTTTGTTGCTTGAGAGGAGGTGAGATTAGTTAGGCAGTATCTGCGGGAGTGATAGCTTTACTTCCACAATTGATAATAGTCATTTACATCAGACCCTGGGGTAGTAGTCTAGTGAATGCCATCTTCTTTCCTGTCTGGGCTTGTGGACCGGCACTGATCACAGTTGTCAAGTACTTTAAATATTGAATTTAATTATTAAGTTGTGTAAAAAAAAAAACCTGAAAAATCAACACATTAACACCTTGCTATATCATAGCTGTCATTTATTAGACTGCAGTAAGAAGTGACACTGTTTTCATTTTCTTCTTCTCTGGAACTTGTCCCTTTAGTATTAAAAGGCAGAGTAAATTTCCTGCATAAGTGAAAATATACACCTCAGTAAATGACATACCTTGATAAAGTTCTCAGTCCCATTGGCTTTATTGGGTTACTCCAGCTCTGATGTGCTCTACTTTGCTGGTGTATTGGGATTTGTTGCATCCCTGCTATATGTTTGCCCTTTATTATATTACAATGGAGTACTTCAATCATGGTGTGGGGGTTGTGAGAATGCAACTCCACATTAACCTCACTAGGTTTCCAGTCTTATACAAGTCCACAGATATATTAAATTGTGGCTAACCTGAATAAAGTCCAACACCAAGTACATCATCTGCTTGATATGTATGTATTATGAAATCTAAAAAAAATGATTGATTTCTACTTATAACTGTGCTGCACAGAATATACAGATGAACAGAACATTCTTTATCAAGTTGATGACACGTATTCAATGATAAACATGCCTTGGGTAGTTATAGTGAGAAAGCTATTAAAGTGCCCTATGTACAGATATCAGCACAATCATAATATAATTTATCTCTCTAAAAATTTACACATGCTCTTGGCATTTGCTGCTTTTCTCAGTATGTGAAGCCTGCAACCACACCACATATTGCTTTGGGTCTGGTTAGATTAAATTGCTGCATGTCAACATGAACTGTGGTGAATATTTCTGCACAGTTTTTGTCAGTTATGGAGCGTGTTATTATCTAGCAAAGATTGCATTTTAGGTGCAATGGAGGACGTGGTGGTTGTACATAAATAACTATCTTACATATCTGGAGGATGATCCAGAAATGAATGCCCAAAATCGGTGTTTTGACTGAGGTACCTAAGGCCCACAAGAGAACTGGCCCACCAATCTGACCTATAACAGCCTGCCACAAATCTCTGGCCCCCGCCAACCAGTGCTGGAACTAGGTGTTCTTGCACTCTAGACAAAGCTGCAAATCAATCCCCTCCCAAACCTGTTTTACCAAGGTGCTTTTACACAATTAAAAGAAAACAATCTTTCATATTTGTCTGTTTTTTCCTCCAATAAAACTAAGCACTTGAATGGAGAAAAAAAAAAGAAAACAATCTTTTGCTACTGCTTCCTTTTCCATCTTATTTCCCCTTTTTCCTATCTGCCAGTTTAATCTCTTTATGTGCTTTTGCAAGGCATATGCCATTCTCTTGATCTTCCCCTTTTCCCTCTTGAGCTATTCTCTTCTCCATCTCCCATAGAAATGCAAGATTTCTATGTTTGGTATTAGAAGTTCTGTAACTTATAGTCATATATAGACTATCACATCCTCCCTTTATTAAGAGCCTTTCCTAATATTCTATTTTGTTTAGACTGTGAATTATCTTAACTGCCATCCATTGGACAAGATCAAATTTTTTTCTACTAGGCCTTTAAATTGGAACATAATATTCAAGGTGAAATTACCTCTATTTTCCCCAACTAATATAAACAAACATTTTTAAGCTTATGGTCATTTTTCAACGTGCAATAATTCTTATAACATTTTGTATAATTGTTTTAAAAACTTTCTAAATCTTGCCTAAAGATCCCATTTACTTGCTTGTTAGCTCTAAATTGTATTCAATATTCATAATGTTAAGTGCAATGTTTAATATTTAATGTCATATAATCATAAGTTTTCCATTTGCAAGTGGTCTGTACGATTCCTGCAGCATACTTGGCAAGTCCCAAAGAATGTTTCATGTACAGTAAACAAAGGGGGTAAAATAGCACAACATTAATGCCCTTTTATGCAGTAAGAAAGGATAATGGCCTGTCGTGTTCATACAGTATTTATTTTACATACTTAGCATCATTGCATTGGAAAATTTGTATCTAAAGATTAGCATTGATATAAATTGTTATAATTTATATTGCATGATGGAGAATGCCATATGAAAAAGGCTGACAATTTATTATTTATTGCAAACCAAGAGAGTGCCATTACTGGGTGCATTAAGGGAGGTTTAGATGCCAGCCATAGTCAACGTTTAGTCATATCATGCAGAGCAACACCTTCATACTTATTTCCTTATATATATATACTTATAGCCTTTAGATTAAGATAAAATATAACTATTCTTGCAAACCAAGTTCTTAGCATTTTGACATGGTTTATATTGGGGAAACTACTCCGATAATAAGAGATTGAATCTTTCAACAATAATATACACTAACATACAAGCAACCTACCTTACAAACACACTACTAAGAGAAGGGATACTATTTTCACAGAGGTGTAGTTTGTGGTAAATGATATTGGACTGAGATGCCAGGGGCCCACCAGAAAACCTTGGACCATAGGCCCACTTTCTAAACTATGATTCCTCACTCAACCTCTTTATTATCCAAGTCTCTCATCTCTATCCTTCCATCTCTTTTTCCAATTCAGAAATAGGGAATGACCATGCAATTGGCGAAATAGTTAGAGCAGCATTGACCAACATTGGGCAAGTGGGCAGTTGTTTGTGTGTGGCAAAAACAGTAGGTAAAAACTGCCTTAGCCATGGGGGGGGGGGGGTGATGCTCCGTTGCATGTAATTAGGCAGGACAGGATTAATTTTTTTTGGGCCCTGGGCTATACTACCCCACCTCTGTCCACCATACCACTGTAAAATATAATAATATTAGAAGTCACAGGACTGTTTACACACACACACACACATGTACGCATGTTATATGTATGAAATATCACAGAGGAGTGCCATGAATATGTAAAGGCAGAGTGCTTTTAAATAGATGTTGAAACTCTAAAGCAATTCTAACATCCTCATATTTTTCAGTAGGGGGTATATATTTTATTATAATACACAAGTTCCAGTGACCCATGTGTCAGAAATTACCTCACTAAGCACTAAGTATAAATTATAACATCACTAAGCATCATGTATAAGGATATAATTTGAAGAAAATCATTGGCTCTTGTGTATCATATACTGTATATTATGTACAATAACCCCAATAAATTGTTAAAAATTAGCTGAAATATCTGTATAGGCACAGCATCGAATTGCAGGAATGAGCATCTATGATTAAGAAACCTAGTTATAATTATGCTTTAAAGGAGATTTATAGCATAAATTAACCCCCCAGTCTTGTAGGCAATAAAGAATAAAATATGGTCCTTAAAAATTATTTTCTATATTGTTAAGCAATATAAACTTCACGTACACAATATAAATAATATAAATCTTGTTTCCTTCTGTCTTGTAATTACTCAATCAAAGCAAGTAGGCAGGCACCATTTTGTGGACATTGTTATGAAGGCAAGCTTTGTATCATGCCAAAATCTTGTGTATGTGCCAGAATGGGGGACCAGATGCCCATACTCTTGCACTGGCTACACAATTAGATGATGAGGAGGGAGGGGAAAAGTTACCGTATATACTCGAGTATAAGCCGATCCGAATATAAGCCGAGGTACCTAATTTTACCTAAGAAAACTGGAAAAACATATTGACTGGAGTATAAGCCTAGGGTGGGAAATGCAGCCGCTACTGCTAAGTTTCAATAATCAAATTATTTAATAAAAGGACACTCACAAGTGCTTACATGACTACCATATTAATAAACACAAGGTATGGGCTGGAAAATGAGGCGCATCCAACATAAGATAACCACATGCAAGGTTGTACAGGTTAATATCTCATTTAATTTTTGTAGTGTCTAGGTAATGATAGTCCTGCACAGTTTTGCGCTGTTAGGATATGTTGCCATAACTGTATGTTATGCCATACCCGCTGCAGAATGCATATGCTACTGTAGCTGCAGATTGTTGCTCTGTTATTTGCACACATTGTTCTGATTCTCTGCGGCTGCAGCAAGTTGTTGTAGAGCTATAGCGTGCTACAGTTCACCTCAGAAGGTTATAGTAGCAAGAGTACCTCTTACTTGCAGGGTTAACCTTAATGTGCTCAGTCTACACACACAACTGACTTACACCAAACGGAATAAACTCACTAGGAAGGTATAAATCAGGAATAATCTGTCATCATTATTTTTCTAATACATCTTTCTATACATTATTATTTGGCTCTCTGAGCTACAGGCCCAACGTGCAATCAGATTGCAATGGCCCAGTATGCCCCTCCATTTGACAGTCTATTCACAGTTCTAGTTTTAGTTGTCAAAAGCCTGTACTTACATCCACTACTGAAAAATATTTTTGTTCGATGGTTTATATGTGATTTCATTTAGTGTGCAGATGGTCACAACTGTGTTTAGCTCCCTAAAATCCAAGCATTGATCTTCTATCAGGCCTTCAAAATCTATATGGGATCTATGTAAATGGCTTCCTAACTGAAGCTCACAAGTAGAAAGGTGGGGTCCAGATGCACATGCATCAGGCCTATAATTTATCTCCAGAAGCAGTTCTAAGCAAGCATGAACAAAGGTCGCGCTGCGCGCCGAGAAAGTAAGTCTTAAATAAGTATGTCTTATGGGGTACCTGCACATCCATCGGCAAGCACGAAAGGTGACGCTGGGGGGGTGCGCGCCCCGACCTTCGGTCCTGCTTGGCGCACAGCGTGACCCCCGTGCATGCAGCGTGACCTTTGTTCGTGCTTGCCGATGGATGTGCAGGTACCCCCTAAAACAGACTTACTTTCTCGGCGCGCAGCGCGACCCGCCGTGTCCGCTCGGGTGCTGCAGGGGGGAAGGGTTGGAGCGTCACCTTTGTTCGTGCTTGCCAATGGATGTGCAGTTACCCCCTAAGACTGACTTATTTAAGACTTACTTTCTCGGCGAGCAGCGCGACCCGCCGTATGCCGCAGCGCTACCTTTGTTTATGCTTTGCCGAGGGATGTGCAGGTAGGACAAGTAATCCAGCTTGCCTCGAGTATAAGCCGAGGATTCCTTTTTTAGCACATTTTGAGTGCTGGAAAACTCTGCTTATACTAGAGTATATACGGTAGATGTGCAGTAAGATCTAGGTAGTGCTGAACGGAAAGCTAAATAGTTATTGTCTGCCCCTCTTCTATGCCTAAGGCATAGAGGTGGGGCAAGCAATAGATGATTGACTGCTGGCATTTTTAATTGCCTTTATAATGGGTTTGGATGTGTTAATATAAAAATGAATTTGGGTTTCATGTTTAATTTGAAAAGGACTTTTATTATACAGCTTTTAATGTCTGGGTGACAGGTCAACTTTTAAGATGGTCCCTTTCTTGGAGCTCCCTATAGATCCTCTCTAGTCTCTGTTAGTGTTTCATATGAGGCGTGGGTGTGTCTTACCACACAGCCGATTTGTTCCTATTCTATAATGCAGTGTGTTGAGTGCTGCCAGCTCCCCTGCACAGCCTGGGAAAGGAGGCAGCAGGATGGGCAGGACTAGTAGGTTTTGGCCTGACATACATCTTTTTTTTTTTAAGCACATTTCTTCTATATATAGAGAAGAATAATGCACTGGCACATTCTTGTTTCTTAGGCAATTTATCCCCTTTAACAAAAGCCACTATTGTTTCAAAAACTTCCAAAACTATCATTATGTGGTAAGATTTTTGTGTGTGTATATATATATATATTTTTTTTTTTTAATATAGCATACCTATCATCTCTCTCATGGATTTGGTTAGGTGTAATTAAGCATATACAGTTAAGTTTTTTGGGGGGACGAGATGCTTTACATGTGTGATTTTTTACTATTTATACACATAACTTTCTTAGAGGCTGTGTGCGAGTGGTACTGAAGTAAAAGGTATGTTAGTTATGTGCTTTAAGGGCCTGTAAAAGTAAAACTGTCGCTCACTAATTATTATCATTTAGTATTTAATATTTAAGTAATGAGAGGTGTTTATGGGATTAGCTTGTAACAATATTGATAAATAAGACTGCACAGCTGTAGGGTACTATAAAAGCTCTGCTTCCAATTGCATCTTGCCTATTTTTAATTACATACATAACTCTAAGTTAATTGTAAACGTTATTGCTGTTGCTGCACCTCAAAGCAATGCTCAGTCGTAGTTGGAAGACTGCTGTTTTAGACTCTGCAGGTGACTATTAAAGCCATTTTTCTATATAGTCTAAACTATATTGTGACAAATTTGGCAACACGTGCCAATTAAAAACAAAGTCTGTTTAAAGTTGTGGGCGTTACCAGGGTATCTAACAGCACAGGGAAAGTATGAGTAATGGAGGCCCATAGCAAAGACTTCCCTTAGTTGGCGTGCTCCAAGGCTCCAAGGTAATAGGGCTGTGTCTGTAATAGAACTTTTTTTACCTTGATGTGTCTGGGGATTTTATTCTCCTGCCTTGCATTTCATAGAGGTCACAAAAGAAAGTTGGAAGAAGAGGAGGAGGATGCCGAGAGTGAAAGCAGTAAAGAGTCAAGCAACGAAGATGAGGAAGGAAGCAGCTCTGAGGCAGACGAAATGGCAGCAGCCATTGAAGCGGAACTGAATGATTTCATATGACAAGCACCTACTCCTAGGGTAAATTCAAGATTAGTAACTATTAGTCAGGCATAAATTAAATGTTGCAACTAAAGAGTGTGTGTGGTCTCTCTCACTGTTCATTTTTTCCTTTGAGAATTTTGACATTTCTTTGTATATTTTGATGAAAACCAACTGCTATCTTGTCTATTTTACAAATGTCAGTGTAGTTTTAAATGTTTTATTAAATATGTACCTACCCCCCCTTTTTTTGTTTTGTTTTTTTTTTTTTTTTGGGTTTTTTTTTAAGAAAAGGAAAAGAAAGTGTTAAGATGACATTAAGCTATGCCAAAGAACTATAATGCTCTACACTGAGCTTTATATAGAGGACAAGATTTTTTTTTTTTTTTGCATTTGCTTATTTTCCTGTTCTTTCCCTTTGTGACTGAATGTCTCACAAAAACCAAGTGAGGAACTCAAGGATTGTTAGTGTTCATTCCACACCTGTCACACAAATTATTATTTTTTTTTTTTTAATGGAATACAATTTATATTTGTATAGACAATGAGAATGTGATATGAAATGTTGTAAACTTGATTTGCGTCACTTGCCTCTAACTAACAACAATGTTTAAACTTCATGTTTTTATAAGTTCCTCCTCCTCCTGTGCGGTAGTTTGGGTTTGCTAGAAGACCTGTGTTTAGATTTTTAACATGGCCTCTCTGTATGCTGTTTATCATAGCTAAGTGCTCTGTACTGCCATGGAGATCCTATTAATCGACTGCTCTAGATGGAGGCAAGAGAGTGCTAATTTAACTTGCATAGGGTTTTATTCACTTGAGAGGACTAATGTAAAGTTTTTGTATATTCTATTTCATATTTGAACTACAAAACAGATTTTCTTTCGTTTAATAAAAAAATCCATTTTGTAGATGTTTTTTGTGCACTGTATTTTTTAAATTATGTTGGGTTGAAAAACCTAACATACTGTTCTTCGACTGTCCTAAACACTACTTCTCCTACAGTTTTAGGGGTACAACTCTCCACACTTCTTCGCCCTATAGCGGAGCAGGTTGCTTGTGCTTTTCTAAGCGATCCCACCCCCCCCCCCCCCCCTGTCTTTTTGTGGCGCAGCTCTGAACACCCCAATTTTCCCATTGAATTTGAAAGGGAAGAGTTTCAAACTGCTGCCACTTTTACAGCTTTGAAGCT
This sequence comes from Xenopus tropicalis, assembly GCF_000004195.4. Taxonomy (NCBI): domain Eukaryota; kingdom Metazoa; phylum Chordata; class Amphibia; order Anura; family Pipidae; genus Xenopus; species Xenopus tropicalis. The sequence continues at coordinate 97,244,246 of NC_030682.2, read as the reverse complement.
GCACCCCCCAAACTTGAATAACATAATCATGGGGCCCCCCCGAATGAAACAGCGACATTTGTTGGATGACCCAAAGTGGGAGGGGCCCACACCAGCCAATCAAATTTCACCTATTGGCTTTTATGGGGAAATTGAAACTGCTGCCAATCTTACAGCTTTGAGGCTACACTCCCCACTTGAATCACATAGTCATGGGGTCAGCCTGAATGAAAATATGATGATTGTGAGATGCCCAAAAGTGGGCGGAGCTGTGAACAGCCAATGAGATTTTACATATTGACTTGGTGGAAATTCAACCCCATTAAGTTTCATTGGTTTATATTTAAACTGATGCCATTATTTATGTATTAATTCCTGGGTTGTTAAACTTTCCAAAGTTAGTCACTGGGTATTTGCCGTTCAAAATTAGAAAAAAGTGGGTGGAGTCACCAACAGCAAATCACATTTCACCTATTTACTTTCAATAGTGAAGTGTATAATGGTGTCAGTCCCACAAATTTTATGCCTGAGTGGCTTGGGCCGCCAATCAGATGTCACTCGTTGACTTTCAGTGGGGAAATTGAAATTGCTGCCATTCAGACACTGTGGTCCAAGGTTAGAAAAAGTGGGCGGAGCCAACAACAGATCAGATTTCATTCAGTGACTTCACGTTTTTTAAACCAACATGAAGATTTTTCTCAAACTTCCCTTTCTAGTTGTAGTCTTTACTTTAACAGCAATCCTCTATTGAGGAACATTGGCCTGTAATGTAACCGTAATGTTTCCAGAATCTGGTTGTAAACATAACTGTATTATTCAAAAAGTGAATTGAATGATAGCTTTAATCTCTTACAGGTTACCTGTTATCCAGAATGCTTGGTATCTGGGGTCCAATAAGGATTAATTATATCTTAGTTGGGGTCAAGTACAAGGCACTGTTTTATTATTATAGGGAAAAAGTAAATACTTTTTAAAAGTTTAACATTATTTGCTTAAAATAGAGTGTTTTGTATTGTACAAGACCTTGTTTCGCACGATATTCGGTGCGTGTATGGCCGATCGAAGAGACCACCATTATCACAAAGGCTGCGGATATCGGTCGTCTCGTCAATCGGCCGGGTAAAAAGATTTTGATGGCGCCTGAACAAAATCTGCATTCAGGGCTGAATCGGCAGGTGCAAGTAGAATTCCTATTGTTTCTGGTGGGGGAATCTTTCCTGCAAGAATGGCCACCTTAAGGATTTTGTGTGGAAATGCATAACTTTTTACTGCACACACAGGCAAGAAAAAATTAAAGGGAACATTGCCTGTATGATTAAATATGGGCTGTGCCCCATATTTTTGTGAGTTTGTTTCTACAAAAACAGCGTTGTCCAACTTCTGTGGTACCAAGGTGTCACGATTATGCCACTTCAGACACATGTGACTTTAGGCGTGGCTGTCTAGAGGGTCACCTGCTCAGTCTCACAAATCTTGCACACAGGTTAGACTAGCATCACAGCACCCCAAAGACCAACCAACACCCACAAACTCATACAAAACTTGCCACCACTCTCATACTTCTTACACTGGCGATGAGAGATGCCAAGCACTCTAGTAGTAAAAGGGTTAATGAACGAAACTGACACACACACACACACTCTTCCTACCAGCAGCCAAAGGGTTCATCAGCATGCAGAGGGCTAAGGCACACAGTTACACACTTGGAGGTTAAGTTCGCTTCTAGAGCATCAACGACAAACTTGTTATATGTTTCATAATATTAATTATAAAATTTGACAGTGCATATGTACAACAAGATTTTACAAAGGAACATACAGTAAAATAAGTACAAACAGTTTTTTTAAATAAAAGGGAAAACAGAACTGAGTACCCAAAGCCAGTCAGGCTTGGACTCGTTTGACAGGCAATATCCAATGAAACCTGTACCCAGTTTTTTGTACCGCTGGTATAACTGGTATAGGTTCTAGGGGGATAAATGTGTGTGAGTTTGTTATGGTGTGACCTCCACATCACCTATGAGGGGTCCTGATGTGAACTCTAAGTCCCCCCCACATGGCATGGCTCTTACCAGCCAGGGCTTATAGCAGGGCATCCCAGGTTGTGAGGGGGGGGCACAGGTTGCCAATTGGTCAGCACTATTCTAATCATTTGGTCCCTCCTTTTGCACAGGTAACATGTATGATATAGAAAGTATATATACATATTCATTTCTCCTTAGGTTCCCCATTATGGCAACTGCACCTCAGATTATCACTAGCTCAAAAAGCTTTATGGGATCGCTGAAGGGATGTAGTGTGTCTTCCATTGTATAACACTAGAGTTTTAGGTTTTAACTATAATGTGCTTGAAAGTCAGCGGCTCTTCAGTGTATGCCTGTTCTACCTTGGGCACTACCTTTATGGGTGAGTCTAGTAATAAATTACTCTGATACATCTTACTTAAGAGTCTAACTCTCCTCATGGTTTTGTTTGTTTTAGATGGTTGTAAAACAAATTCCTAAAATATCAAGTGAGATCCAGTAAGATTAATGCCATGCTTTCCTGTGTCCTGATGATGACTTCACTCTCACTGTTATGTATGAACTATGAAGCTATGTGTATTTACACATTCTTTTTGAATTGTTCTTTCTAATTTTATGACTGCAAGCTCTCAAAGGTCCCCAGTCCCCAACATGCCGTGCAAAAGTTCTTCTCCTTCATTTGAATCTCCAAAGGCCACGAAACAAGAGAGATTCTAAATAACTGGAACGGTTTCATAAACATTTAACACATTGCTTATAATAAAGATATAGTGGTTCCCCTACATACATTCAAAATTGTACTTAAATTACAAACTCTATGGAAATTTTTTTCAAGTATTTAAACCTGTGCCTGCTTTGTTTTCTATTACAAACGAAAGGCACAAAGGCTAATTGTACTGCCTGCTTATTACCATTATGTTGAACAAAAACGCTTCCCAGAGTGACGCGATCATGTGCGGACTGAAAACCACTTTGTAGGGCAAGCTGAGGACAGTCCTGCAGCGTTCCAAATGATTTTTAGATGCCTGCATCAAATGCGTGCCTGCTCTGAAAGTTATAATGTTATATTCCAGGCTTCTTAGCCGTCTGCTTTCTTTAATGACTTTTATTTCTCCTCCACAGGATATCTGTTCTCCCACACCAACAGTTTAAACAAAAAGTGTCCTTTTTTTTCAAGCAATTTCATAAAATCCCATGTTCCACTGAGTGTATGCCTTACAGGAAGTCCCTTTCATGAATGGAAAGAACACAAAATGAAGGCCCGCTAGTCACGATTCCACATTTTAGTAAACGTATGTTTGTTTGCAGGTAAGATATTTTTAAACTGTGCTCCATTGTAATCATACCTTGCTATAGTAGTTAATGGATTAAGGTTTCCGTGTTTAAACACAACACACGTTGGGGCAGATTTCACCACAGAAAAACTCACCCACATTCTATTCATTCATTATGTGGGATTTTTGGAAGTGTATTTATCAAATGGGGAACTCTAACTTTCACTCATTGATAGGTGAAAGTTATAGGAGTGAGTAGAAATACAAAAAATGGATAATGCTTCGCTATACCGCGTGCTTGTTGTAGCATCAAAGGCACAAATGCTCCTCTTTAAACACAGAACAAACTGCATTGTTGCATAAATGTCACTTTGCCCCTGCACCCTGCAGCTTTCCTGGGAATCCTGATCAGCTTGTATATACCAACCAGAGAAGAATGTAAGCTGATGTGTTGGCAAGCATCAAACTGGATGCTATTGTGTCATTTTTGTTGTAGTTGCTCACCAGGCACATTTGGAATTCATTTTTAATTATACCTAATCTTTAAAACTAACATTTATTTAATTGTTCATCTCATAGCTGTAAGGCAGCTGTTTTACACAGCCATGTATAATTTATTTTCCACTTACATGCATATTGTTCTGCCAGTTTGGCACACATTTGTACTGTATATTTTACTTCTTTTAAAAATGCATAAGCCGACTCCTTGTGCCAAACACACAACAGACTCTAACAGCCTCTTTGTATAGATACCTTGTTGTTTAGATGTAACTATGGAGCCCCTCCCACAAAGAGGCGATGCATGCACAAATATGTTCTGTGAGCCACATAAAAATACCTGGGAGCCCTCCATCAGAATAACTGCAATAGATTTCATTAAATAATGGCAAACTGGAACTCCTTGTTAGCAGTGACAGAAACAAGACTGTTATATATGTATATGTATGTACAGTGGAGGAAATAATTATTTGACCCCTCACTGATTTTGTAAGTTTGTCCAATGACAAAGAAATGAAAAGTCTCAGAACAGTATCATTTCAATGGTAGGTTTATTTTAACAGTGGCAGATAGCACATCAAAAGGAAAATCGAAAAAATAACTTTAAATAAAAAATAGCAACTGATTTGCATTTCATTGAGTGAAATAAGTTTTTGAACCCCTACCAACCATTAAGAGTTCTGGCTCCCACAGAGTGGTTAGACACTTCTACTCAATTAGTCAACCTCATTAAGGACACCTGTCTTAACTAGTCACCTGTATAAAAGACACCTGTCCACAGAATCAATCAATCAAGCAGACTCCAAACTCTCCAACATGGGAAAGACCAAAGAGCTGTCCAAGGATGTCAGAGACAAAATTGTAGACCTGCACAAGGCTGGAATGGGCTACAAAACCATTAGCAAGAAGCTGGGAGAGAAGGTGACAACTGTTGGTGCGATTGTTCGAAAATGGAAGGAGCACAAAATGACCATCAATCGACCTCGCTCTGGGGCTCCACGCAAGATCTCACCTCGTGGGGTGTCAATGATTCTGAGAAAGGTGAAAAAGCATCCTAGAACTACACGGGAGGAGTTAGTTAATGACCTCAAATTAGCAGGGACCACAGTCACCAAGAAAACCATTGGAAACACATTACACCTCAATGGATTAAAATCCTGCAGGGCTCGCAAGGTCCCCCTGCTCAAGAAGGCACATGTGCAGGCCCGTCTGAAGTTTGCCAATGAACACCTGAATGATTCTGTGAGTGACTGGGAGAAGGTGCTGTGGTCTGATGAGACCAAAATAGAGCTCTTTGACATTAACTCAACTCGCTGTGTTTGGAGGAAGAAAAATGCTGCCTATGACCCCCAAAACACCATCCCCACCGTCAAGCATGGGGGTGGAAACATTTTGCTTTGGGGGTGTTTTTCTGCTAAGGGCACAGGACAACTTATTCGCATTAACGGGAAAATGGACGGAGCCATGTATCGTTATGTACACAGCGCTGTACAGTAGAATACATTAATACAAACAGGGTGTTAATAAGATAATAATAGATAAATACAAAGTATAACAATAAATACAAGATCGAGAGGAAGGAGGTCCCTGCCCCGTAGAGCTTACAATCTATATGGGAGGGTAACTTACAGACACAAATAGGCAAATATAAGTGCTGTAGGTCACAGTGGGTGACACTACAATATAAGTGCTAGTTCCCAGGCCAAACAATTATAGTCATAAGTTGGATTTTCTCTTTTAGATCTGCGAAAAAAATGTCTTTCGCTGGACATCCCTCCCAACCTCCCATAACAGAACCCACTAATGTCAGTTGATCACTTAACTCTGCTGTAATGAGTGATGCTCTAAGAATAAACCTTGTTGATACCTTTTAAAGCTAAAAATCAAAATAGATGCCTTGTTTCATAGTGAGCATGTGAATAAATCACAGCCTTTTCCTGCAGGATTCAGATTCAGCCCAATCTTAGCACCTGGCTGAACCAAATCCAACTTCTTAAGAGCGGGGTTCACATTTAAATTAACTTTTAGTATATTATAGAATGGCCTATTCCTGGCAACTTTGCAATTGGTCTTCATTATCTATTTTTATAGCTTTTGAATTATTTGCCTTTCTTTTCTGCCTCTTTCCAGCTTCAAATGGGGGTCACTGACCCCAGCAGCCAAAAACTGTTTCTTTGTGAGACTACAATTTTATTGTTATTGGTACTTTTCATTATTTTTCTTTCTATGCGGGCCCTCTATCTTGTTCAATCCACTGCCTGGTTGCTAGGGTATATAAAACCTTTGCAACCAGATAGCTGGTAAAATACCAAATAGAGAGGTGCTTAACAAACATCTAAATAACGGAAAAGCCATAAACATTGAAAAATAAAAAACAATTACAAATTTACAATTTAAAGGTGAACAAACCCTTTAAAATCATGTGACTTTAGACCATGTTGACAACAGATGGTACAGTTTTTTCCTAGCATGCAGTAAATTTGCATATGCAAATTGAGATTTCATTTCGTTTGACAGAATCAAACAAAAATTTTAATTATGACTTTTAAATGTTATCATTCTGACTTTTTAAAGAGTCGGATTTTTTTTCTGCTTGTACTAAACCTGCTATAAAAACTCATTATTTTGACTTTTTAAAGTCATAATTCTGAGATTAAAAGTCATAATTATGAGTTAAAAAGTCATAATTTCGCATTATAAAAGTTATAGTTATGAGTTTAAAAGTCATAATTCAACAGAATTTTTTTTTTTGGTGGCCCTACTGCTCTCCCGTATGTAATTAATGTAGTTTTGTAAGTATTAGTGGTCATTCACGAGGAGGAAGGAATCCATCATTACTTTGCACACTGCCTTTCTGCTTCAGCATCACTGTATCCATGAGGGGCAGGTGGGAGAGGCATGTAGGCATCCCCTACCCCTCACTTAATTTGTATGCCATTCAGATACACACACACATTATGGATCAGTGGTAGATGCAGTGCTGTAGTCATGCTGCATGCAACAATCAACAAAGCTTTTTAGTGTATTTTGTCTCGGGCTCCCCTTTTGAAGCTTAATATTGATAGGAAACACCACCAAACCGCCAGATACATATGGAGAAAAAACTTAAACTGCCCTATGAGTGTCTGTCCCTGCATGTCTCTTACTGTGCCTTTCTCTGCATCTTTTCTGTTGATTCCTTTCATTTTGCACTCCCCTAAATTTGTTTCTCACCTGCACCTCCCTTCTTCTTAAAAACCAAGGCATTGTGTGCTGTGCAGCAGACCTGTAAAAATAATTAGAATACTAGAAATTAGAAAATAATTAGAACATGGTTAAACTAAATATTCTGGGTTTTTCTTCAAGACAGATGTTCAGTTCCCCTCAGTTCTACATTAGGAAATCCCAGAGGATATGTAACAATTAGTGACTGTCATGTACTTGCTTCCTGGGGCACAGTATTGTTTGTGGTTACAAGGGAGTGAATGACCTACACTGTAATTACTTTTAGTATGCATGAGAAAGCCCTTGTAGGCATACAGCAGTACGATCCTTCACAAACTTCAAGAAAAATTGGGAGTGTGAGCACGGCTACTAATATTTATGCCCTAAGTACAATGTTGTTTTATAGACTGGTCCAGTTGGTGTAAGGTAGGAGCTTTCCTCTTCTGAAGCAGATTGGAGAAATTTTCTTCCCTCGATAGAATAATAGAATGCCAGTCGTTACACTTCAGAAGTAATTACAAAAAGGTGGCGTTTTAGTTCACAAAACATGTACTTTTAGTGGGGATTTATTTAAACTTGATTTTTCGGGATTTATATTTTTTTAAAACCATGAAAAAACTCATTTCAACAAATGGCATATATCAAAAGATCTGAACTGTTGCATGATAACCATGGATTTTTTTGTCCAGCATCAAAAAAACCTGTAAACCTACAGAACCACGAAGCAAAGAAAGATCTTCCAATTGTAAAAGGGACATCTGCCATTGACGTCTACACAATCTAGACAGGTGTTAGCTGGCGTATTTTTTCAATTGTAATTGTTGAGGTTTTGTCGCATAATAAAACACAAAAGGATTGATTTTTTTTCAGCGAGAAAGTTATGTTTCTGGTGACAAAAAGTTTAACCTGAAAAATTTGTGCTTTAGTAAATGCCCACTTAAATATCTCATATCTAGTATTTATAGTGCAATTCAGACCATATAAAACATGATATCAATTAAATGCATGCCACCCACAGTTAAAAAGAAAGTGGATACCTCGGCAGGTAAGAATCAACCCAGTGTTAAAGCTTTTGTCTGATGAATATAATCCACTGTTAAGTCAGAATGCAGTGCAGCAAAGGATTGTCAGATGTAGGATTAAATGTATTGCATGCAAGAGAACAGACACAGACGCGGAATCTATTTCTCTCCTACCTGATTGTTGGGCAGACCTTTATTTATATTGAATTTCATATATGACATGTTAATGTTATACTTAAGGTGGTCCTGCTAGATCACCAATCAGATTCAAGCACATGTAGTCATTCTATGATAAGTAAAATGTCTAATGAGTTTACAGATTTGTCTTTTGCCATAATTACAGGTTTGAGAGCAGTACATCTTAAATCAATAGTTAATTTAAATAAAAGTATTTGCTTAACATAAATGACATTTTTGTGGTCCTTGGAAAGTCCGGTAAAATTTATTTTCCTTAGATACACAGTTTGTGGGCTGATTTGTCACTAGGATTTTGTTGCATTTATTAGTTCATTATAGACAGTAAAAATTAATATACATTTGTAAAACCTTATCACCACACAGAAATATATTTACCTTTCTACCCAGAAACCAGCAAATTAGTTGCTGCCATGTACTCATGTAGTGATGTCACTAACACTAGTGATGTCACATCTGCCATAAATGTGCCAGCTTTCTGTACCATCTGGTGGTTATACGTGCGTACCCCATGCTTCTCCCCTAATGTGAAAAGGTAGGACACTTATAGGCAGCACAAACAAATACACAAAACAAGTTCACAGTGCAAGTATATACTTTGTGCATGAACACTATAGGGAAATCAAAGCATATTGATATTTATATCCAATCACGTATTGCTATGACTGATTAACCCCATAGGGCCATCCTAACATTAATCCAATTCTCTCCCATCATCATACATCACATATTTTCTTTCAAAGAGAGGATGTGTTTATTCTTATCTATACATGGATAGAGCTAAACATTCTCCCAGTATAAGATACACAGCAGTGTGATTATAACAATATTAATCAAAACAGGTACATACTGATGCCTACTGGTCCTCTATTAGCTGGACCATCCCAAAGTAACTGGAATATGGCTGTAGTTGGAGTATTGGCTTATTGCAGGGATGCCCACTCAGATGTGAAAAGTGTTGGTGAGCCTCACAAGCATGAAAAAGTTCTTTGGGGATGCAAAATAAGGCCTGTGATTGGCTATTTGGTAGCTCCATGTTGACTGCTAAAAATATGAATTAATTATTTAAAATGGAGTCTATGGGGGCACATTTACTAAAGAGTAAGGTTCGACTCAGGAAGCTTGGCCACACTGTGTGCAACTACGTCAGGTGGCAATTGGTGCAGAATACGCTTATTCACTAAAATGCAAATTTTCGTTGCAGCAAGAGAACACTAGCGAATTTTCGCCAGAGGTTTTTCGTCAGCACGTACTTTTCTTAGTAATTTTCTCTAGTGTGACTGTCTTTCAGAGAAAATTTGCTAGCTTATGTGAGCTAGTGTTATTGAAATCAGTGGCTATATACAGGACAGATATGTGTATTTATTAATGATGCTGAACATGGTGAAAGTGCCAATTATTTTTTAAATGTCCATGGAACCAAAAGGAAAACTAACTCTTTTATCAGCTGCAGTAAGAACAAAGTCAGACGTAGAAAAATTATATTATTGTTACAGTTTAAAAACAATATTAACAAGCTCTTTATAACAATTTGCAACACAGGGGTTGAAATTTCTAAATGCATTAATACCTGGACAAACTGCATACATATATTAATGACTTAAATTAACCACACACAATTAACAGGGTAAGATGTACTTGATACTTTTCTCCCACATCTTTTCGCCATTAGTGTGGCTTTCTCAACAATCATCAAGGTTTTGATCAACACCACAAGGAGGGGGGCCCCCTTCATTTTCCATTTCGTCAAAGTTTGACGGTTCCTGAACTTTACATCTCTCCAGAGGGTTTGTATACAGGCAAGGCATAGAGATCTGGAAGCGCTACAATATGGTCATATGAATACAGGTCGAGAGTTAAAGAGCCTGGAGTGGCATCCGCATTTTGTCTGTACAATCCCGCAAGGGAACTGGAGATTTATAATGTACATATTTCAGTCTTTCAACCCTATTTAGATATATCCAGGATTGTGTTCATTATGACATAAACTGGAGTTATATAAAGAGGCATGATATGCTGTGATTTACGCATTGAACTTCACCAAAGTACTATATATCTAAACACGCATATAGATTGATATCCCTATATACCTTTTTAGTGGGAGGGAAAAAACTTATAAATGCTAATATATCTATTACTTGTTTTCCCTACTCTCTTCAAAAGTACCACATTCGGCTTGTGGGCTATTTCCCTCTCTTTATGTATAATTATATGGTTTCTGTTGAGAAATGGCATTGTTTCAGTTTTTGTGCATTTGTTTTTTTGTATATTTCTGAGATAAAGCATGCAACCTGTGATTGCTGATAATAGATCTAATTAACTAAATGTTCTTAGCAGCAGAGTAATAGAATTTGTGAATATGCAAATAATAATAAGTAACTGTAGAATGGCTCTGTAGAAGCTCCTCATTCAGTAAGACAATTACATCTAGATAATGAGACTGATAATTAAAGACTACTCCCTAAGGACTGCTTGTGTACTGTCCACCATTAATCACATTTTCTTATGCTGTGAAATGTACAAAGAAGTCTTCACGTGAACTTGGCAAACCACTCTACCATATGGAAATCAGGCTGTACACCCTGTGTGGTACAACCCTGTGGTTCATACATTAAGGTGGTGCAGAAGTGACTTGTAAAATGCATTTTTAATTACTTAAAGGGATACTGTCATGAGAAAACATGTTTGTTTCAAAATGCATAGAGCTTCTCCAGCAGAATCCTGCATTGAAATCCCTTTTTCAACACAAACAGATTTTTTTATTTAATTTTCAAATTTCACATGGAGCTAGCCATATTCTTAATTTCCCAGGGTGCCACAGCCATGTGACCTGTGCTCTGATAATCTTCAGTCACACTTTCTCCCCAGCAGCCGATCAGCAGAACAGTGGGAAGGGAGCAAGATAGCAGCTCCCAGTAGGTATCAGAATAGCACTCAATAGTAAGAAATCCAAGTCCAGCTTGGGGCTCCTCCAGTTACATGGGTGTAGGAGAAACAATAGGTTATCTGAAAGCAGTTCTAATGTGCAGCGCTGGCTCCTTCTGAAAGCTCATACCTGCAAAGACTAAAGCTGAGCATATTTGGAGAAGATTGCTTGTTTGATGACCTCGCCAAATGAGCAGATTGCAATGTGAATGGCTGCCTTAACACTTCTTCACAGTAATGATATACAGGTTGAAAAATATTTAACCCACCCCCTCACTCAACCTGAGACTAACCTGGCCCACCCATGTCTGCTGTCACCTGAAGCAGCTTGTGTGTGTATAAAGTACTGCAGCCTGCAGGTTTACCTGTCACAGATGTGCATGGGATGTGATGGTGGCAAGTTAGGACTGTAACCTCTATGTGACCCACTGCAGGGAAAAATGCCAGAACAAAACCATCCAAAATGTGGGTAAACACTCAAGTTTAGGGCCTACCAACTCTAATTTGCAGCAATCAGAATACTAGCAAATGGCTTGTGTCCAGTGCAGTGAGAGAATCTCCTTATGTCTTCAAAAGCCGTAAAAATGCTTACTATTACCTATACGTAGGATACACTGGCAAAATATATGCAAAAATAAATTAGTCAGCCTAGAGGATTAAACACATGAGATGGCTCTGAATTATACTTTCTTGTTGGCATATTGTGCTCTATTTATCAAACAGACATACAGTACTGTGTGATTTATTGTGCATGAAAGTTTCCCATTAGGTTACATCACAATATTCCTGGCACTTGAGTTTCACCATTTCATGGCAGTTATAATAAGACCGTGGCATTTGAGGAGGCAGTATATTGAAAGTCAAAGATGGAAAAATACCTACTTTTCATAATATCAACTGATCTTACTTAATCTTGAGACTGCGGAGCAACTGGAATACTTCCCCCTATTTTGTTGTTCTACAGATTGTATAGAAACTAATGCATGATAATTGTGTAAAACTAAAAATGAGAAAAAACAACATAAATTAACCCCAGAAGCAAGATGCATTTTCCAATAATTAATTGTGGTATGTATAATTTTAATGATAAATATAAATCACTGTTTGAAATAAGGCTGATTTATATTAGGATGCAAAAGTCGGTCTGCGTGGTTACAGTGGCTTCTGGGATACAAAAGAAATATCACTTGGAATGAAGCTAGACTATGGTTTGAAGGACAAGTATATCTTTAATGTTTATTTGCCCTCTTTATTCAGAAATATTCAAAGTTAAATATATTTTAATGTTATATTTGCTTTAGTTATTTAATATGTATTTGATGGTATTACTGGCTCAGCCTATAGATGTATCCTAGTTTTAGTATTGTCCCACTGAAAGCTGCCCACTACCACCTTCATATTTCCCACAGGTGTTAAAAATGCCATTACAAGATTCCAGAAGGTGTGTGGCATGACCAGCTAATTATGCCACAAAGGGCATTCTTCATAGTGAACAGTTATCTGAGAATAATTTAGTTACTCTGGGGTTCACCAGGCAACGTCGGGTGACTTTGGAAAGCCAAAGCAACACCTTTGTTTTCCTACCAGCGATTTACATCCTGTAGTAAAGCATTTAGAAGAGATCAGTTGGCACTGATGGAAGATTAAAGGGGATGGAAGATTTAAGCTATGAGGTTAGACTGTCAAGGTTGGGGTTGTTTTCTCTGGAAAAGAGGCGCTTGCGAGGGGACATGATTACTCTGTACAAGTACATTAGAGGGGATTATAGGCAGATGGGGGATGTTCTTTTTTCCCATAAAAACAATCAACGCACCAGAGGCCACCCCTTTAGATTAGAGGAATGGAGCTTCCATTTGAAGCAGCGTAGGTGGTTTTTCACGGTGAGGGCAGTGAGGTTGGGGAATGCCCTTCCTAGAGATGTGGTAATGGCAGATTCTATTAATGCCTTTAAGAGGGGCCTGGATGAGTTCTTGAACAATCAGAATATCCAAGGCTATTGTGATATTAATATCTACAGTTAGTGGTTGTATACAGGGATATAGTGTGTGCTGGGTTTACTTGGATGGGTTGAACTTGATGGACTTTTTTCAACCCTATGTAACTACTAGAGCAGATTCATTGCAGGGCGAATGATCTCCTCACATGTCATTGCCCTCTCAAGATACCAGCTTAGCTGTTTATTTTTATTCTCCTGCGTTTTTTAACCACTATTATGACCCAGCATCGGCCGGGGGGTTTCAAGTAAGCTATTACAATCAATGGGGGGTGAGGTGATACTTGATACACCGGCTTGCCAGCAAGACAGGCAGAAACATAACTGTAAGCCAATTTTTTTGTTTAAAAAAAGAAAGCGTAATTTAATAAACCAACTCCATTTAATTAAATTAATTATTTTGGTTTATTTCCCCTTTATGGTAGTGCCACAAGGGGTTGATTCTCAGAATCAGTGATTCACAGGCCTCCACTCAGTTTGCCTTTTTGGCCTGAAATCCATTCTGTGTGTCTGCACCCAGGCCAACACAGTGTCTGTGAGTGCAGCCAAACCAACTAGTAGAGGCCTGCTGATTGGCTGATTCTCATATTAACTCAATGTGGCACTACCCTTAAGTAAGATGAGCTTAGTACCACCATACTACCACAGGTTTATCTGGGGGGGGGGGTGGGGTGGTGTCTACGGGGCTCACCAATAGCATCTTTCCCCTGCACCCAACAGCTGCTTAACATAACTCTGTTGGGCACCAGTGGAGGGGAAGTGAGAGACTAAATGCTGCTGGGGTTAATAAACCAACGATTCAGGACTTTTTATGAAAATGTTCTGAAATTATGACAGCAGTGCTACCATGCATAGAAGAATATAATAGAGATAAATTAGATTGGTTCCTTAATAATATTTAAGAATTAACCAAAATTATCTTTTTTTATTGCAATTTTCTAATATATCAGCATGAAGTGTCTGTGCCTGATATAATAGAAAAATCTGATGCAGAGATAAGGATACATATATATATATTTATATTTATACACCAGTTTGGCATAGCACAAGTTTTACCCTGATGAAGGCTCACAAATGGGGCCTGAAAGCTGGTTCTTATGCACTAATCATAAATCAACTTTACACTACAGGTAGTACAGACACTAGGGTTTACATGTTGGGGAATTGGGGAGTGGTGAAACATTTAAAAAAAAAATAACCTTTTATTACATTACTCACCCATTACTCACCCAAAATGCCTTATTAAATGTAGATCAGACATCAATGATTTGCAAAGTCTTTTTTTTTCTTTTCTTTGTGTTCCCACCTTGAACAGAGAAAAAACAGGTTATTCCAATATATGTAATACATAAAATGGGGCTACATCTATTGCTGTATTCATGGGCAGGGAATGTGCAGTGGTAGCTAATGATCCAAATATGTTCCGCATACACTTCAGTACATGAGCTTGCCCCCAAACATTTATCAGATGGAATTCTGCACTGACATTTTACGCTATCCAATTTATCATGTTGTTATCATTATTTTTCATGCTTGAAATTTGCCTATTAAGTTACATTAAAAAATCTCTGAGACCCAGTTCTAGCTGGTTCATGACAATTAAAGTAGGATGCATCATAATGCCAAATATGAATAAATACATTGCTTTGCTATGTAAATTGGTTCCTTACACTGAGCAAAGAAGCACCTCAACAGCTTTGATTAATGGAAAAAGCTACTGTAGCAATTACTTCACTTACAGGAAGGTGCAGAACATGAAAACCCATAAATGTTCCTCAGTGAAACAGATGTAATGCTGGTGCAGCATGTTTGGGTAGAGAGGCGCTAATGGCAAAGCATAAGTATTGTGATGGGTACATGGTGCAAATGTCATGGTAATTAGCTACATAAAGTAGCACTGGGGTTCCAAATAAATGTATAAACCCAAGTGCAAAGTGCTATATTGCACACAATCACTGTTACTCATCCACAGAATAGCAGAATCAGTGCAAAATAGCATGAACCCCAACTTTTCTGTGATTTTGCCAATTTGCCCCTGGACTCACTCCAGCACAGAAGCGAGAATAACCCCTGCCACAGGCAAGCATGAGCTTAAAATATAAGGACATGGTAACTACACATAACTTGACTATGGAGTAATCACAATTTGGAGTGGACTATTCTTGCTCAGTTTCCTTGCTCAGAGTCCCCTCTGTGTGGATTTGCTTAGACTGGTATTGGTAAAGTTAAGGTAGACAGGAGAGTAACTTTCGCACTGCACTTTATTATAAAGCAGGATTCAAGCAACAGTGGGGCCAACAAAAGTACATTCTACAGAGTCACCAATATAATATAGAAATGACCTTCATTCCTGTGAGGTCTAATATCAGTTTCCTCTACCCCAAACAGGGTATGGCACCTTACCTTAGGCCTTAGCTCTGCAGCCTATACACCTTTACTTACCACATTTACTTATCCACAAACGCTCCGACCATTTGCTCGATCGGTCCAATCGTATTTTCTGCGACTTTTTCGTACCTTGTGCGAATTTTTCGGTGCTTGCACAACTTTTTCGGCGCTTGCGCAACGTTTTCGTATTTTGAGCACGAAAAAATCTGATCGGTTTTGCCGCTGTTTACAATTGTTCGGTACGAAAATTTTGTGACTTTCGGATCACTAATACGATATTATCGTGACTAATGCGATTTTATCGAAAGCATTTTCGTGATATTTGCAATCTTCCGAAATTTTCGTTTCCAATCCGAATTTTTCCCATTCGGGATTCAAACTCGTGTTTTGATAAATCTGCTCCCTAGAGTGCAAACTGGGGATACACCAAACACTGGATTCAGCCAAATCTTTTCCAGCAGGATTCAGCCAGTCCAAGTGCTTTGATGAACCCTATCTGAACCCTTGGTCCCTTTCACAAGGAAATTGTTACTTTTTTAAGAGCTCCGTCCATGGTTCTTATTAACACTTCCTTGCCCTAATATGAATCTGCAAATAAGGGTTCGCATTTGGTTTGAGATTTGGCTAAATCCTTCGTGAAAATTAGCGATTTGACCAAATGTCAAAATAGTGGATTCAGTGTATCCCTAGTTCAGACAAGAGGATTTCCACTAAATGCTGCAAATGGTACAGACAGCATTAATAAGGAGCACTATAGGATGCATAGGCTGAAAATGAACAGAGAGTTAATCATGGATCTGGAATGAACTGCAGCATGTTCCATTCATGGGTCCACTGATGTAACTTGGAAGCATTTAGCAAATATTTTGAACACCTGTGCAAGTATGGGCAATCGAAACACATCATTTACCATTACCCTAACGTTTAAAGCACTAAAGAAGTAAGGAGGTCAAAGAATAATGTATTTTATTCATTGCTGAAATGAATGGGTTTATTTTATGCCTCTTCTAAATTATTTTAAAAAAATAATGCAGCTAATAAAAATGTGTTTTTTATTAAGAAATTTGGCTTTAAGCAATAATGTGTATTCAAAAGAGCCTGCACGCAATATGCATACATAAATATGTAGGCAAACATATCAGAATCTGTCATGCCATAAGGCAAGCTGATTACATCACCGCATGAAACAAATACCAACAGAAAAGGGAAAATATCACTATACTTTAGTGCTGAACATCTGGTATCTGGAAGGGAGGTTCAGCTCCCATTATACTTCAAGCTCCTACTAGGAGGGCACTCATATCTGCTAAAAATGGGTGGGGGACACCTACAATTTGACCTTGTCCAGCAAATTTGCTGTGCCCACCCCTGAAAAACACCAAAGGACTAGTTGGGTATGATTTGCATTTTTTTCAGGCCCATGGTGTGCTAAATCTGTTTTTTTTGCTTTCTGATAAACTGCTGAAATAATTCATCAGAGCTGGATGTCTAGATGCAGCACAAAAGCCAATTATCCCCTAAAGGAAGGCATCTGACATATTAATAACTATGCTAGCAACCTCACTTATCCAGAGGCTTGAATAAATAGACTCATGAGACTCTTTTAATGACTGTATACGCTTCCTACTTATTATTTTATTTAAGTAGATACCTCCTTGTTTGTTTCAGATGATGTTACAATTAACAGGGTTTTTCTTTTATCACTGAAAGAATGATGTTCCATGGCAGAGCCCATTTATCACTTAAGGGAAAGTACAGTTATCAATGTCTGTGCTATTCATTTTCCAAGAATATCAGATGGATTCCTTCCAGTGTTGTGTAACTATGTTTAAATTAAAGCTGCCTAAAAGAAAGGACTTTCTGTAATAATTGATCTTTTATACTGGGAGCTGTGTTGTTTCTTTAGATCAGATTAAGTGCAGTTTCCCATACTGTGGGGCTGCCATGCTGGGTGGTGGTGGCATGAGGGGTTCAATTAATAATATTTTTATTAATTATATATTTATAACATTGTTTGCTAATATTTAATGAATGAAATAATTAGGAACCTCATGAAGTGGGTAGATGAAATGAATTCCAAATCCACATGCAAAAATGTGTGGGATTATATAGTAAATAAAGTATCTCCTATTGAAAAATATAAAGAGTTATCCTCATATTTTTCAACAGGGGATATTTTATTTATTATAATACACAAATTTCAGTGAGTTATGACAGAAATGACATCACTTAGCACCGATCATAACTGATGACATCACTAAGCACTGTTTATAAGGATATCATTTACAGGATATTCATGGCTCTTTTGTATTATATAGTTCTAATGGCACCTGGAGAAACTGATTTACTTGAAATATGTTCTCTTAATATGTTAGATGAGGACTATTTATTATGTGGTTGTTAATTACATGTTGTAGGGTGATTTGGGCATTTTTGTAAAAAAGAAGATATCCTCATCTAAAGGGAACTTGGAGTTACAGTGCATACATGCAGACTGGACTTTGTCCCACTGAAAGTTTTGAAATTTTAAATGAAAGTCTTAATTAGACCGATCGTCCACATATAGACAGGCAGATGGCAATTGTAGCAGTGTCTTGGGAATTCCTGTTCACAGATTCCATGTCTTTGTTCCTTGTGTGGCCCCCATATTTTTACCTTAAAATGAAGCCCACTGGGTATTAGTTAGGGCCACGTGGCCTTTTCCTTCCCCCTTTCTGTTCACACTGGCTACTTGTCTCTGTCTCTTGTCTGTCTGAGAAATAGATTTTCTTTCACTTTTGTAGCCTTTAGGTGTTTGTTATAAAAAGCATCTTTTAATGCCATTCTTATTTAGCACTCTGAACAGCAATCCCCCCTTGTATAGCCCATGACAAGCCTCTGGCACTTACACAGCAATGGCACAGCAGCTCTGCACAATTTGTCTTATTATGCACTGTACTTTCATGCCTTCAATTGTTTGTGTGCATCTCTATGTAATTAGTAGCATTTTACATATAGCAAACATTTCACTGTTAATTAGTCCTACCAGCCACCATTTGCTGTAGTTTTGCTCTTATTTACACCACTATAGCTTGATTTTATTCACTACCTTCTGTTCTCATTAAGAATTCTTATTAATTTAACTCACACTGTAACGGTTCTATAGGATAAACAGTCTGACTTCTTTTTTTCTGCTCATGCCATCATGTAGCGTAATCTTTCATACACTCCTATTGCCTTTTCTTCAGCAGGAAAGCAGCCTTTGGGAAAGACTACAAATACATATTAAAGATAGTTAGGGGAAAGATCATTTTTCTAAACGCAAGAAATGCTCCTGTGTCCTCTGGAACATGTAATTGTATGTAATTGGTGAAAAAGGCATTAAGTATATTGCATGGTCCTCCTAAATATATTGTACTTAGCAATCAGACCATGCTTAAGGGCCTCTTATCCAGTTAAAACCATTCCGACATGGCCAAAACTTTTAATAACTGAGGTCTCCCACACATTTTTAAAGTTTAATTACTCTAATATGAAAGCCTAATAAAGTCGCTTTTGAGTTTTAGAGACCAAAACTGCACTGTATATTTTAGAAAGAGTCTAACTAGTGTTTTGTGACAAGGAATGATTACATCTTAATACAGGACAAAATAATGCTGACCCTTTCTGCTGACCAAAACTGGACATACACAGGCCAATAAAAGCTGCCAACTTGGCCTTCTAGACTGCAGCTTGTCAGTTCATGTATGAAGCCCTACGGTGGTCCTGATTGACCAATATCCAGCAAGCGCTCATCAGGCAATAGATGCTGCTTTTCCAGCTATGACTTTTCCAGTTTGCAGGCAAATGCTGTGCAAGTTAATGGGGCCGATTATAATTTCCATCTATGCAGGTCATCGGGGCAAGGACTGCATTAATGTACCAAGGTGGTTCTCACCCAAACAGGAAATCAAACCTGCCCTGGTGGATATCTGCCCAAATATTAGTCAAGCAGGCTCATCAGCTGGTCCCATGCAAGGGCCAATAGGCTACCAACTCTGCCTGGAAGCACCAAGTCGGCAGCTTTTATTGGCCCATGTATGACCACCATGTAGGTTGCCACAAGGGTGTTTTCATGTACATTTTAGGTACCTTAAACATGCAGTACTGAAGCACCTTCTAGTCCTCATTTAATTGCATTTACTCATCAGGAAATAGGGGCTGCTTTTCCAGCCTGCTATAACCTGAAAATACTTGTAGAAGAGGTTGCAGGAAGATGCTGTTTTTGATGCTATGTTTTTAGCTACTTCAATATGTGTTCCATGTGCCGTTAACTGAATAAAAGCAAGAAAAGTCCCTCTGTAAATATAAGTGAATCCATACCTCGAGGATCTTGTAATAAACGTCTGTATGTCTGACATATGTGGAAACGTACAAGGTTACAAGTAACTGATAGAAAACTCAAACCTAGACATCCCTATGTATTTCCTTGTGGCAGAACTTCAGTTGTAATGTAACTATACTTATTAAGATCTAATAGAACTGTAAAAATAGCAATATTCTGGCCTCGTACTAATAACAGTGATTATGGTAATTTCAGCATTCAGTTGCATTTAAGTCTGCAAACAAAATGTGTAACGCATAGTAGACATGCACTTTACCAAACGTACATTGTAATTTACCTTGCCATCAAGAAGAGCATGGGAAAATAGTCCCAAGCAATAAAAAATAAAGTTTTGTCTTCTAGAGATCGCTTAAACACCGAGTCCAACACCAGATCCTAGCTCAGGATCTATCTTATAACTTCTTTACAAAAAGTGACCATGGCAACCCTTTATTACACAGGAATGCTGTATTATGTATACAGGCCAGGACTAAGATTCAAAATAGGCCCTGGCATTTCAAGTACACAGAGGCACAAACACCCCCCCCCCCCCAGTAGCCCAGTAAAAAGTGATTAGTCAGGGCCTGCTTGTATAGAATGTAGAGTAAAATATCGAAAGAAGGTAGCTCCACCACATCAATTAATAACTGTACAACAGGGGTCCCCAGCCTTTTCTGCACCAAGGACCGGTTGACATGTGTAAAATTTTTCCACGGACCGAGGGGGAGAGCGCGGCGCGAATTTCAGGCGATTATTTGGCCCTTTATATATATATATCTACAGGCTATATCTCACCTGTAGTTGTGCAACCCTTTGCGCTATGTTGGAAAGCCGGCGGCCCAGTGCCAAGCTGTCCACGGCCCGGCACTGGTCCGCGGCCCGGCTGTTGGGGACCCCTGATGTACAATACAGAAGATCCATTAACATTTTGTAAATGATATTCTCATAAACAGTACTCTGTGGTGTCACTAACTTTAAACAATGTTTAGTGATGCCAGTGTGTCACATAATGTAATGTCTCTTTCAGTGACTGTAATGCCCTTATATTTTACACTGGCAGTTATACAATATTTACCTATATTAATAAGATGCCCTGTCCCTGCTGATAAAAAGCATCTCCTTATCACAAGGCTATAGCTTTGTACAGTTATTACTATCCTTTATATAATGTACAGAGCAACATATTCTGCAACACTTTATAGTGACTATTTATCATTCCCATCAGTCCCTGTCCCAGCTGAGCTTACAATCTAAGTACCCTACCCTGCTATACATGTACACTATTACCAATCTTATGATAAGGCAAAAACCCAACATGATTTTGGAGTGGGAGGAAACCGAGGTACATGGATACTGCAGGATAAACATACAAATTCCTTGCAGGTAGCACCCCTGCGGGAGCCAAACCCAGAAACCAAGTGCATTAATACAGCAACACTCCGTCCTTATAGAGTGGCCTCATTCTGAACTATATCAAACAGAGTTTTTTTTAAATAATAAAGTGTTATTGTGATGTTGAAACAGGGGTGTGTGTTTTATTCTTTCTTCCAGCGCCAACGGCACTTAACATTAATAGCATCTTATTGTGTGGTTATGAGAAACATTAGTGTATTATCTGTTATCCTGTTAGAAATTATCCTAGCCAACAAAGGTACTGTATAATTTACAGGAAAATTTACAGACTGAAGAAACACTTACTATTCTAGTGTTACTAGTTTAATCCTCAAATAAATTCTAAACTGCAAAAACATTTGTGCAATTAAATAGTATCCAACATATACATCATTATATGTGCAGCCTGATCAAGGCTAAATAGTATATACAAAACTTTATATAGCTACTGTAAATAGAACATATAGTATATATACAAATCTATGTAGCTAAATAGCATATATATTATACAGTATATAAAAATCTATACGCAACTGCACCCTTAATGCATCTCTGCTGTGTTAACCAGCTTCATAAAACATTTTATCCTTTAATGTACAGTATATATTCTCAATGTAAAAAAATCACAAAGGAAACATTTTGTATTTGTCTTTAACTAGTACATTATATTTAAGCCATTTTTCTATGATATCCCTAATGAAACATTGAGCATGTCCCCCATAGGAGCTGCCGACAATGTCTCTCAGTGCAATGTCGTACCCAAAGGCAGGTAGGTCTTTGAGGCTCAAAGCAATAGGATGAATTGTATAGGCCGGAGGAAGATCACAGGTGGGCCAAAGCAGAAGGCAGAAAGAGACAGAGAGATTGTTATTAGGGGAAGACAAAGGGTTAGAGAGCAAAACCCAAATAACAGGCAAAGTTGAGACAGGCATGATGAAGAAAGTTGGTAATGGGGTGGATCATACCATCAATTCATACCTTGGACTGAGAAATGATGAAGTAAATAGGAATTTGGACAGTGGAGTCACAGTCGATTTCCTTGAACTCATGACAATATAAAGATGCAAGGTTATGGGTGACTCCTAATATCCTAAAATAACATCACTAAGTAGTATTTAGAAGAATATATTTTACTAGTTTTTCATCTCTTCACCCATACCTTCACTGGCTATTCCCAGAGCTGCAACAGGACTGGGTAGAGCTGGGGTCTGGGATGTTGTGATTTCAACTTATCATCTTATCAACTTCTAGTACATCCAGTTTTGAAAGTGACCAGAATATTTGTTATATACATTCATTCTTAACTGGGGTAGAGGCTTGTTAAGATAGAGCATTAAAAACTGAGTACTGATTTTTTTCTGGCTTTAAAAGTGATTTTTTTTAAATCCATAAGGAATTATGGTTGTTCTCCTGCACATCACACACTGCTTATTTATAAACAATGAGCAAATTTGCACCTGGGAGTCTAACCCATAGCAACCAAATACCATTTTGAATGGAACAGTGCCAGCAGTTGCACTGGAGTCAGCCATACAAAGGTCAACTGAGTGTCTCAAATAGGAACCTTACCTCTGGAACTCTATCCCTGAACCCCTCTGTAGGGAACACTCACTAACTCTCTTTAAGAAAAAGCTCAGCTGTTACCTTCTGGAGCACTGAAACATTATTTTGCCCAGTCCTGCGCTTATGGGCAAATGCCCATACCTGGTGCACTCTTACCATCCAATTTGTGCCTGTATGTTACCCAACCACTTAGATTGTAAGCTCTATGGGGCAGGGACCTCTTTCCTACTGTGTCTCATACCACATGGCACTTATTCCCTGTGCATTTATATATATTTATTGTATTTATTTATTATATCACTTGTCCTCTCTGTGTGTAATTTTGTATATTGTAAGATTGTACAGCACTGCGTACCCTTGTGGCGCTTTATAAATAAAGTTATACATACATACATACATACATACATACAATAGGGTTATTCTTTTGCATTTTGCTGGACACACTATATTCCTGCACTAGTCCTGCACTGCCTTAGTCTGCCAATAGTGGGCACTGCAAGCCATCACTTATGCAAAGTAACCATTGCAAAACTTGATTGGGTCACGTAACCTCCAGTCTAAGAACACTCTCTATCTTAAAGGAAAATGAAATTATAAAAGGTATTGAATTCCCCTTTCACATCCAGAAAAGGCTTAGAATATGTCAGGGCTAGAGAGTGCAATGATGGAACAGCCTATAGCTACACATAGTATCAATGTTGTGCCTAGTGATCCTGACTGCAGGGGTGACTTCCATCTTCCCACAGAAAGACTAATCTATTTACACACCAGGATCTGAAGATGCCGTGCCCGTGGGACTTGTTTTACTTAATTAAATTAAACACATCTAATAAAATGATTTAGAATTCATTAAAATGAGTCACCCACTTAATTAAAAGCATAATGTGCATTTGATTAGAGGATGGATTTTGTTGAAAGCACAGCATGAATTTAAAAGTGACATTTGAAATAGTTCTGCTGGCTGCCCCCTTGCCTTTCATGTGCTGTCTCTTTTGTCATCTTTATTATCAGCCCAAGAGGGTGGTAAGAGAGGCCCAACTACTGGAGATTTCCTTTAAGAAATTTTAGAAAGCTGAGCAACCTTGGCTGCAGTCAGATAATGCTATTTCTTACTAAAGTGATCTGAATGATCTCTTTAAGAATAAACTGCTCAAAATATAAATATAACATTTTACCTGCTGCTAAAGATAGTAAAAGGGCACTAAAGCATATATAAAGCTAAATTACTGTGCAATCAAAATCACCAAAACTTTATCGAAAGGGATTCTGTCATGATTTTTATGGAGTACTTTTGATTTCTAAATGACACTGTTTGCAAATAATTCACTCTATCATTTAAACTTTTATTCTTGAACCAACAAACATATTGTTTTAGTTGTAATATTGGTGTGTAGGCTCCATCTCAGTGCATTGTGCCCGAGTCTGAGCTTTCAGAAGGAGCCAGCGCTACACATTAGTACTGCTTTCAGGAAACCTATTGTTTCTCCTACTCCCATGTAACTGGAGGAGTCCCAAGCCAGACTTGGATTTCTTACTATTGAGTGCTATTCTGATATCTACTGGGAGCTGCTATCTTGCTACCTTCCCATTGTTCTGCTGATCGGCTACTGGGAGGGGGGGTGATATCACTCCAACTTGCAGCTCAGCATTAAAGTTTGACTGGAATTAATCAGAGCACAAATCACGTGGCTGTGGCACCTTGGAAAATGAAGAATATGGCTAGCCCCATGTGAAATATTAAAAAATCTGTTTGTGCTTTTGAAAAACAGATTTCAATGCAGGATTCTGCTGGAGAAGCTCTATTAACTGATGTGTTTTGAAAAAACATGTTTTCCCATGTCAGTATCCCTTTAATATAAGTAGGGTTGGAACTAGGGGCAAGCAATTTTTCCTTTACGTAGTTATATAGGGTTAAAAAACACCAAACTTCATCAAGTTCAACCCCTTCAAGTGAACCCCAACACACACACAAACATATACTGACCTATCCACACACTCACATACATAAACCATATACACCAACATCAATACTAACTGTAGATATTAGTATCACAATAGCCTTGGATACTATGCTTGTTCAAAAACTCCTCCAGGCCCCTCTTAAAGGCATTAACAGAATCTGCCATCACAGCATATATGTATGTATAACTTTATTTATAAAGCGCCACAAGGGTACGCAGCGCTGTACAATCTTACAAAATACAAAATTACACTCAGGGAGGACAAGTGATATAATAAATAAATACAATAAATATATATAAATACAAAGGGAGTAAGTACCATGTGGTATGAGACACAGTAGGAAGGAGGTCCCTGCCCCATAGAGCTTACAATCTAAGTGGTTGGGTAACATACAGGCACAAATTGGAAGGCAAGAGTGCATCAGGTATGGGCATTAGCCCTTAAGCGCAGGACTGGGCAAAATAATGTTTTAGTGCTCCAGAAGGTAACAGCTGAGCTTTTTCTTAAAGAGAGTGGGTGAGTTTTCCCTACGGAGGAATTCAGGGATAGAGTTCCAGAGGTAAGGAGCAGCGAGATAGAAAGGTTTAAGACGAGAGAGCGCAGTGGGTGTGGATGGTGTAAAAAGACGGAGGCTCTGAGAGGAGCGGAGGAGACGACCAGGAACGTGCAGGGAGACCAGTGAAGAAATGTAGAGAGGAGAAGAGGAGTGAAGGGCTTTGAACGTTAGCAGAAGGATTTTGTAAGCTATCCTTTGCTTAACAGGTAACCATGCTAGAGAGCTTAAGTGAGGCTGAACAGGTTACCTCTTAGGAGAGAACAGGAGGATCCTGGAAGCAGAGTTTAAAATTGATTGCAGGGGAGAGAGGTGGGAGTCTGGGAGGCCGGTTAGTAGGAAATTGCAGTAATCTAAGCGGGAAAGGATAAGGGCATGGAGTAGTGTTTTGGCCATTACTTGTGAAAGAAAGGGGCGTATCTTGGCAATATTGTGGAGGAAAAAACGTCAGGTTTTGGCAGTGTTATTAATATGGTTAGAGAAGGAGAGGGACTGGTCAAAGATAACCCCAAGGCAGCGTGCAGAATTTACAGGGTTGATGGTCATGCCGTCAATAGTAATGGTGAAAGGAGGAGGAGGGCCAGATTTGGGCGGGAAGACCTTGAGCTCTGTTTTAGCTAGGTTAAGTTTGAGCTGGCGTCGGTTCATCCAAGAGGTGATAGCCAGGAGGCAGTTAGCAATCTGGGTTTGAACATCAGCAGTTAGTGCAGGGGTGTCTAAATATATCTGGATGTCATCTGCATGTAAGTGATATTTAAGACCAGAAGAAGAAATAAGGTCTCCTAGAGAGAGAGTGTACAGGGAGAACAGCAGGGGACCAAGCACAGAGCCCTGAGGCGCCCCCACAGTAAGCAGAACCAGGGTAGAGGATTTGTTAGCAAGAGCGACAGAGAAGGAGCGGTTAGAGAGATAGGAAGAGAACCAGGATGCAGCCTGATCCCGGATACCCAGAGAATAGAGAATTTGCATGAGGACAGAATCACTAAGAAGGGTAACATCACTAGGAAGAGCATTCCCCACCCTCACTGCCTCTGCACCATTTACGCTGCTTCAAATGGAAGCTTCGTTCCTCTAATCTAAAGGGGTGACCTCTGGTGCGCTGATCATTTTTATGGGAAAAAAGAACACCCCCTATCTGCCTATAATCCCCTCTAATGTACTTGTACAGAGTAATCATGTCCCCTTGCAAGTGACTTATTTTTGCTAAAGTATTTTTTTGTAATAAGGTTAGTCTGTGCATCAACAGTCACAAATAGCAGGACTACTATTTAGATAAGTAGGGAGTGCTTTCCTTAGGCTCCATATGCTGGCCAGTGTCATGAAGGGTTTGTTACCTGACGAGATCCAACTGTGATAATAAATAGAGTCTGTAATTTTAAAGCGGACCATTAACAAAACCTCTTTCTGTTCTGTGCTCCCTCTTGCAAGTCGGTTTTATTGCCTCTCTCAGATGGAGTGCTTGTTTCATTTGAAGACATCGTGAGCAAATATAGTATGTTCAGTGATTCTTGCTGTATCAGTATATGTGCTCTTGTTCTTCCACAGCAGGAGATAAAAAAAAATAGTTTCTCCAAGCTCCCATAAATGCTCGCTGCCTGCAATGCCTGATTCTTCTCTACAGTGTTTTCTGAAGGACTTTAAAGCATATCCGAGCAAACAAAACATAGCCTTGGCCATACCCTTATCATTTATTAGCCTGTCCAAGTGGATTTATCTCTGTCTCTCAACACATATAGACATCACTGATTCAGTATCTCATAACTGCTGGACTTCTGAATTATTTAATGAACCAGTAACATCAAAAAGTGGATTTCTTTTTTTAATTTAAAGTTTGTGTCTGTTGATCCAAAATGTACAGAACTATTTCATGGCAACAAATGTCCTATTAAATATGAACAAGGTATTCATCACAGAGTTCTGTGGAGAGCCAATAATAGCTTTTGACTCCTGTTTAACCCAGAGGAGAAAAGAGAAAAAGCACATCCAGGGAGGGGTAGGGGCCAAGTTGCATGTCTGGCACCAGGGCCTGGGAGCTCCTTGTTAGGTTACTCACTTAACTCATTTAAAAACTTTCTTGCGGCGGGGCGGCATGCCGCCCCTAAACTTCTGCCGCCCTAGGCCCGGGCCTTTGTGGCCTTTCCACAAATCCTGGCCTGTGTGATTATAGAAATGTTTAACAGCTCTTCGAAGCCAAGGCCTATGGCGCATAAGGCGGAAGTCAGGTCTTTTGAGCACATAGAAAAACTCCAGGAATTGCCCCTCCTATAGAGTAAAACAGCAATTGCCTGGAAGTTTGTGTGCTCGCAGCCTGAAGACTTGTGCTTTAATATTACACCATGTGGCAGGGGTGATTACCCATTTCAAAAAATTGGACTGGCAAAATGGTTAATAATTGCCCAGTGGTAACCAGAATAAAACTGTACAAAACAGCTTTAATTTAGTCAGATGGAAATGAAACTAATCAATATGAATGATCTACATAATGCATAACATAACACGCCGCAGCACTCCTCAGCAGACAAAATTTTCTAAGCTGCCCAATTTTCTCCAGATATAAGTTGGGCAAGCCCTTTGGTGGCCCTCATACAAAGGTATATAAGCTGCCAACTCAGTCTGAAGGGACCAAAGTGGTAACATATTGTAATCTGTCCTTTACCACCTCAGTCAAGGGCACACAAAGCGGTGAATCCAGGTTCCTCCACAGGTGGTTTTCATAGACATGGAGGAAAGCATTCTTATGCTTTTATGGGCACACCTCCATAGCTTCATTGACAGACCCGGTGTTGGCTTGTGTGGAGCCTGTGTGGAGCTTACCCTTTCAAGCTACGGGTTTGGGGCTTCTGCACCTGGACCACTTGTCGAGCGGTGAGTTCCTTGCTTTGCAAGACTTCAATTGAATTTATGTTTGAAACTTGTGATGGACCTGGGGCTATACACACACCTGGGTCACTACTATTCCTTGGTATGCTTACTTACCAAGTGGTTCGCAAGTGGTTAATAGTTGTAATTTATTGCTTTAACTTATTATTTTGGATTGTCTGTTTCTTTTTGCTATTTGAATTATGCTCTTATGGGCACAACTTCATAGTTTCATTGCCAGACCCAGTGTTGGCCTGAGTGGAGCTACCAGTGTGAAAATGCATACATTTACATTTTTGTGCCAATATGCGCTCAGTGTAGCTCCACACAGGCCAATGTAGCTGCTTAGGTGTGCACATAAGGGTGGATCCACTTTCCTCTGAGTTTATAAAATCTGCCTGTGGATCTGTTAGTGTGCCACTGCCCTAAACTGTAGGCAGATTATTGCAAGAGAAAATTACGTACTTTCCTAAAACACATGATTCCACTTACAGTCAGTTACAAAGAAGCCAGATATTGCAACATTTCTATTAGAGTTATTGCAGAATTATTATAGGAACATCAATCAAGTGGACTTCTGTGTCATAGTGATTCTGTCCAGAGCAGTGTCCCATGTGGAAGCAGCCATGGTACATTAACAGAAGACATTTTAGCAGTGCAATGGGCTGTGATGATTAGAAAATACAATACGGAATTTGCAGAACTGCTCTTTATGATCCATCCAGTACTGAAATGCCTTTGAGAGAAGAACAATTTCTGGGGTCTCTCTGCAGAAATTCTCACACTGATTGTAAATGATTGTAATATTCCTTATCTCTATGAAACCGTTTATATATTTATACATGATCTTTTATCTATATTGCCCCAACATGTAATGCAGCACATCATTCAGATCAGTCCCTGACCCAGTAGAGCTTTATCTAAGGTCCCGCTAATGTTCACACAACACCCACACGTAAAGGATCAATTTCATCAGGAGTCAATTAAACTGCCTGTATGTATCTTGAGTGTGGGAGGAAACCCACACAAGTTCAGAAAGAACATACATATGGATTTAATCACTAGAACCCAGCACTGCACTTGCTGTAACATATGCCCCATGCTTTGTCAGAGTGCTGTTTCTTTTCTGATTAACTGTATAGTTCTGTTTTGGTTTGGTTGGATACATAACTGTCCTTGCATTCAATGTAGCCAACTCTTTGCCCAACTCTTCACACATCCAAGGGATGTGGGATTCAAAATAGAACAGGTCCTGGCATTTTGAATACACTGGGACTTAAATAACCCCCTCCCGCCCACAGGCCCAATAAATCATAACTGTCTATGGCATCGTATAGCAGCCCACACATTTTGAATCCAGGCCTGCACCCATCCCAGCATTTTGATATTGCCCCCATTTATCAAAACTTTCCTGTTAAATATTAAATGACTGATAATATTTATGATAAATCGGCCCCCTAATCTCAAATGCTTAATATAAATATAAGTACATCCCGGTTTAGCATTGCTTTTCTCTCTGCAAGTTATTTACTTTGGATATCTGATTTGTTGGGCAGCTAGGGAGACATAAAATACATTCACGACGAGCAGTTAAATAGATATACTTCCCAATACATTCCTGTGGAGATGGATCCCAAACGATTTCCCTGCTTATAAAAATGATCACGTCGCTGCACATACACACAAATAACAGCATTTAGTGGAGTACAGTTAGAGTAATTCTGGCATCTGTCCATGGCAGATTTTCACCCTAAGGGTCATCCAGAAGGAATATTGACATTTCTCTGTGCTAACAAACTTATGTTTAATTAAAAGTGGCTTTTGGGGTTATCCAGTAGGAAGATGCATTTCTATATCACTGGCTTGAGAGAATGTAGTTGGCCAGCTGCCATATTGATCTCCAATACAAAGTATACATACGTATTTATTACTGTAAGTGAAGAACTTAAGAATTAACCAGCCTTTGCCTTTTTATCACAACTACAGCCATCAGGCTCTGGTCTCTTGATAGACCTGAGCTGTAAACAATTTTATTTAGCCCTTTTTCATTGTATTTTATTTATTTGCCAAGCCTGAGAACACCTGTATTCAGGGGATAAAGACAGGGATTGGGGCATGGTTAGGGCAGCTCAGGGCAGCATGGTAGTCCAGTGATTATTAGCATTGCTGCTTGCTGTCCTGGGGTCCTATGTGGGTTCCAAACAAGTTATTGTTTGCATGGGCTCCGTATGTTCTCTGCCTGTCTCTGTCAGTTTTCTCACACACTCCAAAACATAGATGAAACATAGATGATAATCATCCTAATGTGTATGTATCATAGTAACCTTGAAATATATAGGATTATATTTTAAATTAAAGGTACCTTTGATTATAATGTGAACAAAGTACTGTCTATGTAAATGAGTTAGGGCTATATTAGTAAATATAAAATAATGAGAGTTAATGGGTGATTATGACAGGGTGAGGGCACCTGAGGAAAATGTTAACAGAGATAATGGGTGTATATTATACAAAGAGTCTGAGTATAACTAGACTGGGACATATATGCTGGGAACACCAGTAAATGGTTCCTGCTGCAACGGCAATGTATAGTATCTGCTGTAAGTGAATAGTATCAGTAGTATCAGTCTGTAAGTAACAGACTAAAGCAGAGTCCAAATACAGGCCACGGGTCACTGTCTGGTGAAACAACCAGAGGTCAGGGTAGGCAGCAGGCAAAAGTAGAATCAAATAACCAGACCATAAGTCAGGGCAAGTAGAAGCAGTTCAATGACCAGGCCTGAGGTCAGAACCACAACATAGAGACTAAAGGTGGCCATACACGAGCAGATCCGCTCGCTTGGCGATGTCGCCAAGCGAGCGGATCTTCCCCCGATATCCCCACCTACGGGTGGGCGATATCGGGACCATTTAGGTAAAAAAAATAATAATCCGATCGTTTGGCCCTGAGGCCAGACGATCGGATTATGTGGGCGGCAATGGGGCAGTCGGATCGGGGACCGCATCAACGAGCCGATGCGGTCCCCGATCCGACCAGATTTTCTAACCTGGCCGATCGAGATCTGGCCAATTTCAGGCCAGATATCGGTCGGCCAGGCCGATCTGCTCTCCCCATACACGGGCCGATTAGCTGCCGAATCGGTCCAAGGGACCGATATCGGCAGCTATAGTCGGCCCGTGTATGGCCACCTTAAGGAACAAGGCAAGGAGTCACAGGAGCTCAGACAAAACAAGGGGCTGTGTGAAAGAAGGAGAACGTAAGGACTAAGCAGCTAGAAATATTATAGCAGGTCCCAGGCCTTAACAAGGTAGGAGGCAAAAACAGTGGACAAGAGGTGGTAATAGATACATGTTAGTGGCTTACCAGGGAGAACCCCCAGTAAAACACACAGAGTTTGAATCCACAGAGGATCTGACATTCCCATACTCAGAGAAATAGTCAGAATATTTAGTGTATTGATATGAATGTGTACACAATTATTTTCTGGATAATCTATTTCTGCATTAATAGAATCATTTCCTGGCTAATTTATATTTGTCTGAGCATAGTTGAGAAAAGATAGCAATTGTCATTTACTTACACAACTCCATGTGCAGAGTTGCATCACTGGAGCTGATTCAAATACAAGTAAAAAAAACATTTAGGTAAGGAGCTTGTTTGGACATAAGTACCTCTAATAAATAGCTCAATACATGCACATATTTACATTTATTTGAACACAGGCATACTTGCACTCCAAGAGCTAGTATCTTTTGAAATTTTTCATTAATCCAGGTCATGGTATATCTAGTATAAGTAAATCTAAAGCAACTGGACTTGCTAAATGAAGACATTTCACTACTCATCCGAGCAGCTTCTTCAGTTCAACTGACTGGTATGGGAAGTCCTCAGTATATGAACTCTTCCACTAATCCAATCACAATGGCACTTTGTAACTCTTCAGAGAAGCGACACCTGAAACTCACAGAGGTGTGATGCTGTGGAGTTACTTTGATAGGATTAGAAGTATCATGCAACTCATAGAGTCAGGTGTTACTTGTTAGAGTTGCATGAATGGATGTGTGAATGAATGTCTGAAACTGCCATTGTGATTGGATTAGTGGAAGAGTTCATATGCCGAGGAGTATACCAGTTGAACTGAAGAAGCTGCTCTGATGAGTAGTGAAATGTCTTCAATGATAAAGCTGCATGAATCCATATTGGTGACAAAACAATCTTGGGGGTTTATTTAATGTTTTAATTATTTTTAGCAGACTTAAGGTATGGTGATCCAAATTACAGAAAGAACCCTTCTCCAGAAAACCCCAGTTCCCAAGCATTGTAGATAAAAGGTTCTATACCTGGCTGTACGGGAATAGTCAACTGACTTCAGAGAGCGTGCAGAAGGACGTTGGTAATGGACATTATTCTGGTAGTTCTAGCAACCTTGGGGTAAGCATCATGTTCAGTGTTCTGTTTTAGCTCCCCCAATAACTATAACAGGACATAATATTCCTCTGCTTTCTCGGAGATCAGCAACTGTTATTTCTTGAGATTAACATGGCAAACAGAGTAGTTAAAGCCACTTTATGATTGGTCTTTTTGAAGTAGATAATTAGATATAAAAGTACAGATAATCCTGTTGCAAAATGGATTCCTGCTAACAAAACAATCATAATAAAGAGTAGAGCAAGAGAGTCGTATACTTGTAATCTAATTATCTACAAGGACCAAACATGGAGGTTGTTCATGATTTAAACAATAGACAAACAGTATATTCAGCACAAGGGGGATTACTACCCCTTTAAATATGGAGTGATGAGTGGAAGATGCTGCCTCCGTATAAAGGCAAAGTAAAACCTCACTGAGAATAAATAGTGCAGTTGTGGTCGCCAATGCACATAGAAAGGATATAATGGCCCAAATTAGATTTGTTTTCACAAAAATAGATGTGATCACAGAGCATTTTCATTATCTTGTGTAAATATACAAGGGATCAATACAATAACCTCTCTGCAGGCCTCTTCATCAACAACAGCTTTCTAAAGGACACAAGGGGATCAGTTGATATTGAAGGAAATTTGCTTTTATCTCAAACAAAGTCAGTATCTGTAGGCTCTTATAATCATTTTAATAAAGGGCTTTTCTCCTTTTAACAATGTCTTAAACAGTAGGGATGTCCAGCTGGAGAACCCTGGGCCTGATATTGCTGTCCAGGGAATTATTATGACCCCAGACTGTTTAAGGCTACATTTAATTGACTAAAATGCTTCTCTTTTCCAACCAAAAAATATGTAAATATCTGCCTTGAATATTTTTTTGGTAAATAAATCAAGATGCACCTATTCTTTCATCTACATTTTTGTTAAAGTTGGGCCCCTTGATGATATGCTTCATGCCTTTGTGGTTCAAACATGACATTCTGTTGTTGTGATTTCAAATTTAATTGTTTCTCTGTTGGTAATAAAAGAAATTACACAAACAATGACTATTCTGGTAATTTCACCTTTCACTTTAATGTGCTTCAAAGGTTAACTGATAATAATGTGGTTCTCAAGTGTGAGTGCTCTTCATTAAACAAGTTACAGAATGTTAGTTAAACAATGAGGGCGTGTGTCCGTCTACCTTTTTTTCTGTGAAAACTGTGGGACAACTCTTCTATTGACTTGGAACCAGCTTGTTTAAATGAACTATATATATTAAATTTTTCTTAACGGTATCCTGCAAATAAGTTCGACCTCTTGCGTTCCTCTTATCTAATTACTCTGCCATGGAACCAAACAGTTTCACTGATGAATTAGTTTCAAGAAATGCCTAAATGATGTGCATAGAAAGGCACTTTGCATCAGGTACAATTAGGTTGTATCAGTAAGCATCAATGTTCCCTCTAATTCCTTCTTGGCTAAGCATGCCAAATAAATCTTTTGTGCCTACATTTTAAACTTGTGTTTGCATTTTAAAAACTGCGTGCTAAAATCAGAATAAATACAAAATCTGGCTTATATATATAGTATTGACAAACTTATAAAAGACCTAAACAATACATATTATTAAAGGTAACACGTTATTCTGTAATTAGGCCACTAGGGTGGGATTATAGGTTAATGGGTGCATCATAGTTTCTGGCCACTAGGGACAATAGAGTTTAACAGGTATAAAAGCGGGAACCTGCCCAAGGTCAAGGTCCAGGGATTTTGCAGCCTTCAGCAGGAACATCGGCTGGAGTGAGACCTGGTTCAGGAGT
Organism: Xenopus tropicalis; assembly: GCF_000004195.4. Lineage (NCBI taxonomy): Eukaryota > Metazoa > Chordata > Amphibia > Anura > Pipidae > Xenopus > Xenopus tropicalis. Next base: position 97,209,850 of record NC_030682.2, on the reverse strand, counting down.
GCTCTGTAGAGGTGGAGCAGATAGAGAGAATAGCTTAAGTGACACGTGCACTAGGTGTACAAGTCAGGCAGGCCAGTGAGTACACAGGTAGACCAGGGGTAATGGTAGGAGGCTTCTGGACAGAGAGGTGCCACAGGAAAAATCCTGTCTATCAGAAGGGTAGAGGGGTGTCTGGGGTACACTGGACTGTTGGTAGACAGGTGGGGAAGATGGTTCCCTTGGGTGGCATGCTGCAGGAGAAGACTAACCTATATTGGTGGGGTAGCCTGGAGACTGTATGTATGCATAACTCTGATTCCTGCCTGAATGTACTGGAGAACATAAATAAACCCCTTGTTGTGTACAGGTTTTTCGTGTGAATGTTGGGGTTGCCTGTCAGAGCTTGCTACTGGTTAGGCTGTTCTTTAAGAAATTCTGCACAACACAGTGCAGATTTATCAATCCTGATATTTGTTTTACTGTTTTGTGTTTTTTTGCATTATGGGAAACTTTTGACCATAGTTGAACGAGTTTTAACAATCTGCCTCAGTTTTTCCACTAATGATTTTTTTGTCAGAAAATGATTAACAGGCTTTGTGTAAGGTATTGCCAAGGAGCCGAAACATGCATTAGTGCGTTTGTTTATGCGCTAGTGTGTTCATTTGTATGCTATTACATTCATTCATGTGTTAATGCATTTGCTTGTGCACACATCACAATGCTTGTGCCCCATTATACCCCCAGCACATTTGGTGCCAACTCCCAGGCTTTATTAGGATGCTGAACAGAACAGCCTTTACTCAGTTATAAATCTAGCTCCTGTTTCCTGTGTGTTCCTGACGCCTTCTAACTGAATTCTTATTACGACTTTTGCCTGATTCTACTTGAACTCTGCCTGCCTAGACCTTCTGCCTGTTTACGACTTTGCCTGTACTCTGCCAGCCCTGACTTAGATCATTCGCCCCCTCCTGCTTATCCCCCACGGCACTCAGTTCTCTCTTCTTCAGACTCCTGCTCGTGGTGAGGTACATGACAAGATCCCTATCTTCTCTGAGCTGCCCATTTCAGGTACGCTACTGACACTTGGCAAGAAAAAAACATTCTTGCCATATGGAGCACTGGGGACAGGACGCACTGAAGTTTTCTGTGCATCTTGTTCCCAGTATGGGAGCAAAACTTACATGCGGCTGGGTGGCATGCCCACCCTAAGTTTAGGCTGCCGTAGGCCCGGGCCTTTGTGGCCTCGCCACAAATCAGGGCCTGGGGGTGGCAGCTATCTGGTAATACCTGAGGCCCTTGTTTAATTTAAAATTTAATAAAAAGGACAAAGTAAGCCTGGGTCTAGTAACCCACAGCAACCAATAAGACATTTGCTTTCAAGCAGTCTGCTGGCATGCTGCCTGCTGGTTGCTAAACCTGTAGCAAACTGCACATGAGATTATATTACCATTAGATCTTATATAGGAGATTTGGTGGGAAAAGCTGAAGCAGAAAATTAAGAACCATTTGTAAATTGAAATCATGCCTACACATTTTTTGTATTATTAATGTGTTCTAATTCCCTTTATTGGTACTTTATAAATAAACAGTAATATATAAATGATTGCAGTGCTACATAGAATGTATAAAATGATAAATAGATATTTCAGGTTAATTAATCTTAACTTGTTTGTAAACATCTCTTTTATAATGGGTTATTATATACCAAAAGGTCATTTGTCTGAAGTGTTGCCCTATTCTGCACAGACTTGAGCTAAGTGATATTTTCTCTTACTAACCAGCAAATTGTAATTTATTTTCTGATTATCTTCCACTGAATGGCACATCCTCTGTGCTCATGAGATTCATTACACTGTAAATATTGATTTTATGTCATTTCTGGTTGGAATCAATACGCATTTACATTTCAGCAGCTCAGAGCACAGAACAATTAATGACACCTTTAAAAGTTGTCATACGTTCATTATAAATTCACAACTTTTTTAGGCATTTAACAGTTTTCCATGTTTACTATGTTTACTAAGTCACCTGTCAGCTGAAGAACCCCGCTTTATGTTTATATCTTTAATAAATGAGTAGCTGTATAACTTAGGAAATCTTTGCTTAGCACAGACTCACCACTTATCCAGCATTTGTGTACTAAGGACTTTAGAATTTATTACAATCAATAGGGGCAAATCAAGCTCACCTTTTGAACAGCTTAAGATTTATAGCCCAAAACAAAGGCAAAGCTTTATATGGTACCAGAATGTTTATAAGTTCCTGCCATACCTAGCAAGTGCATTGTGTTTAAAGAGAAGGACAACTTTTTATAAAATAAGACCTTTAAAGGGAATCTGTCATGGTCAAACCTGTTTTTTACAAAATACATAATTGTTTTTATATTTAATTTTGAAATGTGACATGGGGCTGGCCATATCCTTATAGTGGCCATACATGTTCCCTCCATTGACATTCAGTGCTGAATTGTCAGATATGGAGGTAAAAACAATAGGAGTTCTACCTCCACCTGACAATTCAACCCGAAACGCAGATTTTGATCAGGTGCCTTCAACAGCACCACATCTAAATCTTTTATCCTGCTTATTTGACATGACGATCGATATCTGAATCTTTTGTGATATCAGTCGCCTTGTCATTCCACCATGCACACACCGAATATCATACGAAACAAGGTATCATACGATAATATCGGTGTGTGTATGGCCAGCTTTAGTTTCCCAAGTGCCCTTCAGCCATGTGACCAATAAACTTCAGTCACTCTTTACTGTTGCGCTGCCAGTTAAAGTGATATCACCCCCCTCCCTTTACCCCCCAGCAACCAATCAGCAGAACAATGGGACAGTAGCAAGGTAGCAGCTCCCTAACAGCACTCAATAGTAAAAAGTCTGGCTCACCCAATTCATGACTCCTCCAGTTACATTGAGTAGGAGAAACAATAGATTATCTGAAAGCTCAGGTTTAGGCACAATGACCTGAGATGGCTGCCTACAAGAATGGTTCAAGAATAACATTTTAAATGGTAGAATTAATTATTTGTAATTTAAAAATAATAATTTAGTAATAAAAACTACACCATAAAAATCATTAAAGAATCCCTTTAAAGGGCTCTTAAATACAGGCGTTTTATCCTGTATTCCCTTGTGTTGGATCTTTTGTTCCACAGCAGGGGAACTCAGAAAGAAACAATCTTAAAGATCCCGCTGTACTCACTGAGGTAAATACAAGTGCCAAAAGCAGGTGGAACACACCAAGTTGTACTCTACCTATGTTTAGCACTTGCATTTCTTCCTGTGTTCCCCTGCAGTAGAAAGCATAAAAGATCCACCACAGGGTGATGCAGGTTGAAACACTCATGTGTAAGAGCCCTTACCAGATTAGAGGAAGAACTACTTTATGTCAGTTTTATACTGATAACCAAGACCTCTGCTGGAATAACAAGGCAAAATGCATTTTATTTCAAAAATTATACACAACACAACTTACTACATTTAGTTAGAATTATATTAATGGTATCTTTAATTAAAATATATATTTGATTTCTGTATAATAAGTTATCTAAATTCTCATACCAGACACTGAGCTTTTGCCAGGAAATGAATGTGGTTTTGTGAGCTAGAATATGCTCTGATGTTTTCCTTTTAGCAAGCTTGGAAAGTCCGTTCCACACAAGTCATTATTTGAGAATAACACCATTACAGTAGAAACAGCAGCCCTTTCCTAAGAAATCATTTCACTTATTTATGTCTGTATTAGGTTCATGTTCCTTTGCAATAAGGTTGCGCTAGGTAAAAATATTACACATCTCATACACAAACAAATGGCTATAAAAACACACACATCACACACAAAATTCCCACTACTCTGACGAACCATTTTCAAAGAAAAAGGCTTGTATCAAATTGTAAAATGTTGGAGGAGCCCACAGAACATAACACCCCTAACAGATAGTAGTTCCGACCGTAAGAACGTTAGTAATGTTGCTTTGAGCAGTCTAAATGGTTCATACAAATTTTGCCCAGGTATAATATCCTGCAACAATAAAACTGACCAGTAAATGCTAGCTGCTGATTGATTGCTATAAGGAACCACATCAGTAGCTTTTCTGCTTTTTCTGATTTCTTTATTGGACCTTACACAATCACAATGTGTAATGCCATGTGGGGCTCATTTTTTAACACTGGGCAACTTTGCCCATTGGCAGTCACTGTTCTTCCTGCAGCTGTCTGAAAAAAGCCAGTCACTGGTTGCTATGGGTTACTGCTGATAAATGAGCCTGAAAATTTGGACAAGGACATATGGGCAGATATTTGGAAGTAGTGGCTCGCAGTAGGTAGTAGGTAGTTCATCAACTACAAAAAGACACAACTTTTACTTTTAGAAACCCATGTAACAAAAAAGAATGACTTCTTATTATCAAGGTACCATTTGTCTAGTATGTACTGTATGCTTGTATAATGTTACCATACATTGTGCTTATGATTTTTGGGGCTTATTTTGAACTACAGCACTTTAGAGAGTAGGTATGTTTTCAGTGCAGTGGCTGGTCCATTTACTATACACAAAATAAAGACTGCTTTTATTTCCATAAGTTGCACTAGTAATGTTGTTTAAAGGAGAAGGAAAGATAAAAACTAAGTAAGCTTTATTAGAAAAGTCAATGTAAATACAGCCATAAGCACTCACAGAGATAGAGAGTCATTGGAGGGGCCAGAGTCTGCAGCTCTTTCCTCTCAATAGATCCGTAAATACTGTATGTGTGTTTTAGTAGAGGCATTTCACAGTATTATCTATGGCAAGGTATTTGCTGGAGTTTAGTAGCTGTGAAAAAGTAGCTGCTACTAGTAGCTCAGTGTGTCTTCACCCTTAAAAGCGTTATCCCTCACAACTGTATGTTAAAGAGGTGGTGGTGTACTAATCTTTGTGTTACTGATGATTTTTATTAATCTTAAAAAGACTATGTTATACTGTAGCTGGCCATACATGAGCCAATATAATCGTATGATTTTCCGACAGTGTGTGGGCTCCAAATAATCATGCCGACAATTGTAATACTATGGCAATCGGTCATTTAGTCGATCGGACAGGTTAGAAAATTTCTGTTGGATAGCAATAATATCTTTGTGCTGTGCTGGGATTGTTGTTTGTCAATTAATGGCCAAAATATTGTCCGATTAATTTCTCCTACTTTAATCCTACAATTTCATTCTGAATGTAAGTTTTAGATTGTTGCATTAAAACATACGATTGATCTGGTCTGAACTGGTCCTTGTGAGAGGGTCTGACCACTGAGGGTCATTGCACTGCCCTGTTCAGTTCTAGGTGGATATATTTACTGGAACCATATTCACTGGAATCATATTCATTCTATTGATGTTGAGCAAGAGGGTATACTGCTCCTTTAAAATGGCAGCATTTTAAATTTGGGCTGTTTTGTGGCATATTTGTTATAGAGACCTACAATGTTAAGGGGCTATAGCTTCCCTTCAGCAAGATGACATTTAATGGATTACTGTCTTAGCCTCGTAAGCCCTCCAATCAACCTTTCATTCAAACCTCAAGTGGTTTGTAAATTTGTGTTTTGCACTTCACATCCCACCTCTTCTGCAGCCACAGGGGAATCTGATCTGCTGATAAATTAATAATGACTGATTGCCCTGCTCTGTCTTTTGATTTTGGACTATTTCATGAGGCTTCAAACACCCTTTGGGATTTAGGAGCATCTATATAGCTTTCCTTAAATGAAAAAGTGATGGTAATATATAATACAGAGTCACGGGGATAAGAATTAAAGGGTAGCAGTCCATGCTAATGCAGAAATCTTAGTGACACTATGCTAAACCTCTTAGAAATCTGTCCCTCGACTATGAGATTCTCTAATTCTTAGGAAACTTAGGGTATATTTACTAGAGTGTGTCAAATTCAACTTATTTTTGCAAACAATGAAAATTTCCAGCCAAATACTCCAGCAATTAACCAAAACACAAGTATGGCATGTTTTGTTGTATTAATTTTGCACTGAACATTTGCATTTTTTCGACAGACATAAGTGTGCCTTTACTGAGAGAGTGCCGTGCTGGTGCTCACTCAGCCAGCCCATCATTGTACTCAAGTTTCCCTCACCCAATGGATGTACTAGGGTAAGCAGATAGAGGAGCTACATGCCTAGCACCCTAGGCACATGCCTTTTCTGCCTACCCTAGTTCTGGCCCTGCTTCCTAAAGTAAACTATTTCTTTAAAGGACATGTAAACCTTACATTTTCCTATCATGTATATAAAATGGGCACATCTTTCCAACCCAGATGACATCATTTGCACTGCATATATCCCCTCCATTTGCCAGCATTATCCCATTTACCAGCTTTCATCCAGCGGCCATTTTCCATCTGACACATCATCAATTTATGCAGTCAAGAATGTAGACTTTTATAGGCAGAAATTACTTTGATAAAATGTCCTGCTTGCATAAACTAAGCTCAGGAGAGGGAGTTAGGATTAAAAATAGGAGCAGACAGCTAGAGCAGAGTTTCTATGGCAACCAGTAATGCCATCTTTTAATTGGCTGCTAGACTGGAGGGTGTGTTTGGTAACCAGGGTTGAGAAGAACAAAACATGCCCAGTATCCAACAGCTAATGCAAATTGCTGATGTTGGGGGCAGAGTGGGTTAGAGGAAGAGAAGGAATCCTAAGTAATTAAGGGGATGCTGCAGCCTTACTATTAACCATTTAACAACCAGAGTCACAGGTACATTTTTGTTTGGGGGTTTTACATGTCCTTTAAGTATTCCAAAAATATATTTGATGGATCCCAGCATTATAGTACCTCCTTGATAAAAAATTTTGATAAAAGCATGATAATATGACAGATATTATAGAAGTATTGCCACATGTGTTCATAGTATCCGTGAGAAACCTCAAGTTTGCTTCCATCAGTGCTGGAATGGCCACATGTTAGTCAACTTGGGTGGAACAATGTGAATAATGTAAGTAAATAATGCAGGAGACAGTGGGGCTCATTTATAAACACTGGGTAAATTTGCACCTGCAGTAACCCATGGCAACCAATCAGATGTTTGATTCCATTTTTCTAGCTTCAGCTGGCTGAATATATGTAACCACTGATAGGTTGCTATTGGTTACTTACCATGTGCTAATTTGCCCAGTGTTTATAAATGAGCCTCACTGTCTCCTGCATTATTTACTTCAGTCACCTTGTCCTAAGCTGTTTCATGAGAGGTGTGTATAGAGCCACCTTCATGATGTCTACACATATTGCATGACAGTGACTGCAAAATATTCACTAGAATTATGTTGCTTATCTGAACCATGTACTGTATAGTACAATGGCTTTTTTATTATTTACATGTGTATGTGTGGGTTAAGGGACAATTTATCATCACACGTAATAATGTCTACTTTGTGCTACTAGATCCGTCAACAATATTGATAATGCAGTCTGCTATATGATGGAAATCCTCCCTGAGGAGAGGAAGACCTGTGTATATGAGACAACAGTAACAATAATCAATACTGACATGTAACAGAAAATGTTCTGGAAATGTTTAATGGGTATTAACGTCCATTAACTCTGCCCCAGCACATAAAGCAAAGGTAACACCAAATACACAATTCTGTGTTAAAGAGCATTTAGTAACATTCACAATGTTCAGGTATGAGATTTGTTATCTGGAAACGCATTATCCAGAAAGCTCAGAATTACCAGAAGACAATATACCACAGGCTCAATTTAAATCAAATAATTCTAATTTTACATTGTTCTTGATCCCAACTAAGAAAAAAATATCCTTTTGGGTTATTTAATAATTAAATGTTTATTTAACAAATATACCCCTCTTTTAGTCTCGTTTTGAAAAGGCTAAGCCTTGTGAGACTGCATTCAGTGAACAGTAAGCCCACCCCTAAGTTAACATAAATGCTTCTTTCATATTACTGTAACTGTTAATTTCTGAAAAATTCATCAGTCTGTTTAGCAATTATTTCATTTATTTTAATATACCGGTATCTGTTAAATAATTTTTTTTACATTTTTATTTCTGACTTTGTGCACAAAGTAGTATCATTTAGCAGGACATTATGATATTTCATTTATTTAATACTTTATTTCAGGCTTCACAATAAAACATTTTAATCCCGAGTCCAGTTCCATGCTTTTTGGCAACTCTTGCATGAGATTAGTAAATGAATTCACACTGAACACAGACCGTGTGTCTCCTTTTCTATTAGTCCTTCACTTGGCAACTCTTGTCTGCATAGCGATTGTGATGATATTTCTGAAGGGTGGAATGTTAAAAGCAGAGGAATTAAGGAGGTAAATCAATATATCAATATTGAAAAATCCAACAAAATGTAGTTAGCAAGTCAATAGATTGATTACCCAGATGCCTCTGTGTTCATAGACAATTCTGCAAGACATAGTAAACACAGTGATACATAAAGAATTCTCAGCACCTGGGGTTCTCCTGATAAGGGAGTCTGTCTGTAATGTGGAGATCAGACAAAATTAACTTTCTTGTTTACACAAGACAATATGAGGGATGGTATTGCCCTGTTTTGGTGATTTCTAGAAACAGGGGTGTTTTAATAAAGGCCACCCTGACGCAACCTAGTGAAAGCCAACCCCAGAGGGGGTCAAGGGGGGCCACATCGTTAATGCAGAGAGCACAATAGTGCTCTCTAAACTAGATAAGCGAAATTCTGATTTAAAAATCGTCTTTTTGTCACACCTGGTTACTTGCCCGACACTGCTGCCTGAGGCGAGCTTCTCAACTAACCTCATGGCAGCAGCGCACCTATCTGGAAAACAGGTTTGCAGATCATGAATCCTATACTTGCATGTCCATTATAGTCTTTGGAATATTCCAAAAAGTTTCTATGAACTGAAAAATGGAACTGCAAAAAAAGTTATTTGTATATATTATTGCTATTAAAAGCTATTCTCTGCCCTGGTGGCTCTGGCTTTTGAAACAATGTAACGTTAGCCAGCAGATTGACAGACCTTGCTTTTTTAATCAAACTGACTTTATTTATTTTCATACAACAGAATAAAAATATAGGTTATCCGTAAACCCGTTATCCAAAAAGTTCCGAATTACAGAAAGGCTGTCTCCCATAGACTCCATTATAAGCAAATAATTCTAATTTTTGAAAATGATTTCCTTTTCTCTGTAATAATAAAACAGTACCTTGTACTTGATCCCAACTAAGATATATTGAATTCTTATTGTAGGCAAAACAATCCTATTTTTTGGCAGACTTAAGGTATGGAGATCCAAATTACATAAAGATCCCTTATCCAAAAAACCCCAGGTCCCAAGCATTCTGGATAACAGGTCTCATACCTGTACAAACATTTTGGAAGACATGTTGTAGAGTCAAAAGTGTGTTTCCTGGAAGAGCGCACATACTTACATAAAAGCTTAAATGTGACATCTGTATCAGTTAAGAGGTATATTAGTGAAACAATTCAAACAGAAAAAAGAAGAAAGAGAAAGGAAAAGGTTTAGGGAGGAGTGCATTTTGTTGACCAGATACACGTGGGCACAGAGCCGTAGTGGTACCTGTTGTGATCTGTAGGCAAAAGAAGCAGGATGATACGTCCAGTGGGTTATTCAGTTCCCCAAAAAGAGAAGCTTCGGCCAGCCATTTAGTGTAATGAAAAGGGGCTAGTAGTTTATGTTGTTTTCAGCCATCCAATGTGTCTAAGTACTTATTACAAATGTAGTAGAAAAATGAGCCTCTAGATTCTTTATCTTGAAGTGCCAGGACCCATTGTAGTTGCATTGTACATAGTAGTTGCAAGATTTTATTTCAAAATAGATGTTATTGCTGTCAAGAATCTCTGACAATCATTAACCAGGAGTTAAGCAAATGCTGCTTTCAATAGCAATTACATTTACAAATAACTTTTAAAGCACTAAACATTTTTAATAAATTCAAATGCAGTGTGCAAAGTGCAAGTTGCCATGTTTTCACCCACAATGCAGTTTTTTTTTACAATAATTCCAGTGTCACTGAGGCCTTGAGGGGGCCATGCATCTGATATGACTGCGGCTGATGTGTTATGGTTAATGCCACACTTAGGGGCACATTTACTAAGACACGAATTCGAATCCGAATTGGGAAAATTCCGATTGGAAAACGAACATTTTGCGACTTTTTCGTATTTTTTGCGAATTTTCGGTGCCTTTACGACTTTGCGGAAATTGTCGCGACTTTTTCGTTACCAATACGATTTGCGCGAAAAAACGCGAGTTTTTCGTAGCCATTACGATGCCCTCGTATCTTGTCGCGACTTTTTCGTATTGAGCGCTCGTAAGCGGCGGGCAAAATTTTCAGACTTAGCATGATTTTGGAAGCCTCCCATAGGACTCAATGGCACCCTGCAGCTCCAACCTGGCCCAAGAAAAGTCACCATACTGAAGCTTGAATGAATCCGAACGCTACGAAAAAAATCGCAACATTTTGCGCAACTTTCGGAATGGCTACGAAAAAGGCGCGACTTTTCACGCAAGTTTTAACGCTACGAAAAAATCGCCAGATTTTGCGCATCATTTGGAATGGCAACGAAAAAGTCGCAATAATTTTCCGAAAAATCGCCAAATACCGATCATTGCGAAAAAAACGCAATCGGACGCATTCGGCCCGTTCGTGAGTAAGTAAATGGGCCCCATAGTGTATGGCACATTTTGGCAGTAGCCCAGGGTTCCCACAGGAGTCTGCAGCAACCTTACACCTAAATAATTGCACAATTGTGTCCAGTTTGCACAGAAATGCATGTGCAATGCACTCACTTATGGCTAATGCACATGTACTATATGGTGCATATTTTCAGCAAGCCGAAAAACACTTGCCAATTATACGCTCCATACGCTTAAAAATGCCCCTACCAGTGCCTGCACCCAAGTGAATTGAATACGCTCAGGTGCAGACACATGTAGCTGATATCTGCTTTTGCATTTTCTCACATTTTTTGCATTTTCTCACATGTGCCTGCATCTGATTCAATTCATTAGGGTGCAGGCACAGTTAGGGGGATTTTTTATCATATGGAGTGTATTATCGGCAAACGTTTTTTGGCTTGCCGAAAATATACGCCATACAGTACATGTGGTATTAGCCATAAATGAGTGCATTGCACATGCATTTCTGTGCAAATTGGACACAATTGTGCAATTATTTAGGTGTAAGGTTGTTGCAGGCTCCTGTGGGAACCCTGGGCTACTGCCACCTTTGAGGCTCTACTGTGTACTGAATAATAAGCATTAATAGTTTTTTTGATGGGTGCAGTGGGAATTTGCATGTATATGTTCAGTAATTAACACTAAGGAGATTTCAGCATAAATAAATAAAGCTATCATGAAAAAAACATGTGATTTAGGCAACAAATGTACAGTCCTTACACAAACTGCGTCTTATGTGATTTACATCACATCATTTACATGGGGAATACTGCTAATAAAATGTATACAGTATACTTTGCTGATTTGTAAGGAAAGACAAAATGAGTAATGATTTCACATGATTAGTAAAATCTGTTTTCACATCTTTACTATTTAATAATTGATGGGAGCATAGCAAATCAATACCCAGAACAGATATGTTTTGGTTTGCAATTAGAATGAGATTATTTGCTTCCAGGCTCCTAAATTATGTTCATAGGATATGGGTATCTGGAGGAAATATTTGCATAGTTGATGAAAAGTAACTTTTATAACATTAAATACAGTAAAAGCCACACACATTATTTGCTCTAGATTTAAAGGGCCAATTACATTAACAAATGCCCTATTTATACAAGAAAGTTTTAGCTCTGTTGTCCAGTGGAGAGATATGTATGGTATTTAATTCCTGTTTCTCTTACTGTGTAAGAAGTAAGCCCATTGTATTCTACACAACGTGTCTGTTATCTAATAAGTAAACATGTATCTTATAACCCAATTCAAGGCTCTAACCAGTCCTCTATCAAGCAAACAGGTTGCTTGTTGTTCAACAAACTAAACTGGGGGTGCAGCATGAAACAGGAGCATTAATGTTTCCCTATAAATACTTTTACAAATAAAGGAGTAGTTCATCCATGACATATTTGAAGTATGAAGCAGACAGTGATACTGTAAGACAATCTGCATTTATTTGTTATGGTTTTTGAATTATGTTGCCTAGTAGCTCTTCAGTTTGGAATTTCAGCAGCTATTAAACAGCCCAAGTTACCCAAGCAACCAGGAAGTTGAATAAAAGGCTCAACATTGACTAGTAAAGGGCTTAAATAGTAAGCAAAGCAATAAAACGCAATGATAAAAATCAAATTGTCTCCCCTCTCCAATCAGGTCTGTACACATAGGGGCACATTTAGTAAGATCCAATTTTTTTCTGGGCTTAAAACACAATATGGTATAAATTTGGAGTAACCACGATCATTTCTGAAGTTCTAAAATGTCTCTAAAATGCTTTTATTGTTTGCGGTCTGAAAGTCACAATATTTTTGTACCAAAAAGTATTTTAAACCACAAAAACCTTTCTGGCTTTGATGCATTCCATGTGCTTTGGAAGCCTTCCATAGGACTCAATGGTACTCGACAGATCAAACCTGGTGAAAAGATAGTGTCAAGGAAAAACTGTTGGATAGGCCAGTTTGATTGTAGCTACATTTTATTCATACATACGAAGGCAGTATCCAGACATTCTTAAATGGGAATTGTCTATGAGCTGATACTACCTTGAATAACCCAAAGCATGTTTGTCTTATAGTCCTGAAACAGTCTTATCAGTAGTTAGCTTTGTTATCTCTAAGAACAGACAAAGAGGCCTAAGTTGACTGTCACACCCAATATGCTTTTCACAAGTTTGCGGACTCATCATAAATGTTTTTACAACAGCAAACAGAAACATTCTTACACAATGTATTTCACAACCCCTCTAATATTAAATGATATGAACAAGATGGAGAAAAAAACAAGATGGTTTCTTTTTTCTCTGACATTCCTCCCTGTTGTTCAAAATCTTGAACATATATATTCTTCTTACCCAGAACTCTATTCCGCTCACCTATAAAAGGTTAAGTGGCAGTACTGAGTTGCCTATTAGGGTTCCCATCTAAATCAGCAAGTTCTTCATTACCCTATTCATACAGGAATGGGATCCTGCTATGGATAAGGTCGGCCAAACACAGAAGGTTGCTGATCAGAAGGGGCTGTTGTATATTTGATCTAGGAGCTAAATGGGTGAGCACCCTCCCTTCAGCTGCCCCTCCATGTAACCTCTGGATGAAATACTGTATTTGCAACAACACAACCTTGCTATAATATTTAACACAAGGCCCATTGCAATCCCACACATTCAGTATTATAAAAACTTTTAAACATTTGATAACCAAATCCTTATGATTCCCATAAATGAGAAAGGGTTCTGTAGGACTCAATTGGGTCATGTGAGTCACCAATCCAGGTACAACTCTCCTTACCTGTGATTGTATAAACCCCACCCTCATCTATTAGTAGGTAATCTAGGACCATTCTATTCTATAATGCCATCTTCCTGACTTATTTCTCATTTATTATTTTGATGGAACTTATAGTTTCATTTATTATACCATCCCTCATACTAGCATACTTATTTAATCTATTAACTAATTCTATTCCCCATCCTATCAAGGCAGGGAACCACATCCATCCTTTATCTGAGGTGGAAAATAATTCCCTTTTTTTTTGTTTATTACCCTGGAATGAATACCTTGATTGTCTATGTATGAGATGTTCAGGTGTTGTCTGATAACAGGTACAACTCTTCCTATGGTGCAATTTCCCTACGCTCCCATAGGGAGCCATGAGTAAGCTCACAAATATAATATAGTTCTTATCTAAGTACCCTAGAAATGATTGTACCGTGATACCCCAGCCAAGTCTGACACCATCTCATATTATCTGTCACCTTAGACTTAAACTCTTATCTTTATCTTCTCCTCGGTCAGGGCAGGAACACCTGGGGACATAAGAAGTATACATTTTTCCCACACCAACATAATCATTACAATTACCCTGCATCTTATCACATTTTTTTCCCATATAATACACGTAGAAATTCAGAATAGCATTTTCACAATCTGTGTTTCCCACATGAATCTTAGGTAAGTACATTAAGTGATTGTATGATTAGCAAACATGGAACCTACACATATGGTGGGTGTATCTAGTAACCCTGTTATTTCCAAATATGTACCCCAATCACTAATTGCATTTTGATACTTATAATGTGTGTCTATTTCAACTTCATAGCTATAATCTGTAAGATTAAGATCATTGATAGAGATAGATATCCCTACTAAAGGTATCCCCTTGTTGTTGACTGGAATGTAAAAACATCTCCAGCAGTCAGTAGTATGTAACTGCTTTGCAGCCTGCTGGTGTAAGAGCCATATAGAATTTGCCAACCCCCCTTTACTGGTGTAAAGCAATGATAAGGACCTTTACCCAGAATAACAAACACAGAGTCATTATTTTATAAAAGTCCTTTTCTTCCTGATGGTTCCTCTTCACCCAGAGTAGGCCCACACTTAGTGTCAAAACCTCAAACTGGGACCGTTGGTTAACAGACTAGTGGGATTATTATTACCACTCTCGTCTGACTTACTTTAAAGATGATTTTTTATCCTCTTGATTCTGGAAGAACTGAATCAGTCTCCTTAGTTGTCTTTCTGTTGATGTGATCTCGTTGGGGGGGTTGAGTGTAGGGACAGGTTCAGACTCTGTCACTGGAGATAACACTCTGCTCAGGCTCTCAGTCACTGGACATAGCACTCTCCTCAGGCTCTCAGTCACTGGAGATAACGCTCTGCTCTTGCTCTCGCAGGACTTCATAGGGGAAATACCTTCTTACAGTGTCAGATGTGTATTCAGTTTGGCTCATAAATCTCTTTATCACCACCCAATCTCCTGATTGGAGAGAGTGAGTTCCAAATACAGTCTCTGAATCTGATAAAGAATAGAACACTTTTCCATACAAGTTAGTGAGCTGCTTATACAATTGCTTAACATAGTCAGTAAGAGAAACATGTTCTTCCTACCAATATTTGAATAAACAACCCAATATTTGGTGGTCTACCAAAAAGCAACACAAAGGAAATAACTGTTGGGGACCCTTAGGGGTGTCTCATAGATGACAATGCAAGGGTTAAAGCTTGTACCCAGTTAGCTTTACCTGTTATTAATTCTGTGGCTTTTGTTACTGGCCAAGCCTCAAATCACCCCAAAACATATCTATGCATACAAATACATAAAAACATTTAAATAGGTGAATACAATCTATCTGTAACCTTTGAAACTGATAGAATGGTTTAACCAGGTGTTATAAATATGATTTTTTCACAAATCCAAAAGCAAACCATAATTTGTTTACCATAAATATAATTCCCCCCTTTTGGAAACATGAGATGGGAGGTGCAAAGTGTTTTACTAATAAATTAAATAAACGGGAGGTGCACACAAACAACCATAATCATGTTTCCAAATATCATCTTATCTCTTATAACATTTACTGGTCCATTTAATATGGACTTGTGCTCCAGCCTTATTTTTGCAGCATTTTAAAAATTACTAAAGTCACTGGTGTATGTGGCTGTCAGTTGGTGTATGTGGCTGTCAGTTGCTGTATGTGGCTGTCAGTTGGTGTCCCTGTTAGAACCATACAAGCAGCCTGTTTGTCAGCAGCTTTATCTGCCTTATCATTCCCTGCAGTAATGTTATCTTTCCCTTTGAATATGCTTACAGCCTTTTCTAACAATTACTTAAAGTGACAGTAACACCTTTAATTTTGTGAATCAGTACTTACTTTGATAGCAATAAAAACTGTTATCCACAAAATCACTGACAAACATACCAGTTTAGCAATATATATATATACCCATACATATACTTACACTTTCCCCTTTATATGGGCATCTATATTTCCCTTAACCAACTGAGTGTTAAAGTTTATCCCCTTAGCCCTCAGTCTGGTTCTTAAAGCTACTACTACTGACAGAACTACTCCCTTTATTTCTCTCATTTGGTCATAACCCTCTACTTCTCCCTCACTCCATGTCTTCCTAATCTTAGTTACATTGATCCCTACTGTGTGTCCCAATTCTAATAGAATTTCAGTATCCATCTGTTCCAATTAATTTTGACTGAATTTGTATAGGGTATCCCATTTGAGTGTACACCATCACATGGGATAGCCATACCAATCTGTTTTGTTAATTTAGCCCATTTGTCTATTTAGCCACTTACCCACTGGCCATCTTTCATCACTGCCTCCCGGTGACAGTGATGACTCAGGAGCTCCTATTCTCTCTGTTCCCGGAACAGAAAAAAATCACAAGTCGGGGTCTGGCCACCCCTCGGTTTTGGGTAAAATGTTCCCCATATGGAACTGGGCTGGAGACGATCACGCTCCCCCCTTTTACACAAAACAAAAATCTATATATTCCCAATATATAGATTTTCACAAAAGTGGGTTTCGGTGGCTAAAATTCACATACAGGTTAACCCTTCATTTGTTCCCGCCAAAATTTCCAAAACAGATAGATGCAAACAAATCCCATAAGAAGTGTTAGAACTAATTTCATTTGTATAACCATAACCAATGACTACACTCTATATCTGATGGTAGGCAATCCTTACTAGTATCATTCTACAGTAAATCCTTATTAATATAGTTACACAGTGAGAGATTAATTAAAGAACAATTATCCCATAAAGGGCAGAGAGAGAGTTCTTATCATTAAACAAAAAACACTTTCACTGACACATTAGTACATTCACAGTTACCTAAACATGAACACAACATGTAACGGGTTATGCACATCTGTTACACTAACTCACAAGGGTTAGACACAGACTAACAAAGAGACAAACAACTTACGGCTGGCCTATCCAAGGTTCGTAGAGTGGGTTACTCTTGTAGATACAGCCAAGAGAGGGAATGAAAGTGATAGCGAGAGCTTATCAGAGACAAATCTTTGGTCTCACCTTTATTGGCGCCTAAGGTCTCGGTATCCAATCATCTCCTCCTGTATGGCTGTCCTCCAATTTCTCCACTCCCGGGTTTCGGCACCAAAGCTGTCAAGGAAAAACTGTTGGATAGGCCAGTTTGATTGTAGCTACATTTTATTCATACATACGAAGGCAGTATCCAGACATTCTTAAATGGGAATTGTCTATGAGCTGATACTACCTTGAATAACCCAAAGCATGTTTGTCTTATAGTCCTGAAACAGTCTTATCAGTAGTTAGCTTTGTTATCTCTAAGAACAGACAAAGAGGCCTAAGTTGACTGTCACACCCAATATGCTTTTCACAAGTTTGCGGACTCATCATAAATGTTTTTACAACAGCAAACAGAAACATTCTTACACAATGTATTTCACAACCCCTCTAATATTAAATGATATGAACAAGATGGAGAAAAAAACAAGATGGTTTCTTTTTTCTCTGACAATAGTCCCAAGGAAAGTGTTACCAAACTGTTAACAAATTCCGAAATGTTCGTATTCTTTGTGCAAAATATGATTTTGTTTGTGGAAATTTACCGAAAACCACAAAAAACTTGTGGAATTTTAACAAAGAAAAATATGTGGAATTTTAACGAACTTTTCACGTACATTCTGAAATGTTCTATAAGTTAAAAAAAGTTAGAAAAAATCGGAAATTATCTCAAAATTGTTTAGTAAATGAGCCCCATAGACTTTAACTCGTGTTCCAATATACAACATAGGATTCACTTACTTACTCAATATAGGGCCAGCCACCCATCACAAATAATGAGTATAATACTTATCCTTCTTCTTAAGCCACACTCAAGCACAAGAGAGACCCATAACTGACACCTGCATTGACCAGGGTGCAGGTGTGAGGTCCCCTTTGTATATTGCACCTATAGGTGCTAAGTATTGGTCCTGCTAAACTGCATGCAATTGAAGGGTGTAAAAGAATGTATCCATTGCCTGCATATGCCTCTTTACTTACTAATTCAAGTTTTGCCCATTTACACATAATTTACTAAACAGTGCATATTTTGTACCAGTTTGTGTCGGGTACCATTACTGGAAAAGTATGTCGAATTCTAGGCAAAAACATAGACTAAGGGGCACATTTACTTATCCACGAATGCTCCGAGCTTTCGTTCGATCGGTCCAATAGTATTTTCCGCAACTTTTTCGTACCTTGCACGACTTTTTTGCCGCTTTCGCAACTTTTTTGTATTTTTAGCGCAAAAAAATGGATGTTTTGCCGCTGTTTACAATCATTCTGTACGAAAATTTCGTGACTTTCAGCTCGCCAATATATTATTGTGACTAATACAATTTTTTCGTAAGCATTTTCGTGATATTTGCGATCTTCAGAAATTTTCGTTTCCAATCCGTATTTTTCGGGATTCAAACTCGTGTTTTGATAAATCTGCCCCCAAATGTTTGCAAATTATACTCCATTAGTAAGTGAGCTCCACTGGCAGTTATGGTAATAAATACTTTGTAACTCATTTAGGTAATAATAAAGAGAGCTACAACTTTAAAGAGAAATATTATTTATTTGTTTTTTGCACATTTTATATAGTTATTTTTTACAGCTTGCTGTTGCTTTTAGTTTTTATTGGTTTCTGCATGCAGCCACTAGCACAACAGGTGCTAATTAGAAACTGTTTGAATGGAGCCTTTTCTATAGAAATAGTGATTGCTTTTAAAGGTAAATGTGCTCACATTATGGGTAAGATGCAGTTCCCGTTTCATAAAGAAAGTTATCACAAGATTATCTCCCACTTCCTGACTAGTTCTATTCAGTTCAAGCTATACATTGTCAGATACGGATTGCTGCATGTTTAGAGAAACCCGTGTTGGTGTTTATAGCTGGCTATGCTGCAAAAGTCATCATGACTATTAAATTGACACTTGTTTGGCTTAGATATGGCAAACCCAGGCTAGTAGTGTGCTGTAGAGAATGTGTTACATGCGACCTTAATACTTAGGAGTGGGCCTCCGCTAAGTGGGAGATAGATAATGGAGCTGAGGGTGTTGTTGAACTACAACTATATAAGCTGTGTAGTGCAGTTATAACAATGGACGCCAGAAAGGTTCTTGCTGATGAACTAGTAACTTGTTTATTGTTCCAGACACTTATGGAATAGTGCATACAGGGTATTATACTCACAGACACCGCAGATATAGATCTGGTCACAATGGAGAATAGCAGATGTGACCCTGAAGGAACAGTGTAGCCCAACTTAGAGATGCAGCAGAGTATTAACTGGATACCCGAGGTGAATACCTTTACTATAACGGATTGTTCCAGCAACGGTGGTTCAGGGGCAAAGTACTAACCTGAATCCTGTGTCTACTGGTCCCTTAGAAAGGCAAACAGAGCCGGGGTAGGCTAAACCCTTTTAACAACTCCTTTGATGGGGCTAATGGCTGCCCTTACTGAATAGACTAACTGTGCTCACCACTTCTAGAGGGTGCTATGAAATAGAACTGACTGTGCTGGCTTGTTCTCATTCGCGGGGCCCTGTCCCGGACTTGAAATGGCAGATGACTCTTTACTGGGGCCTTATGCCTCCAGGCTCAATGGTCTGATGCCTGAGACAACGGCAGCCAAAAAGGAAGACACTCCTCCTTGCAAGACACTATATAGTAAACCTATTAAGGATAGCTTAAGAACTGTAACCTGAGTGTAGAGGGCTCTGCCCTATAACAGTACAGATAAGGAAAGATAGGGATATGAAGCCATAGGGCACTTAACCCTATGGGTCCCTACAGTTATATGGACAAAAAGTACAATTCAAGCACCCTCGTTCATATTTAAGCAACTAAATATATGAGAGGATTTGCCCCACCCTTGATTGGGTGGGGTGTATTAACAATGTGATTGGGAATTCCTCTTTTCCCACTCCCACTTTCTACAAGAGGCTTCTAGAAGTTCCAGGGCTCCCTTGCATCCATGGACCCTGTACATTTGAGCTTGTGCTTAATCACTAGAATTTGTATGTAAGAAGCATGTGTAGAGAGCTATAAATGGTATTTGACTCCTGTTTATTTTACTGTGTAAGAACTAATATTCTACAGAGCTTATTAAGTAACTTTGTGAAATAACTTTTTTGCTTGCACCCTTTATAGTTGTTACTGCTGCGAAAATTAGCTCTCTCAATATTTTTAGAAAAATGAAATGCGCTGTATATTAATACATGACAATCACATCCATAATGTGACTGAAACACTTATCCAGCTTAATTAAAATATGAAATGGTACTATAATAGAAACAGGCAATTTGTGACAAGAGTATAACTTTAAAGTCCAACCCTTCCTTTTTAGTATAACCTTTACTTTAATGAGTCCCATGTATTTAATGCATCTTTCTGTAAGTAATATATTTTATTTCTTTCATTTATATGAAAAAAAGGTTAAACATTTTAAAACTGCATTTTCATATTTTAGATTTACAGTAAAATCTGCTGGAAATGCCCTGGTTTTTCTATTGCAATCTCAAGAGTATGTGAATAGCAAACAGACTGGAATAGGAGTATGTTATAAATGTGAAGGTCTAAGGATTTCAAAGATGAAAAAGAACTGAGATTCACTTTTGCGGCGGGATAGTTTAGTCCTGTTAGGCCATTCGGCCTAGATTAGATTAGATTATGGCGTGAGCCTTGGGTTCTGTATTGGGCTAAGGTCACACAGAGTGCTGGCTCCGCTGCTCTCAGATTTTGGGGTTTTTTTTGCAGGATGAAAGAAGTGGATCCACTCCCTTATGCACCTCAGTAAAACTGCACTGACAAGTATAGCTTCCACTCTTTTTCTTGTGTGAATAGAAAAAAGGATAGTAAAATACTATCAGAGTTATACAATTCATAATTATTTATATTTTAATTTGCTTGCTTTGCATCTCTTGAGATAGTATTTTCCTTTGACATTAGCCTACCATGGGGATTAATTAAATGCAGGGTAAAATGCACAGTTATGACATTAATGGTGTTTGTGCTGCCTGGAAGTGACAGGGGATGTCTGTGTACACCCTGAAGGGACATAAAATGTAGTAAAATGTCATGCAATTTTTCCTTACACGTTTTATGTCTAGAAACCTGCAATGCACTTCTGTGAACATCCTTACTGAATGTATTGTTTGAGATATCTCAGATAACAAATAACAGCAGACATGAGCTACCCTGACTAAATGTCATATATTTAGAATTAGGTGCATACATTGATGCCAGCTAATAAGACAACGACTAGACTAGTACCTTGTTTAGGGTACTGCTGTAGCAGGAGTCATGTCTGCATCACTTATGTATCTGATAGCCAGGGTCGGACTGGGGGGTGCAGGGCCCACCGGCGCTGGTGCCCCCACCAGCCCCATCTCCTGCACGGCCGCACCCCCTAGGGGCCCCCGCTACACTCCCTAACCATCCCAATAGGGGCCCCTGCTGAACCTCCCTAAACCCTCGCCAGACATTGTGCATCAGTTTAACGCATCAGGGAGGAAAACAGTCGGCTGGGGAGTACGGCAGGAGTCGGATCTGGGCCACCGGAGCCCACTAAGGCCGGAGCTCACTGGGTCCGACCCTGCTGATAGCATCATAACCTGAAATAGGGACAAATAAATCAAACCACTTCAACTAAGGTCTTACTATGGTGCATCTCTACAGAGAATAAAGCAAGGCAGCAAATCCATTCATTCACAATAACATTTATCACTGAGGTGCAAGTCGAATATCGAAGCAGAACCAAAACCAATACCTCTTAGGTTTAAGTAATCACCTGCTCTCTTGCCTTCAACCCACAGGCCCCATCTTTTATGAATACTGTTGGGATTAAAGTGGCTTGGCAAACATATGATTTATGAGATTACATATTATGTATAAGCAGAATGAATGAATCAGTTTCCCATTGCATTGTGCATTTCCTGATATATTAGTGTGCACCATATCCAGTATATAACATAACAAGTAAAAATGCGTGCAAGGAAAGTGATATATGTGTCTGCTAAATGCAGCACAAAGAAATGAATATATCAAGTTCAATCAACGGAAGATATATGAGAGAAAGTAACAGAGCCCAGCATCACTAATCTTTGTGAATAAGAAATTTTTCTTAAATATATAGTGAAATTGCTTATCTGTCAGTGAGTGTACAGCCCTGAATATCTCCTAAATCTACATCTAGTAGGTGCAAGGTGGATCCTGACATTTTTGCAAAAGCTACAGCTTCATGTTCCTATCTCCAGTGGCTATGCCAGAATTCCCTTAAATTATTAATATAACACTGATATTTTGAGGCACAACTTGGTGCATAACCACAATTATCCTGGAATTCAGAGGGGGGTGGGTGGGTGCTGCATTGGGGAAAAACATGGCAAATTATTATTGTCATTAAGGTGATAATAAGTGAGTCATGAATTTTTAAACCCTAACTCCTTCTCACTCAGTGCGAAGATACACCAAGCTACAGTTACTTGTCATGGCTACTAAAACAGACAATGCTGATCATTACCTGATAATTGTCTCTGTGTGTGTTTTAGCAGAGGCAATTCTCAGTATTGTCTATAGCAGGGTATTTTCTGGTGTTTATTAGCCATTAAAAAGTAACTGATACTGGTATCTCTGTGTGTCTTCACCCTTAATAGTAGTAATAAAATAAGGTCTCAGAGATGCCTGCAGTGGCTTATTATTGCGTCAGTTATATTTGATTTGGTGACATCTCTGTATTTTACACCAATATTTAATTTTTTCTTTTGTTCCTGTTCTCAGGATACCTTTGTTCCTATTATATGTTTCCAAAATTTAAATAATAAAACGGTTTTACTTAATATGGCATTATGCATGGTATGTTAAAATATATTTCTTTAGGCACATTTTATATGTCTTATTCATCTGCCATGTTACTGACATTCATTTCTCCATATGCAATTTTCTCCTTGCCTCCCTTTTCCTTTTCTTCTTCTACCATTCTCTTTTAATTTTCTTCTTCTCCCTCCCCCATGTCGTTCTATATTCCCTCCCACCACCTCATTCAGTTATTTCCTCATTCTTTTACGTCAGTGTCACCAACTGCACTTTTCAGCTACAGAATTTTACCCTTATGAAAACAATGTTTTTTGTAAATGTCCAAAAATGATTCTCTATATATTAAAGGCATTGGAAGCCACAGTAAGTAAAAGCCCTATATATATACTGAAAAGCACTATGTGTGACCATGGCCTTATTTTTCCAATTTTGTTGCTTTTCTCTCATAGTTTATTTCAGCTTTTTCTTTTTCATCTCCTCTTTTGAAATTCTCTTCTTTACTTTATTCTCTCCTCATGACTATCTTCTTCAGTAAAAGTACTTCCTGATTTGTATACCAGTTTTATGCATTGTATAATTTACTAGAAGTACACAAACCTTGTCTTTACGCCAAATAAAAATGGTAAAAAAATTGTATATTTATACTCGTCAGTTCCTAATCTATGAAATACAAAGACCCATTGGATGTATATTTCCTCACTGCAGACCTGCTGTATCCAAACTGGTCACTTTCTATTCCTGGCACCATCCTCTGCATTGTAACTATTTGCAAAGGTATCCCACAGCCCTGCTGAGACCCACAATCTTGCTTCCATACCACTGAAAGGTAAATCCTCCATTAGGTTTTGTCTGCTTTACGAAAAATAAAGTGGGAATGTGCAAAGTCAGAATATCTACTTGAATACAATTGTTTTGACCCTTAAGCCTCTCATCTGTGAAAAGCTGTTCTCTCGTTACTTCAGTGTGACACTTCAATATCTCATGGTGCCCGGCGGGAAAAAGCATTTTACCTGGTTAAGATCTGAAAACGTACTTCCATTAGAAAATAAGCAATGTTGTCCTCTTGACCATGGTTATACAGCAACAGTAGGGTCAGAACAAACAGTAATGGAAAATAAAATAAAATTACAAATCAGTGCCTTAGTTCTAAGAGCACAAAAGGAGAGGTACCATTTATTTGTAAATGCTTCCTTCACTTGCTTTGAAGAAATAAAGATAGCTCCATGAATAAGAAACATGATGCATGCATTTCATGCATTCTTTAAAGAGAAGCAGGTAAAATATTTTATACCAAAAAGAAAATGAAAAATATTCAAATTCACCAGTACATAGATGTAAAGGTTCTGACAGGACAATGAAGTAATGCCAGGAATGGGCTCCTTCTAGCAGCCTTCACTCTCATCCAGACAGCGGATGGATTTAGGGAAAGTCAGTGCCAGAGTCCAGCGATGAGGCCCTGCATTGCTCATTGCATATGCAATGTCTTTCATATAGTATATAGTGCAACTATAGAAATATTCCTTGTTAATGCTAGTTGTTCGCAAGCTTTAACATGACGATTTTTTATATTCGAGTTTTCGGGGGGTTTGCAGTGTTGTTAAACTTTTAATGTTTGCAGCATAGATCTGCTTTTTACCACACATCACCACACATCATTTACCACACATCACAAATGCCATTTGGCAAGGCCTTTTATCTTGTAATAATAAAACAGTACCTTGTACTTGATGGTAATTAAAGGGAGTGATTACCTTTTGTGTTATCTCATCATCAGCAAGTTTCTATTGTCAAAACATTCTGATAAATGGGTAAAAAATCTTTATATTTTCTAAAGAAGTCAGAATTTACCTGCAGGTTAAGCACTGTTCCTTTCTGATTCTCCTTGCAAAGTCTCTGTGCTTAGTGATTGGCTCCTTCTCTGCAATCATCAGCATATCATGAATTATATTGGATAGAAAAAGCCAAGGAAGAGATGGAGCATGTGCTCCATGTGTCACTTCAATCACCCCAAGAATTACTGGAGGCAGGAGTCACTGACAGCTGAGACAGTAATGAACTCGGGTAAGCATCAACATCACTGGCGAGCAATTAGGAATGTTGGGGTGTTATATAGATTATACACAGCAACAACAGATTAGCATGTGTTTTTGTATAATCCTTCCTTACCGATACCTGGGATTACACCTAACTTTTCACATAGAGAATGCTCACTAGTGTGTGGCCTTTAATTCCCTGAAGGAACATGTAAATGCAGGATTTTGGCAATAATGCTCAGTGTGGAATCTGTGTATGATATTTTGATGGTTTGATTTACCTCTTGATTTATGTTTACCACAGAAATGTCATTAAGTATGAGATGGAATCGATAGAGGTATGAAACGCACTGACACTCATTCTAGTCAACAGTAATTTTAAAACAGCGCAGTTTACTTCAAAGCATTTTAATATCCCTCATGTGGAAACTTAGTTTTATTAAACCAGGAATACTTCTTAACACAGAAGTCTTTTATAAAATAACAATCACTTTTTCCCATTTTTTTTCCTCCATATTTTCTGGTTACAGTGTATACACATAGATTGTGTCAGGGGTCTTCGCTGTAAATTTCTTTTACCCAATTTACTATTGCACCCAACATACAAATAACCCCTTCATATTAGGATCCAGGGCATATACAGTAATAAATCATAATGTTTGAAGAGGCACATTCCCCAGAGCTAGAGATTCTGGATATCCTAGGCAGCTGTTGTATCATAGGAACCTTTGCACCCCCTTAGAAGGATAGAGAAATGTAATCCCCTCCCCTTGTTCCATGTTGAAATAATGGATTTTGGGACTATAAAGGTCTCCTCTTAATTATGTTGGTTTGAAAAACCATACTGTTCTTCGACTTCAGCTTATTCTTCCACTTCTTTTTCTTCTTCTTATTCTTAGCGCCCCCCATTTTCTAAATGCAAATCCTCCTACAGTTTCATTGTGCCTATGATTTATTATGGCACACGTATTAAAACAATGCATGTAATGCAGGGAATTAAAGTCCCATATTTATCAGTATATACAAAAGCATGTTGTTTTGGTTGGAGAGTGTGATATTCTTTTAATCAGGCCTTGTATGGGGCCCTCCAAAGGGCCTACCAAACCAATATCTGGCTAAAAATTGGGCAGGTTTAAAAGTCTATCAGGTTGATGCGCGCATCAGCTCATTGATGCAGTCCACACCCCAATGGCTTACATCCCATCAATATGATCTTATCTTTTTTTTCCGAGGACCAAACAATCAGATCACAGTTAGGGGCACATTTACTAAAACTGTAACATTTCTCATTTGTTGAACTGAAAAAGTCCACACAAGAGAAGTCGCGAAGATCCTGAAGTTTTCTACGTGTCACATTAAAACAGCAACTTTGAACTTCTACATGAACTTGGCAACTTTTAGCTGGCAAATTGTCGGAGACATACTAAATCTTGAAAAAGATGTGACTTTTTTTCCCCATGACTTTTAGTGCTAAAAATCCAAATCAGAAAAAAAACTAGAGCATTAGTAAATGGCCCCCCTAACATAATTACAACCCAAAATGGAATTTTAAAACCACAGTTCCACCCACAGTAGTTAAGTGAGTAGGTTAATATCAACTTAAAGGAAAACATGTTTTTTTCAAAAACACATCAGTTAATAGAGTTTCTCTAGCAGAATCCTGCCTTAAAATCAGTTTTTTAAAACACAGATTTTTTTATATTTAATTCTGAAATTTCACATGGGGCTAGCTATATTTTTAATTTCCCAGGGTTCCACAGCCATGTGACCTGTGCTCTGATAAACTTTAGTCATACTTTACTGCTGCGCTGCAAATTGGAGTGATATCACCCCCCTCCCTTTCCCCCTTAGCAGAACAATGGTAGCAAGATAGCAGTAGATAGCAGAACATCACTCAATAGTAAGAAATCCAGGTCCGGCTTGGGACTCACCAGTTACATGGGAGTAGGAGTAACAATAGGTTACCTGGAAGCATTTCTAATGTGTAGCACTAGTTCCTTCTGAAAGCTCAGACTAAGGCACAATGCGAGGATGGCTGCCTACACAACAATATTACTAAAAAAAATACATTTATTGGTCCAATAATAACATTTGAAATGGTAAAGTGATCTGGCAGGTTAGAAAATCTAGTCGGATCAGGGACCGTATCGGCTCGTTGATGCGGTCCCCGGACCAACTTTGCCTATGCCCGCCATAATAATTTGATCGTTTGGCCCCAGGGCCAAACAATCGAATTAGCCTGGATTCTCCCGATATCGCCCACCCGTGGTGGGGGGTATCGGGAGAAGATCCGCTCACTTGGCGACATCGACAAGCGAGCGGATCTTAAAGGAGAAGGAAAGGCTAATAAAGAGTTAATCTCAAGCTGCAGGCATACCTTCAGTTGTCTCAATAGTGCCCTTAAGTCTCCCCATATTTCACCTGTTCAGAAGATCAGAAGCCAAACAGGAAGAAAAAACGCTAAACTGTGTAAAGAAAGTTCCCATAATGCCTCACTCCTGCACAGACACGGAGACCAAGTGAACATGCTCAGTTAGTAAGACTATGCTCAAATCCACATTTCTAAGGGGGGGGAGCAGGAGAGAGCAGAAAGTTGAGAGCTGTGTGTCTCTGGCAGAGGAATTACAGATACAAGAAAATGAGAATTTCACTTACCTCTTATCGTAAATTCCATTTCTTCTAGTCCCGACATGTCAGTACGCACGGGCAGTATTGCCCCCACAGCTAGGAGGTAGGACCTATATACCAAAGCCAATCAAAATTAGCCCTTACCTATAAGACCATGTGACTTCCTCCTCACCACTGTTATACATTTGCCAAGCAATACAAGAAGCAAATAATTGGGATGGGAAACCCCGTACTGACATGTCGGGACTAGAAGAAATGGAATTTACGATAAGAGGTAAGTGAAATTCTCATTTTCTTCTTCGTCCCTTCCATGTCAGTACGCATGGGATCTACCAAGCCATGCCCCTAAAATATAAGGGGTGGGAACAATAATATCAACAGATGCTAAAAACAAATCAAGCATCACAAGAAAAAACGGACCATTCCCGGCTACAAGAATCCTCTCAGGGACCAGAGGGATTTCCACACTACGGTTGCCATAAACATCCAAGCCCGGCTCGGGAGGATCCTCTGCCAACAAGAAGAAAATGGTCACAATCATAACCGACACTGGGCAGTTCACTGGTGTTACCAGCCCCGCAGCAACCGACCAGTTAACCACAACTCTGATACATTATCCACTAGAGCTGTCTCTATGCCCCCAATCCTTAGCACTAACCTGGGGCCCTAGAAAAATAATTGTGACACACAAGCCTCTAGCTCCAAAGCACACCGGTATCAGCTTAAATTGTTGTTGACAGCCGTCAAACTCAACAACCCCCAGGAGATCAGCCAAAGATAATCCAAGCACAGATCTGAAGCAACGAACAGTGAAAGGGCACACTAGCCATCAAGCCCCCCTATGGCACAAACAAGCTAGGGACTCCAGCCTGTAACAGAGCATGACAGGCTGAAACCCAACTTCCTACCACTCACTGTAGCTACCAACCTTGAGAGGCTACCTAACAAGCAATGTTAGGGCCAGGTTTAGGAACTGTACACGACCTGCAGATGGAAGATCAGCTAACCAGTAAAACATGACTGGAATCAACTGGAAAACATGAATGGAACCCATGCTCAATGTACCATCTAGCCACCCTGCATGAAAGTCTGAAGCGCCATATACTATGCATGCTAAACAACCAGCGGACAAACCAACACCCTGCCAGAAAGCAGTGGTGGACATGTCAAGCAAAGCACCGGAGAACACGCCAGCTGCCATCCCTGCATGCAAGAGCCCAGAGTGAAAGATAGCTAACACACAAGCAATAGCAAAAAACTAGCGCTGCGCTTGCAATACATGACTCTGCAACCACTGATGGACTGTTCAGGTACTGTAACTGCAAAGAAACCGCTCCCCAAACTAGCCACTGCTAGTAAGGAGTGGAATACAAGGTGAAAAACAAGCACCCACACATGCCAAGAAAGCAGCTAAGGTAGACAGCCACAAGCGCCAAGGCACACCATGACATGAACCAAAGACCATATCAAAGGCAGCCAACCACATGCCTGCACCAAGGACCACAGCATGACTGGCAACCATATACGCCAAGGACTAAGCCAAGGCCAGCAGCCACCTGTGCCAAGGAGCACACCAAAACTGGCAGCCTCAAACAATTGCCAGCATCCTATGAGCCTAAGCTCCTAACCAGGGCCAGTCTCCCTGGGAGCCAAAGGACAGAAAACAGGGCAAGTTGGCAAGCAAACCAAGGCTAAAACCGGGGTCAAATGAGCCACAAACCAGGACCAAAGGCCAAAACTGGTCAAATGCCAAGCAAGCCAAAAGGCCAGAACTAGAGCCAACAGCCAAGCAAGCCAAAGGCCAAAACCAATGGGCAAGCAAGCCAAAAAGTCAAAACTGGAGCCAATGGCCAAAACCTGAGCCAATGGCCAAGCAAGCTGAAGGCCAAAAACAGAGCCAAAAGGCCAATCAAGCCAAAGGTCAAAACCTAAGTCAAAAGGCCAGAGCCAAGCAAGCCAAAGGCCAGAGCCAAGCAAGCCAAAGGCCAGAGCCAAGCAAGCCAAAGGCCAGAGCCAAGCAAGCCAAAGGCCAGAGCCAAGCAAGCAAGCCAAAGGCCAGAACCAGAGCCAAGTGGCCAAGCAAGCCAAAACTGGAGCCAATGGCCAAAACCTGAGCCAATGGCCAAGCAAGCTGAAGGCCAAAAACAGAGCCAAAAGGCCAATCAAGCCAAAGGTCAAAACCTAAGTCAAAAGGCCAGAGCCAAGCAAGCCAAAGGCCAGAGCCAAGCAAGCCAAAGGCCAGAGCCAAGCAAGCCAAAGGCCAGAGCCAAGCAAGCCAAAGGCCAGAGCCAAGCAAGCAAGCCAAAGGCCAGAACCAGAGCCAAGTGGCCAAGCAAGCCAAAGGCCAGAACCAGAGCCAAGCAGCCAAGCAAGCCAAAGGCCAGAACCAGAGCCAAGCAGCCAAGCAAGCCAAAGGCCAGAACCAGAGCCAAGCAAGCCAAAGGCCAGAATCACAGCCAATGGCCAAGCAAGCCAAAGACCAGAACCGGGCCAACGGTAACACCAGCCAAAGGCCAAAACCAATGGGTAAGTGAGCCAAAAGGTCAAAACTGGAGCCAATGGCCAAAACTGGAGCCAATGGCCAAAACCAGAGCCAATGGCCAAGCAAACTAAGGCCCAAAACAGAGCCAAAGGTCTGAACCAATGGACAAGCAAGTCAAAGACTAAACTAATGTCCAAGCGAGCCAAAGGTCAAAACTGGAACCAATGGGCAAGCAAGCCAAAGGCCAAAATCAGATCCCACTGCCGAGCAAGCCAAAGGACAGAACTGGGAAAAACGGCCAAGCAAACCAGAAGACAGAACCAGCGGCCAAGTGAGCTAAAAGCCAGAATGGAAGAAGCAGCCAAGTGAGTCAAGGCCAGAACCAGGGCCAGCGACCAAGCAAAGAAAACTGCCAAACCAAGGACCAGTGGCCACTCAAGCCAACAAGGACCAGCAGGCAAGCAAGCCAGAGTCCAAAACAAGAACCAGCAGGCAAGCCTATAGCAAAAATTCTGCTGCCAGGGGTGAGAGGCAGTAGCAAAGCAAGCCAAAGGCCATAACCCGGAACCACAGCCAAGGGCAACAAAAGCCATAAACAGACCCAACAGCCAAGCAAGCCAAAGACCATAATCAGGGCCAACAGACACACAAGGCAAAGTCCATGAAAAGGACCAGCAGCCAAGCAAGTCAAGGCTATAGCAGAAAGTCTGATGCCAGGGGTCAGAGGCAGTAGACAGATGAGCCGGAGGCCATAAGCAGGAACTGCAGCCAAGTGAGGCAAAGGCCATAGACAGAACCAACGGCCAAGCAAACCAAAAACAATAATCACGGCCAGGGTCAACAGGCACACAAGGCAAAGCCCAAAACAAGGAACATCAGTCATGCAAGCCAGAGACATAGCAAAAAACTGGCTAACAGGGACCAAGAACAGCAGTCACGCTGACCAAAGGCCATAACCAGGACAACGACCAACAGGCACGTAAGCAAAGGTCATAGCACAAGCCGGCAGTCATGCAAAATGACAGTCACAGAGCAATCAAACATTTACTAATGTTGGCTCCTATAATGCTAGCAGACAGAAATATACCTGTAAACACACCAGAAAGAAAAAGGAGTTGTTGAACTACAACTCTGTTCATACCTGGTAGGAAAAAACTGCCTTTTAAGCCAAAGACCCAACCAGGGCCTGCAGAAATAAAATAAGCAGGAAAAGGTACAACACTGCCACAGCAGAAACCCCAGTTAAACCAGGAAGCCCCTGATGAAATAAGAGCTGCTATACCTGCTGTGTCTGCACAGTAGATTTGACTCACAAGGAATTCTACATATATGAAATAGCAACAACAAGGAGCCCAAGAAGCATAAAAGCACCTAACAAGATAACACTGGCTTGTGGGTAAAGGCAAACTCCAGTCAGAACCCTGGAGAAAGACTGGTTAAATGGTGCAGACTCCCTGTGAGAAAAGGAGATACCATACTGCTACAGCAGTGCAACTCCCAGCCAGTCTGGGCACACCTGTTGTAATAATGAGCTCCCATACCTGCAGAGTCCGCATGGTAGACTCACAAAGAAAAGCTAACAATATGAAACAGCAATAGCAAGGAGGCCTAGAAGCATACAAACACCTTACAGGATAAAATTGGCTTGTAGGCAAAATGCAAACTCCAGTCAGAACTGTGGAGAAAGGTTGGTTATAAGGTTCAGACTCCCTGCGAGAAAAGGAGATACCATACTGCTACAGCAGTGCAACTCCTAGCCAGTCTGGATGTACCCAGTGTAATAATGAGCCCCAATACCTGCAGAGTTTGCATGGCAGACTCGACTCACCAAGAAAGGCTAACAATATGAAACAGCAATAGCAAGGAGGCCTAGAAGCATACAAACACCTTACAGGATAAAATTGGCTTGTAGGCAAAATGCAAACTCCAGTCAGAACCCTGGAGAAAGGCTGGTTATAAAGGTGCAGACTCCCCGTAAGAAAAGGCGATACCATACTGCTACAGCAGTGCAACTCCTAGAACAGTCTTGGAAGCACCTGGTGTAAATGAGCACCCATACGAGCACCCATACCTGCACCCATACCTGCTGTGTCTGCACAGAGGACTAAGGCTTACAGTAAAAACACTAAAGATATCAATAGCAAAGTGCCCTAAAGGAGCACTTACACCTTACCAGATAGCAGTGAGTAGACAGCAGCATGGCAACTCCCACAAGAACCCAGACAGCCTTCAGCTGAGGGACATAATTAGCTCATTAGTATGCAGGCCTCTCAGTGCACTGAGCATTTCAAACACACAGTGGAGACTGAAGATTCATACTCACCAGATTCAGGCTTAGTTATCACTAGCCCATATCCATACCCATGGCCCTTTAGTCCGAAATGTCTTCAAAGGCTCAAAACACCATAGGAAAAAGGAGACTCAATTGATCACAGGAAGGAATGTGGAAATACCCACGCCTGTATACTTTCCCACTAAGCAGCTGCTCGCATACTGTGCATACATGGGAATAGAGCAGGGGGCTATTTTAGCACAAGGCTAGGACTATGGGTATGCCCACACCTGCATTTCTTCCCAATAGGTGAAAGATTGATTACTTTACTTATTGGGGCATCAGGTAAAATCTTCTCCATTACCTGGGAATCATCCCTCTATGTATACACAGAGGTAAAAAATAAAATAAATACATAAAATGACAAAAACAAAAGAAAAATCAAACTGTGAAATCACAAAATGGTGAGGAGGGAGATCCTACCTCCTGTTCAGTAGGACAAAAAATAACAGTGGTGAGGAGGAAGTCACATGGTCTTATAGGTAAGGGCTAATTTTGATTGGCTTTGGTATATAGGTCCTACCTCCTAGCTGTGGGGGCAATACTGCCCGTGCGTACTGACATGGAAGGGACGAAGAAGAAATATTTTTTTCAGAGAAGTCATTGCAGCGTTTCTGTAAGTGCTTATGGCTGTATTTACATAGACCTTTCTGATAAAGCTTACTTAGTTTTTATCTTTCTTTCTCCTTTAAGATGTATAGGCACCTTTACACGTTGAGTGCTGACTATCGCCCAAAATGCACTTGCACATGTTATTGAAGGTGATACCAATGCAAGTAAGAGGCAGTTTCAGGATCTCTGGGGAGCAGCTGAGAATAGTATAGCCAATCCTTTATTCCTCAGTGCAGAAGTGTTCCATTTTCCTTCTTCCTGGTTCTTTACAGCAGTTATGGTAGAAGGTGAAGGCAGTAAATCAAATTACCCTACCCCCAGCAGATCACTATTAAACATATGACATAATACAGCCCATATGTTTCATATGAAAAAAATTCTGCTTTTCTAGTGGTATGTGCCATTGGACAATCCCATTCAGAAAATGTAAGTACTAAAGTCCGCCCTCTAGTATTAAGTACTGTGCTCACAAATGAACCAAAACACACATACACGTTAGGTTACATCTGCCAATGAATGGACAGAGCTGTGTTTTTTAACAAATAAAGGCATGGTTTACTATTGTGATGGTGAATTGTGTTTGGTCACAACATTATAATTTTTGTAGGGTATGACATAATATATATTGATATTTGGAGTCAGCTCTGGATTATTTGGATTCCTCCAGTTAGAGGAACAGTGGTACAATTCTTAACAAAATGAATACTCTAATCCAAAAAACAAGACCACAAGGTTGTTGACATCCTGGAAAATGCAGCCACTTGCAAAAAGTCTTCTTCCCAAAAAGCAAACTATAATATATTTTGTGTTGGAAACAGAGACTGTAAATAGACTCAGCATAAGAGATCAAGTCATTTTATCTCTTCTAACATACACAGAGCCACAGTACATTAGAGATATAATGCAAACCAGCAAACTGCTAAGAACGTTCATGCTTTGACTAATAATAACGTAAAGTTGTTCCTGGGGAGAGAAAGACATTATGTGACTAGCAATGTAATGAAAATGATGAACATGTCAATGGAAATCATAAGTCTTATTTAACAATGCCTGCTGCTGTTATAACAAGAAAATGTACAGCATGCAGCAAAACTGATTCACAACTGATTTTCAAAAATAGAAAGATTTTTTATATATAATAAAATGTTGCACGTTATTTTTTAAACTCTTGGGAAAATAAATTTGTACAGGGTGAACCAGTCAGAAAATGGGTTTTTATCATATGCTCGTATAGCGGATCAGGGATAAAAGCACTGAAAACACTATCATAGAAAGGGTACTAAATTATACACATTATAATCAGCTGACTTCTGCTACATTGTTTTAATAGTCAGAGCCAGAAGAGCAGAGAACAGCAAGGGACAGGCTGATACTTTGATTACAAATAACATTAAGGAACCAATAATGGCAAAAATGAAACCTTTTTTTATATTCTGTATATATAGAGTATATTGTGAGTGGGTCCCTAAGCTCAGTAACTAAAAGCAGCACAGAGTACATACAATGAATAGTCAGAAAATAATATGGGACGCTACAGGGGGCATCGTCGAAGACTCTGATTTTCCTTGCTAAAGGACTGTGGTTGCCTTGGGCTGGTACAGAACCCCAAAACACAATGTGCAACTTTTCTTAATTCCTTAATTAGGCTTAAGTTCTCCTTTAAAGTATTGTGCCTACACTCCAAGTTGCACAATACTGACACGGAGCACTGGAAGCAACCCCATCTGTGAACAAAATAGGTACTGACTATTATACTGTAAAAACATGGTGATTTGCATCTGAATGTTGCACTTTGCTCTGGTTTATTAAAACCATTGAAACTTACGCTGCATCATGAAAACGCTGTTCATCTTCTTGTCTCAACTATTAGGCTGGCAGTAGTGGAAGCAGTAGTCCAGAAATAGCAGATTCATTTATAAAGCCACAATGATTGATGAAAGCTGGGAACCGTATTGCACTTAAGTTGGGCATACAATGGTTTAAAATCAACATGATAGGAACTATCACCAGTGATTCTCCTCTTATCTGAGTGCCAGAACATTCAGTGTCCCAAATTATTAGGGCTGGAATGATGGGTAGGCAGAAGAGGCATGTGCCTATGGCACAACAGTGAGGGTGCTAGGCATACCTCTTCTTTCTGCTACCTCAAAATTCTGCACAGGATCCATCTGAAGAGCATTCCTCCACTGCCCACTCATTTTGTCCCACCTCCCTGGCCCTTGCCGCATGTGCACTTGCACAGGGGGATCAACATTACCAACTGAGTTGCCTAGGGTGCTCATCAAGAGTGGCCCACCACTCAAGTGCTAGTGCATTAAGGGGTGCATGTTTATATCAATTTATTTTTGTTAACTTAAATCCCCTTTAAAATAATGCCAATAGCTACCTGTTTGTGTGGGGGTGTGAGTTACTGTACCATATATCTGGAGATTTCCAGAACAGTGACAATAAACACAAGTCTAAGATGAGCAAACTAGTTATAAAAAATTTAAAATACACCCAAATATTAAATTACACTAACTTGCTCAAAAGCATTTTTGTAATCTAAGCACTTATGACATTTCATTTATTTTTCTTTCTTTTTTTATCAAGATATTAGCAGCTTTATGGTGTTAAATGGGGCTTCTGGCACAGGAGTTCTCTTACATGGCTGGTTTGCAAGTGGCCGAAGGTTAATTAAATATGCACATCGCTTGCTGATTCCCTTGAAATTTTACAGCTGTCCTGACAGCTAGAGGAAAAGAGCTGCTTCTTGCAGCCTAGCATTTCTAAGCCAGTGATCTGACATGGGCCTAATACTCTTACTTACTTACCCAAGAAAAGCACACTTGCCTTGCAAAGGTACTGTAAGCTAGGGCTTTGGGTCCACATAAAACAGCAGCCAATGCCTGCCAGTGCAAGCATGAGGGAAGTCAGAAAGCTGTGCTGGAGGAAACAGCTTTACTTGAACAGTTGTAAAACCCAAAAGGAATAAGCGAGTTGTATGCACAGTGAAGTCTTGAAGTCTCAGGGTGATAGGACAGCAAGGCTTAAATGGAGGTGATGTCCAATTTACTAGTATAAAGCTGATTTTATCTTGAATTTTAAAAGTGTTTTATCTTAAATTAATTGCAAGAGTATTTATAAGAGCACTTTAATTAAAGCACCAGAATTAGTTTTTTGGGTTTATTACCTATAAAGTAGGACTGAGCTGCGCCGGGCCCCCAGATGGGCTCAGTGTATAGCCACTCTGTGCTTTATTGCGCCTGCCCACTGCCTGTGTCCCTGCTCCCCTTCTGCAGTTTGGGGAAGTGCAGCTGGGGAGGGGGATTTTTTAAACTATTTTTTACATTTGTTTCCAAACTATAGAGGAAGCAGACCTTTTGGTCCAGGCCCCTCTCCCCCGCAACTGTGGGGTCTATTTCTTCTATAGTTATGCCAGAGGACTGAGCTATTAAAAAAGTTACACTACAGGAGATTCTTTTTGTACCTGACAAAGAGACTTTAAATGGCCTTCTGGTTTCTTAATAGTTATGGACAGGGAAGATGTACTGATCCACTTGTACACCAGCACTATTGTCAGACATGCCAGGAAGCAAAACATAAAGCACAATAAATAAAGCAGAATTGTATACTGCACCCTATTTGTAAATAGAATATAGAATAGAAACTAGAATATGTGAATTATTCATCTGCTAAAGGGTATGCTTCCTGGTGCACCCCAAATAAGCATATTTTATATGTAGTATAAATCTTAAGAGCCATGACTATTGTGTAAATTCTATCCTTATAATACACAAGTATTCTTGTGTATTCTCCTGTAAATAATATCCTTATTAACAGTGCTTAGTAATAACATGTCATTTCTATCACATGACCCACTGAAACTTGAGTGAAATTTGTGTATTAAAAATGATATGTGCGTTATTCTTAAAATACAAGTTCCCTAGTAGTGCCATGACCTGTGTAAGTGCGCTTGGTCCGTGCTAAATGCATTAAATGAACACGGAACTTTTCAGGGAGTCCTTATATCCTGATCCAATTTATTTTCCAATCCCCTGTACATGATTGTCGCTATGGCTAGTGTTGGTTGCATATCCCGCCTTTACAGTCCCGCAGTATACAGGTGTAACGGGCAGTGGCAGGACCTGTATTAGAGCGAGCGTCACTCTGGTTATGGCCCCATGTATTCCCACAGCTCAGGTACACTAATATCGCCCCCACTCTTCCTAGTGTCCATACAAGCGCGCAAATAAAAACATCCCCAAAGTAACTGTGTCAGGATAGCGCCTACCTCAGCCGTACAGGGCACTTACCTGGGGCATGGAGCCTACTGATTCCCCACGCCTAAAGTCCCACCCGATAGCGCTGCTCGGTGCTTCCCCAGTGAGACGGCACAGAGGGGCGGTGCCGGGGGCGGGAGCAGGCTTCCCTGTGTAGCCCGGTGTAGCTGTGCCGCTGTATTGCTGGCTGAGGAGCAGTGTGTGTGCGAGCAAATTCACTTCAGCAGGGGCTTGCACTATCCGCGCATGTGACAATACAAACCTGCGGTAAGTTACTGTTCCTACTTACCTGTAGCGCCTCTCTCTTATGTGGGACGGTCCTGAAGTAGCCTGGCACTTGCCTGTGACTGGGTATTCTCCTCTCTAACTCATTGCTGCGTGTAGAGAACTGAATTATGTTTGTATAGGCATAGGGGTGGCATAGGGGCATATGTGTGTGTGGGTCTGGGAGCTTATATACTGCATGTACAACTTCTACTATCTACCTGTTCATGTGTGAGAATGAGTTAATAATGCCAGTGTGTATATGATATACAGTGCGGTGCCATGTAGTTGATTTTGTACCTGGTAGTGATATTGGTCTCTGCTGTGCTGTAAATAAATCCTTGTTATGGAGTTGGGTATGGAGCCCTAGGTGTGAGGCTTGTTCAGGAGAGGGGAGGACATGGTACCTTGCCTCTTGTTCCCACATTGCTAACCCATGTCTGTACCCAGAGCAGCTTTACACACCCCCTGGCTGTGAGGGGCACTGAATGACTGTATCTATCATTTTTGCTGCTTTGATGGGCTATTATTTTATGTGATTGATGGGAATCGTTTAAATCTAATCGCTGTGGGAATCTTGCTGGATATGGTAGAGAGCAACTATGTCCAACTTGTGATCCTATAGAAGTAAATCTTCTTGACAGATGCGCTCTCTTGGTACCATGGGGATCTTTCCCAAAGGGTTCAACTCTCACACACAAATGCTTGTCTTGTTGGCAAGTAATTACAGTTATAACAAACTAACACAAATATATATATAGAGAGAGAGAGAGAAAGAGAAAGAGCCTTTATCTGTAGCATCCAGGACCTCATAGATATTGGTATAGCATTCCAATATTTGTATTACTAACAACTTACACACAAGCATCTGGCTGATCAATGTGTTTGCTTTACATGTTCTAAAACTAATGGCATAGGGGGTATGTTGAACGCTACTGTTGTTTTTCTTGGCAGCAGTGGTCAAAATGCCCCTGTCACCAAAACAACACCCATGGAGAGTTTTGTCGCCACATGTCACTTTTTGTGTGTCAGACATGATGCTGTACATTCAATAGTATTCAGAGTGGAAACAGGCAGACAGGATGTTTTGGCCATCACTCTTGTCTCTCCAGAGGGCAGAGTTGGTTTAAAAGTTTGGGTACCATTAGCCTGAGGCTAATATCACACTGGCTGAAAACTGACTATGATCACCACCTGCAGGTTCTATTAACTGGGATTGCTCTGTCCCTATATGATGTGATGTGCACTCACACCTTTCTATTCAAATGAATGGGAACCGAGGGTAGTAATCATGGGTCCTTTTCAGGCAACTTAAATACACTGCTGAAAATTTCCTTGTGACATTCAGGGCCGCGTTAAGGTACCAGTGGGCCCAGGGCAAAATTTCCATTGGTGGGCCCTTCTGCCCCAATACATTTGAGATAGAACTACCCTCAATCAGGTGAACATCAATGATAATTGACAGAACTACCCTCAAGCAGGTGAACATCAATGTAAGGAAGGCAATGTAGAAATGGTCTGTACTTACTGATCCCCTGGTGTGCTGTCTTGGACCAAAAGCCGTGATAGAAGAAAAATCATCATTAAAGATATTAACTTTGTGTTGGAAAGAATCCCTAATAATACATTTTTCAGTAGAAAGGTAAAATGAAAAAATGGAAAAGAACCATAAAAAACTATGCTACAGAGCTCTTCCAGTTGATTAAATTGGGGTTGCTATTGGCAAAAGTTATACTAGATGAAAAGTCTGGTGGTGGACCCCCTGTCTTGGCAACCTCTGGGCAAAATTCCCTGGTGACATTAGTATTATATATCTCATATAAATAAGCAATTATATAATATTGAGGGTTGTCGTTCAAATTCTATATGAACCCACAGTTGCATAGAAGATAACAGATACGGCAAAGACAAGTGATTTAGTACTTATCTAGTTTTAAATGGGCCAAATGTAATTTATGGCTCTCTGCAAACCTATAGGATGAAATCCAATTTAGATGTGGGCAGAACAAATACCTATATTTTAGTATACTGTTACTAATATGTGGTGTAATGCATTTTCCGTTCCATTGCACTTCACTGAGGTAATGATTTTGGAGTAACTAATCTCATACTAAACTACAGTATATGTCATTGTGCCTCTTAAAAACCAGTAGCAGGAAGGCAGCTAAGACCACTGATTAAATAGGAAGAGGCTCATTAGGATCCTTCATTATTTGGTACATTTGCTTTAAGGTTTAAAAATCAGTTAGAAAATTCAGTTAACTGCACCATTAAATGATCAGAAAGCTGTCTACTTGAGCAGAGTGACATTTTTCTGTGCCTGGAAGATGTAATGGACTTTTAGTGGGTGGACATTTAAATGATCCATTTCTTAAAAGGAAGATGATATTGTGATTGAAGAAGAGACACTTGTACCCCTGAATCCTGCTGCTTAAGCCAGCCTGGAACACATATGTTCCAGTTTAGGGAAACAGACAACAGAAAATAAGTCTATTTCACATTTTTGTTTGGTTTTCACTCCATTTGTCCGCATCAATTTCTCTGATGATAAATGATGTTTTTGTTGGTAGCCATTTTTCATTTATCCTGTGATGCTATTGGTTATTTTAAATTAGGAACATTTGCATTCTGGTGTGTTTTGTTCAAATATACTTGGCTGGACAATATTCTAAAAAAAATGAAAGCGTGTTGTTCTTTTGTTGTTAGCAAGCATTGGGGCTGCTCTTTTTTAAGCACATTGGAATGGGAGAATGTGTTTTATTATTTTTTTGCCTTTGTTGTCTTCACTGCATAGATTTTGCCAAGACTATGAAGACCATTAACTATAAGCCCTCTCATGAAATTAGTACAGCTATAGAAATATATTGGTCATTTAGACTTAGTTCCAAGAATCTCAAGGACATATTCACCCCACATTCACCCTAACTGACCTTTAAGATGAGTTTCTGGGTTGATCAAATGGCCACTCTCCCCACTTTTTTTTTACTCTAAAAGGATGATTTACCAGTGGTCTAGTTTTTTTCTCAGTTTGAGTTTTATTAAAACTCAAATTCGAGTTTGGTTTGAAAACGTAATTGTAAAACTTCGCCATATAAAAGTTTGTGAGTTTTTATAAAAGTCAGTGGGAGTTGTCCAAGGCAAACTTAAGCAATTTGAGTTTGTGAGTTTTATTCGAGTTTGAAACTCGAAAATTAGAGTATTCAATTCCTTTTATTCTCTCGAGTTTATCAAATTAATAAATAAGCGAGCATTCGATATGAGAGATTAATAGATTTAGAAGAACAAACTCAAATTCACAAATTTGAAAACTGATAAATAAGCCCATAACTGTCTGGCAGACTGAGTCCTGAGTCCCCCACTACTCCAAACCCCCCCCAAGGAGACAAGCCCCTACACTTTGGGAAACACTGCTCTTTTATATTTTAATTGGTTGGGGCTGTAACCAATTAGCTGTTAGGTAGATATTAGCATGTAGAAAGTATTCCCATAGTTGAACC
Organism: Xenopus tropicalis; assembly: GCF_000004195.4. Classification (NCBI taxonomy): domain Eukaryota; kingdom Metazoa; phylum Chordata; class Amphibia; order Anura; family Pipidae; genus Xenopus; species Xenopus tropicalis. The sequence goes on along the minus strand of NC_030682.2, from coordinate 97,168,938 downwards.
CATTTCAGACGCAACTTTTGACCTGTGCATGATCATGCCAGTATAGCTACTGGTTTCTGGATGCCAGTAATGGGTGCCAGGTATTATGAGCTGTGCCAGTGAAAAGTATGGCACAGTAAAGAGGATGTATATATAAATACTAATAAAAAGAAAAAAATGTTGTGTGCCACATACTTTGAAGCTAATACCTATATATGAATAAGCATAAGTAGATCATGATGAATATGGGTATAAATTAAATAAAACAAGAAGCTAATATATGACTGGGTTAATTTTAAAAGTGATCAGTAATGTTTTTGTTTTTCTTCTGATAAAGAAGTGGGAACGCCTAATGCATTCTTGAGCAGAGCCACACAATTAAATATCTCTGAGAGCAGCATTGAGTTACAATATGTATCCATCATGTTCCAAGTGAATAGCTTTTTCATTGTAGGTACTACATTCAAGTTGAATGTCAAATATCATTTGTAAAATGGCTAAATGATGGTAATTTCTTGAGGGTCCATGCTAGCTCAGAGGTATTGACACTAGACCTTGACAACTGCAGACAGCCGAGCTTTTAAATCAAACATTGCTTCAGTACACATTCTTTAGGTTAATAAAAATGATTGATAAGCTGATGGAGTCACTTAGCCATAATGGGGTTCCCTATAAATGGGAACTGTCTCTAATCCACTGTAATAGATGCTTAATTAGTCTTTTATTACAAAATGGTTTATTACTTTTTCTTATAGTGCTTAATATATAAATAGTTTATTTGTGTGCTTTGTCAGTGCAACATATTTTTTTTTACAACCATGTTGTTTGGCTGTAGTGTTAGGTAAAAAATAATAACTAATTTTTACTCTGTTTATACAATCTATTAAACATATGATATTGAAATGTATGTATACATTTGAGATGCATGTTTGAGCACACCTAAACGCATTTGCTTATTGATTCCATAATATTTTGCCTGGTTGTACTCACAAGCGTTCAGAGTTGCATTTGACTCCATTTGTGTTTGATTGCGTTTTTGTAGAAGCAACATGCTGCATTTCTTGCTCTTGAGGCACATTTATAATTCAGTAGAATAGAGGGTTGCATTTGAAATGCACATAGCTGCATTTTTTAAAAAAAAAGCATTTAAATGCAATATATGCTTTTTCTTGCACTCAGCACGCATGGCTAATTAGCAAGTAATTAAGATGCATTCTATGTGCAGCCATGCAGTGTGCATGAAAATTAAGTGCTAATTAGCCATGCAGGATATGGATTTAATATGTGGACAATATGGAAGGGGTGAGGTGGCAACCCTATACACAATCTAAATAAGTGGTAAATTGTGTCCGTACTAACGTATACTGGAACATTACTGAATGATATGGTCTAGTCCTCTTAGCGTTATGGTTGCTGTTTGTAAAAGTTCTTCCAAGTTCTTGAAATCAGTGCACCATATTGCAATAAATTAAAAGGATCTAAGGGAGAAGTCAAATGCACACAGTAGAGATTTTCATACACTATTTGCAGATTTGCATAGCTTTGCTTCAACAGAATATGTTGTGGAACACTGAAAAAGGATAAAGACAAATTATGTTGCAACATCACAAGACACTCTCTGAGATCCTCCAAATAACTGCAGGACTAAATATGGATTCTCAAATTCTTTTGGAATTAATGCCAGTGCAAGTGGAGAATAAGGCAAATTAAATAGTGGGCATAAATTACTAAATACTGAGGCACTGTTACTTATATTATTGGTATCATTTGTACAAAAACATGTAAACATTTTGCATGCAATTTTTTGAAAACTGTATGCTCAGGTCAGAAAACATTTTGCATTTATTCACACAAAATTCCTATTTTTTGTTTGCCACCACTTATCTTTGTCTTTTGCTTTTATCGTCTACCCTTTCCCTTCTTCTTCCCTATTCTCTTCCCTTCTTCCTCATTTTAACTTCTTCTCTTTCTTTTTTTCCTTTGTATATAGCTCAGTTACTTAGCAGGCTGCAGATGATACTCACTTTGCTCTATTCTGATATTTAAACTCAAAGATTAATCTACAGCCCTGTCATGAAGTACCAGTGAGCCTGTGCAGTTGATTGTATGTTTCTGGATTACTCTTCAGTTTGCGCCACACCCTGTGATTACTACCACACATGCATACCTCCCAACATTTCGAAAATGGAAAGAGAGACAAAATTATTTTGACCTCGCCCATTTTTGTGGCCACACCCCTTAAATACCACTCCCATTTGACTACATTTGGCAGGTTATTTAAAGTTTGAACACATTTCTGGGGGGGTTTTGGGTCCTGTTTTATGTGTTATTACAGTTTTGCTAAAAAAAAAAGGTGAAATTGCCCTTTAAGCTGCAAGTCTCAGTTCCCCCAAGAGACCTGTTTAGCTTATTAATTACAATTGTATCTTGGTGCAGGTGGGGCTTTTTACCTTTCTGGGCTCTCTGCTAAAAGCCCACTTATTTAATTAAAAGTGAGAAACAATGTTTCTAAGTGCAGGTGACGCTCCCTAAGATTTCTGGGCTCTCTGCCAAAAGCTACTTTTGATTAAATTAGTATCTATTTTAGCTTCAGTGCAGGAGATCAAAGGGAAATGAGGGACTTTTCAGTAAGAATCTGGGACTGCGGCTTGAGCTGTTAAAATCGGGACAGTTTGGGGGTATGCACATGGTAAAGCTCAGATCAGAAAAGTTGATAGAGAATGGGTTCAAACAGCAAGGCACTTGCTGTTAGAAGGAACTCTATTGACTGCTTTAAAGGAGAAGGAAAGGCTAAGTCACTTAGGGTGCCAAAATGTTACCCCTGGCTGGTGCCCCTGTTAGGAGAGAACAGCACCAGCCCGGGGTAGCTGCGAACGCTTCCTGCTTCACGCGTGCGCATGCGCAGTAGAGTGAAAAGCCGAACTTTAGCAACAAAGTCGGCTTTTCACTCTACGACGCATGTACCGGGCCCAGGGATTTCGCCGGCAGAAGAAAGAGGAAGCATTTGCTACAGGTACCCCAGGCTGGTGCTGTTTTCTCCTAACAGGGGCACCCAGGGACGGATTTCTGTTTAGGGCGCCCCGAGGCCGCCCCTGTTGGTCGCCCCCTCCCCCCACAGTGCGCATGCGTGAAAGCGCGCCCCCCCAGTGCGCATGTGCGAAAGCGACCCCACCAGTGCGCATGTGCTCCTTTAAACTCCCATATGGAGCAGTGGGGAGAGGTCCCGACTGCTCCGTAAGGGAGCCAAATTTAAAATTTTTCTTGCGGCGGGGCGGCATGCCGCCCCTAAACTTCTGCCGCCCTAGGCCCAGGCCTTTGTGGCCTCTCCACAAATCCGGGCCTGGGGGCACCAGCTCGGGGTACAAGGTAAGGACAAAAATAATTTTGACCACGCCCATTTTTGCGACCACACCCCCTAAATACCACTCCCATTTAACTACATTTGGCAGGTTATTTAAAGCTTGAACACATTTCTGGGGGGTTTTGGGGTCCTGTTTTATGTGTTATTACAGTTTTGCTGAAAAAGGTGAAATTGCCCTTTAAGCTGAGAGTTCCCCTAAGAGACCTGTTTAGCTTATTAGTTACAATTGTAAGCGATTTAAGTCACTTGGGGGTACCTAACATTTTGGCACCCCCAAGTGACTTAACCTTTCCTTTTCCTTTAAGACTCAGGGCATAGATGTCTGGGGCAGTGTCTAATTGTGCCTGAATAATCAGGATAAAATGTGCCATAGAATTTATAGCAATTTAGAGAATAAAGATTATGTAAATAAGAAGAGTTTCCATATATTTTGTGGCTAAATGTTAGAATGAAAATGGAATAAAAAAGCTAAGCACATAGATTAGTAATAATATTAATAACATGAACAGAAATTGTAGTCCCCCATGGGTCTCTCCTTCCTGTAACTTACCTAGCTGCTGTGGATGTAAATTGTCCCAGGGACTGCACATTCAGGCAAGATACAGCCTCTCATAACCATTTAAGTTGTCAATTCACTTATTTTTTTTAATGATATCTCTGAGATATCTGAGAATTACCATTTCTTCTGAGAATTACCAGGAAGAAAAAAATTCCTCTGAAACATTTTTTCCTTTTAATGCATAATACTTGTCTTTATACCCTAATGCAAAGAGCATAATGTGTGAGGTAATAAACCACCCTGAGGTATCTTGTAACCCGCAGGTCTCGCAAATTTATCCTGAGGTCAAGCTAGCTAGAATTGAAATTTGGGCGACCATTGAAGGTTTGTGGTGGGTATGGGTCAGACTGGGGAAGTACACTCTTCTTGTGATCCTGAACTTTCCCTGTCTTGGAACCTAAGGTGTGTGCAGAAGTAGTGTACAAAGCAGAAAGACTTGGTGAGAGTTGGATGTGGGTCCTACAGTGGCCACGGGTTCGGGTGTGAGTTAAGACTTTATGGGTAGGGAGCACATCACTATACCATTCTCTTTACACATGCTTTCTGCATGTCTCTCCACGCTAGGTATAAGACTTTATTTTCTTTATTGTGTAGGGGTATCTTCCTTGAGGACATTCCTATATTATATAATATATTATATTATAATAATAAAATGATGATAGAAAATGAATTTATTAGTTGGAAAAAATTAGGGATGCACCAAATACACTATTTTAGGATCCGGCCGAACCCCAATTCCTTTGAGAAAGATTTCAACAGATACCGAACGGAATCCAAATACTAATTTGCATATGCAAATTAGGATACGGAGAGTTAAGAAAAAAGTGCTTTGTGCATGGTGAAAAATTTTCAACTTCCGCTTTTATGTGCCAAAAAGTCACGTGATTTTAAAGGATTTGGATTGGCCAGAGCAATGGGTTCAGCTGAATCCTGCTGAAGAAGGCCGCATCTTGGCGAATTCCCAAACTGAATCCTGGATTCGGTGCATGCCTAGAAAAAATGTGGGGCAAAGAGGGTAGAGCAATGAAAGTTAAAAAAATTTGTACCATTGCACCATCCCATATCACCCATCAGTTAATAGTGTTTTGGGGAAACATCTCATATTTTCTTTACGTAATTAGACACAAGTGACACGAATTACCCTTTACACTTTTTTTTATTTAATTTCTCTTTTATTTCATCAAATCAATTTCATGAGCCTGTTTTCTTTGGCTGTTGTATATAGTTAGATTTTCAATTTTTAGTGAGAAATATGAAAAATATAGTATATTGTATAAGTAACCAATGAACATGGTGGTTTATAATGGATGTGCTTCACCCTAGAGTGGGATGAGAAAGCAGATAGTTTTATCATTTGAGCAAAATAAGAAGTGCTGAATTGTGCTTATAAGGAATATATAAAATTGTGCTTGCATGGATGTATGCATGCCCTATTTTTCACATAAGTGCTAGTAAAAAAAACCTGTTATTGTAAATGTACACTCAGGATTAGAACAAAAGTCTCATAGGGCACAATGTATGGTTAACTACTCTTTATGTGTTCATTTTTATTTACAGTACTACTGGATAAAGATGCTTATCACTGACTGGGCGAATGGGAGAGATCTGCAAGCTTTGCAGATGCAAATCTAATATGCACAAACCTCAAAATATATAAATGCAATATGAACCACCTTGAGTGACAAAAAGTCACAAAACATTATTTATGCTTGTGTTAAAATAAAATAGGATTGTGTGCATGATGATGTGTAGACATTTAAGATAATGTATAACATATTTAGTGTGGTAAACTCGCAGGGTAGATGGCCAAAATAATACAGGGGACAGAGCAAGCGAAAATTGTAGTATCAAAGTTAGTTCAGTTAATTGTCAAGGCTTTTACAAGGGCAAACTTGTGGATCAGAGAGATTAGACTTGAGCATAGCAGTAAGTCTGTCAGGTAGTGGGATCTTTATGGAGTAATATCTGCTGTAGCTGCTAGGCAGCCAGAGCACACAATGTAGGATGGGAGTCATGCAGTTTGAGTAGATCTGGTTTCTAAGTAACGTTGCTGTAGATTTTCTCCATCTATTTTTCGCTTTTCTTTTTCTGAAAGCTCCAAGAAAAATGTTGATAATAATGCAAGAGCTAGGGATACAAAGGCATGAACCAAAATAGGTATATGTATGCTTTTTAATTCTTTATAAATCATCACAAGAATAAGAAGCAATTTACACAAAGAGGAATATGATTATTTATATATAGGAGTACTGTGAGTATCCATTATTAATAAAAGAGGATAAAATAAATGCTGCCCTCAAAGTGCCAATAGTTGTAACTAAATATGTTGTAATTCTGAAATAAAAGAATTTAATTCCAGGACCTATATGCACTAACACTGGTGCAGCTTTGGGCTAGTACTGTACCAAACAGACGTTAATTATTAACTCATTAACTTAGTACATAGGCTTCTAATCTGTGGATTTCCATTTTTACCACAGTGAATTTTCCTCTTACATCTAAAAATGATTTTACTTGTATGCAATAGCGATTAACAAAGGGAAGTCTGCTTTTCAGTGCTTTACAGTGGAATGGTGGAAGCCAACTTGTTAGGCACAACTGGCATTTGCTAACCTTGTACCCAGGGCTGGGACTGCGCTTAAACATGCACCACCATACTTTTCCTCTGAGCACTATCTTAAAGGATTTCCCAGGGATCTCTTGAGGCTATCCAGGACCATTAACGTGCAGTATAGCAATTGATATGGTAACCACCAGAACTCTGCCAGTGCACTCAGGAGTCAGCCATATAAACCCAGCAGCAAGCGTTTTCTAAAACCTTTCTTTACCAAGGTTTTATTGATTTTAAAAAAGGACACTTTTTCATGCTTTGTAAAATTAAATTCTGTTTTTTCAAAAGACTTCAAAATTAAAATTAATGTTTAATTTTTGCAATCTCTCTCCTATAAAAGCTCATGGCGGGGTAGAATTTAGCCAGATGAGACCAGTCCCTTGGTCAGGAGACGCTTATCCCAAGAAATGCTACCATGCAGGGAGTTTCCCAGGGCCGCATTTATACATAGCCACCTAAGCACCGTACCTAGGTACAGTGCTTAGGGTGGCAGTGGACTTAAATACAGGGCTGGAGGTGCCAGCCTATGAGAAATGACCAGGGGTAAATAGTTAGGACCACCATATAGGATTTATCTTGACATGGTATGGTGGCTTGTCAGTTTTATGATTATAACTCATGTTTAAAAGTATACTCACTTACACAGATACAAAATTATTAGTGAAACGGGACCATGGAATGTGCATTAATCAATCCTCTCTCGTTTGTAGCTAATTTGGCCAGATCAGCTGCACTTACATTGTATGTTGTACTTGGCGTGCTCTCACAATCTTCCTTTTTGTTTGTTTCTGTCACATGTATAACATGATAAGATCCTGCGACTACTGGAATGGCTTCTATATTTTGTAACCTTATGTATTAAAAAGGCAGCTATTGGTCCAATATGCAAAATAATAAATTAGGGACTCTCTGTATGTACCTGCTGCTGCTGACACGTTATGTCATATTGTTTGTTTTTTATCAAATGCTTGGTGTGAATTGTCTGCAAACACTGCCTTCCTTCCCTTAATGTACTGGTAGTCCTGCATTAATCATACACACATAGGCCTATTACAAAATTTTGGGACTAATCCGCATGGTTATTTATGAAAAATCCACTGCCACTCAGTGATGCCAGTGGTAATGTGTTTAGCAAAAACACTAGAAGCCATTTAGGGCAAGGGCACACAAGGCGGATTGTCAGCCTGTGGATAAGCACAGGCCAACCATCCATTAGGTTTAAAAAATCTACTTGTGCCTGCACACAGAACCATTGAATCTGCCAAGGTGCACACAAGATCAAATCTTCCAACAAACACAAGACTTGGTGTTTAGAACTAAATAAAGTAAGATTAAATACATCCTAAGCCTATAAGATTATTTTTTGCTATCTCTATTCTTACCTCCTGTGTTGCTTAAGCATTGCATTATTTATTCTCCTTCACATATATTTGATTTAATTTGTAACTAATATACACATACACAGATTTTAGAATTCCCCCTCATATTTAATGCATGAATTATAGATCAATATACAGTGTTTGCCTTCTGGGAGAACTGTCCTTAGATATTTATACTGATGTATTGTGCATCTTTTAGACTGACATTTCAACCCGTTGTTTCCTGTGTCAATTTCTTATGTTACCAATCCTGTGGGTTCTGACAGATTCAATTTGCCATATTAATGATAATGATTAATGGTCCATGAGCCAATTAAATATCCAGGAATAATTTCCAGTGATATACTATCAAGCAAAGTGCTTGCTTGGTCCTTGTGAAAAGAACTGAATGGAACTAGGAAGGAGCTGCTTCTATCCAGACAGTGTTCTTTTCAGGCAGTTTTGGCCTGGAAGCATTGCTTGGCAGTTTTCCCCTGCTGCCCATCCCTGATCCGTCCCAACCTAGAGCACCGAAGATAATTTTTTATATGGAAGCCGGTAGGACTGTGCACTGTATTTGCTGTATTTTGTATTTTGTAAAAACTGTTATTTTAAAGTGGCAGAGGTTGGGAAAGCATATATATTATTTGCAGTTTTATCCACATAGTATAATCCACATGAATACCATAGTATATAAATAACATATTCTGAATGACACATCAGAACTGGAATTCCTTGTATTCAGATGTTTAAAAAGTACCTTTGTTGCAAAGCTTTACTCCTTGGGCAACTTCACTTTAGGCAGACAAGTCTGTACTGATGTTTTTCAGATGGACTGTGAGAACTAACCTATTCATCCAACATATTTTAATTTCAGTGGCATTGAAGTTATTTGTTAATGCAATTGCTACTGAAAGCTATATTTGTCTGGCTGTTTACATTCTTCTGAAACATTGTAGCAGGATCCAGTTGGTTAATGGACCTTGAGGAGAACTGGCTTCCAAGAGTCTAACCAGAAAATGGAAAGGAGCAGAAATACTGCGTAAAATTGCAGTTACATTTTTAAAGCCATTGAAAATGTTTAATTATTGAGTAGCGCAGGATCCAAAGTGCAGAGAAAATAGTGAACTGCACCAATTTTTTTTACACTTTACACCCTGTGCTGCACTTGAGAAATGCTAAGTTGTCCAGCAGGACAACAAGAGCCCAAAAAACTATAACAAGGAGCTTATTCTGAATCCACATAAATCTTTAACCAGCCAGCAGCTTGTATTGTAAAAAAAAAAAGAGCAGGGATAGTGGCCAGTCGTGTAAAAAATATATTTTTAATAAAGAAGTTAGGTTAGTCAGGCTTTGCTTCTAATTTAAAAGGAACCATGAACTGCATTCAGGAGATATAGAAACGAATGGGTTCAGGGGCACCTTAGAGAATGGTCACAGAAACTCATACCTGGTCCCATTTACTATTAGACAATGCACATTTTTTAGATTACCCTTGGCTGATAAAATATAATGTGTTATTCTCCAAATAGGAGGGATTATTGTAACAAGCACTTTTGCCTTTTTATTCTCTCAGAGGCTCAGTTAACAACAGCAGAAAATCTTGCAGCATCCCTTTCCAAATAAATGTAAACTATAACGTTTCACAAATTCAGATGTATGATCTGTCAGTGACACAGCAGAACGCCAGCAATACAACAAACCTGCCTTTAAATGATCACATAGCATTCAAACCCCGTAACATTCTTAGAACTGTACTGGGTTGCTGACAGCATTTCATGTTGGGTTCGTTTTGTTTCCTGTGTACTAAAGCTGAAGGCTCGCAGTCTTATTTTCATGCTGGAAATCAATTGACATCAAATAAACATCCATCCAAATGGCAAGAACAAAACATCTTAATTTACACTACAGTTAATTCCCAGGAGAAGCCATGGGTATCTGATATTTTTATATTTTGTGCAGATAGTTATTAGCTCTCATTTATAATTATGTGTCAGGTAAAGGCATTGCTTGGAACATTATGATTATGTTACAGTCACTGCTCGCCTGGGGAATAGCATTACTTGTTCTTAAAGAGATATAATCAAATTAAATGAACATATTTTACTTTTACTATGAGCTCATTTCTCTTTCTACAGCACTGATTGTTTGTGTAGTAAGGCAGCATTTTTCTTTGTTAAATACAATGCTTTCCTTGCAACTAAATCTAAGGTGAATTTATGCAATTTAATGAATATTAATAACAGGAAACATAACTTGGTTTCACGTAGATATTTCTATGCCACCTGCAAACCCCTCTGTTATTTGGAGCTTACTGTATATATTGTATTCTAAAGAAAAACTATACTCCCATTGCAGGTCTGAATAAAAATACATTGCATAAAACAGCCCGTACTGTGTTTCCCATTCTTTTTCATGATACAGACAGAGTTGTATTATTTTCTGTCTGGTGGTCTCTAAGGGAGAACACAACCCATCACAACATGGTGTTTAATGGTAATAGATGTAAAATGGCAATATTTACTGATATATGTGCCAATATGCCTGATTGAAACACAGTTGGCCAATCATGGGATGCAGCTTTATAAACCCCCTACCCCTTCCAGAATGTCCAGACTGAGAATTAAGGCTCTGGCATTTTAAGTACACAGAGGCTCAAATAGCCCCTTAAATAATGACTATGGCATCTTACAGCAGCCCCTCTGGCATTTGCCAGAATCCACAGATTACCAGTCCAGGCCTGGCAGAAACCCTAGAAGACCCTCTTCTCATTTGTATGCAAGTAAGGAAATTTGATTTTCATGGATACTCTGTAGGATCTAAATCCTCTATGAAACTGTCCAAAGCTGTAACATAAGACGACCAAAAACATAATTACATACTTAAGGTACAAGAGAATTCATCAAGCATACCAGGACTAGGAGGTTCACCTTACTATTATTTTACATATGCAGATTATTACATAAGTTTGGATTTGTGAGACTACACTGTAATCAAACATCACAAAGGTGGACATTCATTAACAATTTAAAAATGTGTCTATGTTATTCTGAATTGAAACAATATTCATAAACAATTCAAAACTTTCTTAGATATTTCTTAGAGCACTTTAGGTTCCAAGTGTAATCATATACTTAAAATTTCAATCACCAGCAAACATTCTGTAGTCTTTGCATATAGATTAAAAAGAAGATTCAAGAGAGGAGGATAAGTCTATAAGCTTCTTTTGGTTACGTGTGTGAAACAGCCTTTACATTTGATCGTAATTGCAAAGATTGTATTTATTTAAATAACATGATAGCTGTATTCAGTCCTTTATATGGTATAACACAAAGAGGGGCACAGTTAATATAAATTAAACTAGTGAAGATCTGTCAAGGGAAACCCCTCATGACTTAAGAAAAATTCCAGAGTTAGAGAGATAATGAGTCATTCAGGCAAGAGATAGTGGGCAAGAGATCCTGGATTAGATAAGATCTAAGAGGAAGGTAGCACAAACCCTAACTAATGTACTAAAATAAGGCAGGAGAGGCTAGGAATCTAAGACAAGGAAAGGATTCTCAAAAACAGGAGTCACAGAGCTACTCCTGAGCCTTAGTGCTCAGGCCAAAGAATGGGGACAAAGGAAGGCCTGCTAAATGTGCCAAAGGACCGATCTGGGTAAATCTGGCATTTTTCACAAGCAGAAATACTTTTTACATTTTTGAAAGTTAAGGTTGTCAAAATCTTTTTAATGCCCTTTTCCCTTGTTTTTTCCCTAAGAGTGAGTTTTCCTGCAAATTCTAAAGCATTTTTCAAATTATCCTCAGGGTTCTTTGTCTAAAAGTATGTTTAGTTAAGCAGCATTTTTGAGCAGCATTTATCTGGCAAGCAAGCCAACGTACACTTGCAGGCATGGAGCTACTACGGGCAGGTGTGGACTGGGAGTCAAAATAACTATAAAGAAATTTAACGGTTTAACGGTTTAAGGAAATGTTCACCCAAAAACAACAGTTTTTGCATAATGAAAAAATAAATTTTAAGTCATTTATAATATACATCATATAAGAAAGTGTCTAAGAATTACTTTTCATTCATTATCCAAAGAAATAAAAACATATTTTGGTGGTTATCCTTTTTCAAATTTTTTTTATGAGAAAATGCCCTTTAAACATTTTTCGTGAGAATGGATAAAAATAACTATTAGTGACTGTCATTATCCTCTTCTGTGGTTTATGTATGAGCAGAACCCAGAAGAGAGCCCGGTAGCATTACACGATTTACAGGTTACTAATTTGTTGTCTTTTGGCATCAGTTTTAGTAACTTGCTAACTATAAAATATGAAGCCATGGCTGTAAAATGAGTTTTCAGATATGAGCCCTATGATCAATTAGCTATTGTTGCATTAATAATGGTGCATTTGGCAATGTTCCACCAAGACATGTATGACTTTTTCTGTTACCACTGGAGCTGAAGTACCATTGTCTGTTGTAGAATATTGTGCTATTATTGTTTGAAGATAATAATTTGTTTTGAAATGTTATCTGGGATCTTACTTAAAAGGAGATACCTGACCAACAGGGGATACATTCTACTTATTATGCATTAAGAACAACCTAATTTCACATCATAAGCACTGGTTTGTGTCAATGTATATTTGTACCATATTTTATCTTTCAGTACTGGGTGCATTCAACACTGTTCTGTTCTATTAAACATATAATAGCATTTAATTCTCCTCATTATCCTCTTTCAAATGTAAGATATTTATAAAAGTTTGTACCGGTAATTAATATATTTGTTCATTTTGCAGTTATTGCCATGTTACAGTAAATACTTTGTCATTCTTCTCTAAAGGCCATACTATAGTTTTTTACCAAATGTTAGGCAATTGAAAAGACATGCACTTGGTTACAACTGACCAGTTCCAAAGGTATATTACAAGCATTTACCAGGGAATAACTTCTGACTTTTCATAACAAGGCAATCACCATCGATCCATGGAAGAACACAGTGTTCCTGAAGGAGTTTCAGGACAATATAAATAGCATGAGATCTTTCTTCTAAAGCACTGCATATACGGACTGACTAAATAAGCTAGCTGTATGATAATGAACTACCTTATCAATAGTTATTAGCATAATGTACTAACATCCACTTAATATATTAGGCCCAGTATCAATTTTACATTTCTACCTAAAGGGAAACTACACCCAAAGATAGAAATATGTCAGAGCAAAAAAAAAAAAAATCTAGGCAATATAATTACCTTAAATATGTTTCATTATTTTGTGTATTAATTTAAATGAAATTTATAATTGTGCCTTTCAATTTTACTTAAAGACGAATTAGAAAAATATGTCAGAGTAAAAAATTGTAAATCTAAATAATATGATTCTCTTAAACCTGTATTTAGGGTTATTCATTTTAATTTTATAAGAGCCACATCCATAATTTTTTTTTACTGCTTATTTATGTTATTGAAACATAGGAGATACCTGAAGACAAGAAACAGTGCTCAGTTCAAGATTTATTTTGTGTCCTGGAGGCATCACAAATAGTGCCAGGATGGGAGGGGTAAGGAGACCCTAACTCTATCCCTGTAAAATTGTATCCTTCATTGAGGCGTTATCACAAGTCTAATGTAAGAAATAGTCTTAAGTTTGCTACTTATCTAGAATTCAGTATTAACCAGTCAGCAGAAAGCAAGCATCTGATTAGTTGCTATAGGTCACTAGATGTGGGCAAACTTAAGACTAATTACCTTGGAGGTGTCATTTGTCCATCAACAGAAAGGGCACTTCACTGACTGAAATAATTCAATAAAATCAAGACTGTGATCTTTCAGATCTCACATAATGTACTAAATGACAATCAAACACCTCAGATTCTACACATGATGCCGTGTTTAAGTGAGCAGTGATTTTTAGTAGTGTTCAGTCAAATGCTGTTATTTTTGCTTGTTTTCCCAAGCGCTATAGAGTGTGAATGCAGAGAAGCAATCTTTCAGTAGCTGCCTTCTGGGAGCTGCTTTGAAGTTACCAAGTTCCAAACCTGCCATGCAAGATCTGTGTAACTTTTACCTGTTGCTGACAAGTGTATTGACTAAAGCTTTGTGGGTGGAAATGATAAATCTAGCTTGTTGGACAGAAATAAAAACAGTGTGCTATGAGCAAAACAAACAAAAAGCAATACATTTAGATTTTATTGGAGCACAAACCAGTTTTTAAGAATACAGGAAAGATATAATCTGCAGATATAAATAAAATGTTAAATTGTTTTTCTTAGTTATAGCAGTTCGGAGTCATCTGGGTATGAATAAATCAGTTATGTTACTTTTCTTAGCTGTTAACATTGTAGCATTCACCTTGCTGAAACAATAAGCACTCAGCACTTTAACCATCAAGCAACCAGTTTCTATAGCAACAGTATATGCATTTTTTCTATATATCCCAACTATGAATAATATTCCTTGTCTTACTACTTCCTTTCAATTGCTGATTTCTTGGTTTTTGTAACAATAAAAAAATAGTTATTTAAAGTCTGTTTAGCATAATTACCAAGAGACTTCAACCTGAAAATCTGATTTTATATGTGTGGAATATGACAATATTGGGGATATATCTATGCTGCAAGATGCATACGCAGTAGTTTGCAAACTGGAGCCAATCATCAGCACATTGGGCCCGATTCACTTAAGTCCGAAATAAGGAGTGCTATTTATAGCATGCGTTAAAAATCTTATCACTTCTTATTTTTCGCTCGATTCACTAAAAGGACACTTGTCTTAATTAAGAAGCGATGTTCTTGGCGTTATTTATCTTACGATGACATATTTTAATGAAAAAAACTATGCGATAAGTGTTATAGGGGCCGATTCACTAAAGGTCAATAACGCTTATCGCATAGTTTTTTTCATTAAAAAGCATGCAATAATTAAGTACTGATTCATCAAAGTCATTTCGCATGTGTTAATCCACATATCGCATGCACAAAAAAAACGCATTGCGTTAATTAGCGAATAGAAATAGTACTAACGCATGATTCACAAACACATATGAAGCGTTAAACGTGCAAAATATCGTGTTAATCTGTGTGAATATTAACCCTACTTGGGGCAGGCGGTACTTAAAGAAAATTGCGGTTCGTGAGCTATTGGCAACACAACATGGAGTTTGCAGTCGTATTTTTTCAAGTATATGTTGGCCCTAGAGTGATGCATCCTCCAGTTTTCAGGGAAATGGTGGTTTTCAGAAAGTAATGGTTACGTGCGTAATATATTGCGCTCTGCGTAATATATTGCGCTCTGCATAAAATATCGATCGCTGCGTAATATCTTGTGCACTGCGTAATATATTGCTTGAAAATATGTCATCGTAAGATAAATAACGCCAAGAACATCGCTTCTTAATTATGACAAGTGTCCTTTTAGTGAATCGAGTGAAAAATAAGAAGTGATGAGATTTTTAACGCATGCTATAAATAGCACTCCTTATTTCAGACTTTAGTGAATCGGGCCCATTGTCTTCAATGTGAATCTTTTTATTATATTGTTTGTTTGTGAATATAAGCGTTTGTATACTATAAACCAGTGCTGTCCAACTTCTATGGTGCAGAGGGCCGGAATTTCTCTAGCATACATGGTGGAGGGCCGCTAATGGAAGCCAGTTTTGACCACTCCCCTTTTTGAAACCACACCCAATTCAAACCACACCTATTTTATCACAATGGTGGTAGCACAGCAAAATCCCAAATGCTTGGTCCTTACTGTGGGGATATCAACCATCATTCATATGTGAAAGAATTATGTCATATTAAGATATACCCTTAAATTCCATATGCCTCCTCCTCCCCTGTGGATAGCACAGCAACCCCAGTACATAATTACACACCTTTGGGACCATTTAATGGCTATTTCCAACTGCTAACAAACTCCCACAACAAACCCCTGCCAGGTTCACCTCCCACAAGCAGCATAGGGCAAGCAGAGTATGGCACACACAGGCAGCACTCTGCCTGTCCTATGCTGTCTGTGTGTGCCATACTCTGCCTGTCCTAACCTGCCTGTGTGTGCCATACTCTGCCTTCCCTATGCTGCCTCTGTGTGCCATACTCTGCCTGCCCTACCCTGCCTGTGTGTGCCATACTCTGCCTGCCCTACCCTTCCTGTGTGTGCCATACTCTGCCTGCCCTACCCTGCCTGTGTGTGCCATACTCTGCCTGTCCTACCCTTCCTGTGTGTGCCATACCCTCCCTGCCCTATGCTGGCTGTATGTGCCATACTCTGCCTACAGTACCTATGTCTGAGGTGTGAATAAGTGAACAATGGGAGTGATTACAGTCTGAGCCTGAGGTGTGAACACTGCAGGGGGTGAACAATGCAGAAACTAAAAGGTGTGAAAAACACAGGGGATTACATTTTTAAACAATACAGAGGGATTACAGCCTGAATCTGAGGTGAGAACCATGCAGGGGGCCAGTTAATCTCAGTACTGATACCATTTAATGCTTACTCAAAGGTAAGCCATCAAAGCAGCCAGACAGGTGGGGGGCCACACAGAGGGGGGTCGCGGGCCGCCAGTTGGACAGCACTGCTATAAACTATATAATAGTTTAGATTGGGAAACAGAATGCAAATATATATTGTTACAAATATTAAAGGAACAGTAACACCAAAAAATAAAAGTTTATCAAAGTAACTAGAAAGGGAAGTTTGAGAACAAACTTCATGTTGGGTTGAAAAACGTGAAGTCACTGAATGAAATCTGATCTGTTGTTGGTTTTTTCTAACCATGGACCACAGTTATATAGTAGAAACCACTGTGCAAAGTTTGGGGACAATTTAAATTTAACAGAGGGTGGGAATGCTTAGAAAAGCACAAGCAACCTGCTCTGCTATAGGGCGAAGAAGTGTGGAAAGTTTGAGTGTTGTACCCCTAAAACTGTAGGAGGAGTAGCATTTAGAAAACGGGGGGGCGCTAGGAATAAGAAGAAGAAGCAGAAAAATAAGCTGAAGTTGAAGAACAGTATGTTGGGTTTTTCAACCCAACACAATTAATATATTATGTACTGTTGCCCTGCAACGGTAAGGCTGACGGCCCAAGGAGTGAGTTAGTCACCCACAATAGATCTCTGCTATCGTGGACAACTAATTGCTCTGAAAAGCCTTTCCACAGGCAACAATAGGAGTCCCCAGTGGAAAGGCCTATGCATCGCTTTGGCTTTCCGAAGTCATGTAAAGTTGCTTGGAGGAGGAAACTTTGCGCAACTTCAGAAAGCCGAAGTGATGGGTTGGCATTTCGGAGCAGTTACATATTTATATATATATTCCTATTGTATAGATTATAAGCCCTTGCAGGCAGGGTATATACATACATACATTCACTTTTGGAGCTTGTTAAATTCCCTTACCTTAACAAAACACAATTGCACCTCCCCAGACTTTGCAAGAAATTTACAAAAAGAGTGTCAGTATCTCTCATCCTGGAAATAATGTAAAGTATATAACAAATGCTGTTTTTATGTGCAAGATAAATAAATATAAAAAAAAATAACTTTTACCCAAACTTGACTTTTAAAATAAGCATACAAAATAGCCAAAGTAATTTTCATTTTAAGTAATACAACTTTTTAATTCAAGTGTTGCAAAATCACCCAAGAGAATAGTGCCTAATCAATGTTTTACTTGCAGTAATTAAACTACTTCCATGGATTATTCACTGATACATTTTTTCCATTTCAGATCACATTTGATATGTTGAAGAGTGAGAAATTGTAATGTAAATTAAATATGAAGCATTTAGAATGAAATAAGACATATTTTGTTCTGAAATTATAATTAAGTGCATGGTGCATAGCCACTCTTTGTATTGCAAAGCATTACATGTAAGTCAATAACTTAAGTATTTGGATTTTTTGCATTACAAAATATGACCCCACCTTTTACTGCACTGTATTTTATTATGTAGAAAATGTATGTCAGGGAAAATACTGTAAATAAACTGCATTTTAATATGCTTGTTTCTTGGACTAAGATTAAGGAAGCATTTTACCTTGAGACTGTGGAGACTTATTCCCTCCCTACCAAAATTGCCCCCCTTGCATGCAACGCCTAGCCAAGAAAAACACAATGACACCATAGCTTTTGTGGGTGGAGTTCGGCCACAGCTTTATTACAGAAAATACAACATCAGAGAAAACAGTCCTTGCCATGTAATACGAACTTTACCAAACATCGCAACAACATTTTTTTATAACTGTTAACGAATGCCGGCCACTGCAAATGCAGTGGGCATGTGAAAACCATCAAACACCACCAGAAATTAAATGGCCAAGGACTATCCCCCGCCATTTGCTGTGACAAACCGAAATATAAAGTATACAGAAATACATTTAAGTCTTTGAAAAACTTTTTTTTTTTTTTTTTTTTTACTTAAAGGGAGCCTGCAAAGAAAATATTTAAAATATGCAATTGGGAGAACTTACCGACCAAAGGATACAACAGGGAGGGGGGGGGGAGGGAGATGCTGCTCCGTGCCTGCCGAGTGACCCCTGCAGAGAAGAGCTGACAGGCAGAAGGGGAGGGGGTGAGTACTGCTGCTTTCTTTCCCGCCCAAAAGGCTGAGCTCTTTAACTCCTTGTTTGCTGGAGGGAATCATGTACAGATCGGCTCCCCAGTCCCTCAGCGCTTTCGTTTCATTTCATTTCATTTTTTGCATTTCAGCGCCTTCCAACTGTGCCACATACATAAGGTGAGGGTCAAAATACCAGACTTTGTCATTAATCTCTCATCCTGTTGACTGGTTGAACATTATGGGTATGATGGCTGTTAATTGCTAGAGGTTCCTAGACTGGACTCTTGTTTATTTTCTCCTAATACAATACAATAACCACTTTGCTCCCATTATATGGCCGTAGTTGCATTCCAGTTGTTGTTTCAAGTGTTTTTTCTGGATACAAGGTTAACGGTTTATACAGTAGTCATGTAGTAAAAGGGGTAGAGGATTATTGTGCTGAAAGTGATTAAGGAGGCCATAGTAAACATTGCTGAAAACTACTGTTTTTTCGCGAGTCTTTTTCGGCGATTTGTGCGAAATCCCGCCGCCGCTTGTGCCATCCCGCCGGCGACTTACATGTTCGCCGGTGGGATGGCAGGGGGAAGGCAACTCGGGGAGATTAGTCGCCCGCGAACAGGGAGTTTTGCCCCGGGCGACTAATCTCCCTGTGTGCCAGAGCCCTTAAGTGCATAGCGATCCAATTTTTGAAAAGATCACTTATTTGGAAAACCAAGGTCCTGAGCATTCTGCATAACAGGACCCATATCTGTACGAAAAGGATCATTTAACAGAAACCCAATATTCGGTCAGTTTCAAATTCAGCAAGATAAACTTTACTTACATTATATAATTTATTTAAATTTTGTTTCCTTCAGTTTGTCTCGTGAGTCCATTTTACAGAATTTTAAAATGATTTCCTTCTTCTCTGAAATAATAAAACAGTACGTTGATTTCTATGACGTGTGCGTCCGCTTTTGACGCATGTGTAGTTTTATTTCCGCATGCATGGGTTTTTTTCTGTGTGCGTCATTCCATTGACACGCATTAAAAAAGCTGATGCATGCATCATAGAAAGTGACGCCCACATCAAAAGAAGTGACGCGCGGCACATTTTACTGTTGTGCAGCAAAATTTTTTGCCACACAAATCATTTCACCCATCCCTATGCATGAATTTATATTGGTGGCAAAATAATCCTATTGGGTTTAATTAATGTTTAAATGTCCTTTTAGTGGACTTATGTATGGAGATCCAAATGATAGAAAAACCCTTTATCTGAAAAACCCCAGGTCCCAAGCATTTCAGATAATACCCTATACCTTTACATAGATTTAAAGTGTTTTAATAAAACTTAATATTGCAATGCTTTTTGCGGTCCCTCAAGTAATAGAAATGTGAATATAGCAGTTAATAATACATTTACAGTAAATTTCCTCAGGAATGATATGATCAAATTTGCTTCAATAACCAACAGTGATGACTGTTGTGCAGAACCCAGTTGGAAATTATGTTTTTATATGCTTCATTGGAGGATTAGTCTCTTAGGAACCTCATTCTGCTAGATAAGGAAAATTGTCAAGGCTAAAGTCCACATTTGGACTAATGTCAATATTAAGTGCAACTGGATGATAAAAGCTGCCTCCCATTTCAATCATGTGCTGGCCATATCTACCTGTCTAACCATTACCTTCTTGCCCATATCAAACATTGCATTTTCCATTGCCCTTTATCCAATCTTTATCCTGAGCAAGAACTTTAATGCTAACCATACAGGGATGTGCAACTGTTGCACTTTAACTCTTTCTAAGATTTAACTCACAACATTGTGACTGGGCACTAAAAGCTGAAACACACACACACATTGGTGTTGTCATATAATTTCATATTACCTAATGGAATTGCATGGCCACAGGTCCATGTGTGGTGCCACCAAACAACAATTATTACAACACATTATTGCACAAACCTGAAAACCAAGTTGGACGTGACTCTATCCTCTCTGAAGGAATGCACTGGCAGGGGGGCATGAATATTGTTTACATTAGAGAGGATTATTATAGAAAAACTTTCATTTGAAGCAGTGTAGGTGGTTTCTCATGGTGAGGGCAGTGAAGTTGTGGAATGCCTTTCCTAGTGATGTTGTAATGGCAGATTCTGTTAATGACTTGAAGAGTGGCTTGGATAATTTCCTGAAGAAGCATAATCTCAAATGCTATACTAAATAGTGATTCTAAAATGTATAATTAGTATAGATATTGGTATATATAGTTTATATGTTAGTATATAGATACATCTGTATAAGTATGTGTACTGTATATATGTACAGTGGAGTTCGTTTGGAGGGGTTGAACTTGATAAACTTTGGTCTTTTTTCAACCCAACTTAACTGTGTATCTGTGCAGTAAATGGCTTTTTATACTCACTTTAAAAATGTATAAAATAGAAAAATTTCATTGTTTCATGTAAAAAATCATTCAGACCAGTGGAGAATGAAAAACTGTTTGTTACACTATGGAGACATTAAATTATTGTTAAATCACAAAGGAATAAACAGTGCATTGTTAAGAATTAGAAGCAAGCAAATAACATAATGTTCTGAGTAATACTTTCATCTTTGAGAGGAAGCATTACATTCAATACACTTACACCTGAATGCACTTACAGGAGTGTTCTGTAGTTTCTAATTGCTGTTGTATTAGGCTTAATTACGTGTTTGGCAGTTAATTGGTTTTTCCAAGACTGCAATATGACTGCAATATCCTTCTGATACAGCATGAAAAGCATATGAATCCATAATTAAAGAAAGATTATGTTCACTGTCTCTGTACCTTGTTGATAATACTTTGGTCAAAGATAAGTGATGACACAGAGTGGTTCGTACAGAGATAAGCATAAGGCTTTATGGTAATCATTCTAGAAACTATGAAGCAATTAGCTGGATCATGGGATTAACTATGCACTTTATAGTTATATGCTGTAGTTATTACAAATCTACT
The DNA here is from genome assembly GCF_000004195.4 of Xenopus tropicalis. Lineage (NCBI taxonomy): Eukaryota > Metazoa > Chordata > Amphibia > Anura > Pipidae > Xenopus > Xenopus tropicalis. The sequence goes on along the minus strand of NC_030682.2, from coordinate 97,147,538 downwards.
GCATTAACTCTTGGGTGCTGGAGAACATGAGTTGAATGCATGTAGATTGCTCCCGTGCCCTGTGAGCATTATGTTTAGCAAATGTGTGCAAATATGAATAATAAGCTGTCAGACTCTTCCCAGGCACTTTGTATTAACTTACTTTAATGTTCTTAAAAAGTTCAAATATTCATGACATTGAGTTTATAAAGTAGAAGGTTTTGAATTGAATAATGTATATTTAATCAAGGTGCCTCTTAAAATAATGTCCATTATTGTACTGCAAATTCTTTTAATTGCCATTTCTAAAATAAACAAATAACAATAAACTTATCAGCTGTGTAATGTTTTTAATACTTTGTGTAACTTATAATTGTTATTTAAAAGTGCTGCTGGTTCCATGCTTAACCTTTTTTCTTTTCTGCTTGGTCCAGAAAGGCAAACGTTTCTGAGAGCAGAAAATATAGAAAATCCTTGCTCTGTTTTTATCTTTTCAATTCTGTTTTGTTTTTATGTTGTAGATATAGGGGCCGATTTACTAATCCACGAATGGATCGAAAGCGTCCAAATGCGTTTTTTTTGTAATGATCAGTATTTTGCAATTTTTTCGTCGCCGTCGCAACTTTTTCGTAAATTGTCGCAACTTTTTCGTAGCCGTTCCGACTTGCGCGAATTGACGCGACTTTTTCGTAGCCGTCGCGAAAAAATCAGAAAGATTTGCCTGCCGTTTACTAGCGCTAAATACGAAAAAGTTGCGACAATTCGCGCAAGTCGGAACGGCTATGAAAAAGTCGCGACAATTCGTGCAAGTCGTAACGGCTACGAAAAAGTCGCGACAGCGACGAAAAAATCACAAAAAATACGAAAAAGTCGCAAAATGTTCTTTTCCAATCCGTTTTTTTCCCATTAGGGATTCGGATTCGTGGATTAGTAAATCAGCCTCCCAGAGTACACTAGCGGATAAAGGTTCAGTTAAAACTATCTTCTAGTTATACCCAGGAATAAATAAATATAGTAAAGGTAAAGTTAATGTATCAATCTCATATATGTCATAGTGAGATTTTTGTAGGCATTTTTATCAGGAAATGGTAACAGATTACCTACAGTGGAAAGTGAATCGTTTTTTTACTTAGCTATATCCAGAATGTTCAAAAACTTATCTTTGAAATACTTCTTTGTGTATTTAATGTAATAAAGCAAAATACAAATCTGCAGTATCCCATATAATACACCTGCATTTCCTCTTCTTTTTATTATAAGAGCCATATTGTAGAATTCTTTTAGGTGAGACCTGGAGACCTTTGAATTCTACCTTTGAGGTTGAAACTAGTCTAATAACAGTGAAAATACTGTAAGTTTTTCAGGCATAAAAATTGGTATTACACAAGGAAGGAAACTATTGTTACTTGGCAGGACTTGGCTTGAGAGAGAGAGAGAGAGTAACTGAAAAGGGCTAATTTAGTTTTTATTATGAAAAAAAAATGTAGACTTAAGTCCTTAAGTGAGAGGTAGTTGAAGTTTCCCAGTCACATAGATATTTAAATTGTCCACATAACAAATTGTGGTGGCCACAGAATTTTTTTTTGTGAAAGCACACTATTTATTAATTAATTGGATCTGCAAACCCAGTTATAAGTGTGCACAAAAATATGTGTTGTACACATGGGCTAAAAATTAGAGAGAACATTGGTTTGGATTAGAAGCTTTGTATGATCTTGGCTGCTAGTTCACATGTGGATCCACAACCCTGCATTGACATGTTCTGTTGCTGCCTGGTCATTACAGGTTTAAAAACCCAAAACATTGTGCAAAAATTGTGTAGCTAAAATGTATGTGTGCTTTTCTAAAGAACTTTTTAGTCACCTTTCGGTCCATATCCATATTTTGCTTGTGGTCACAGTTTAATTTTTCCCTTCTCCAAAGCACTAGATATTATGTTTTGCATTTGGGAGAAATTAGATTAATTTATTTACCAACTAACAGGCACTTTGGGTGCACCCACAGTTGCTGGGGTATTAGATTCAACAAGTAAACTATTTCCTCCAAAAAATATATATTTTTATTAACTATGGTTACTTAAATTAAATTAATTAACCTAAAGCCAGTTAGATAAATACAAATATGGGGTATTTGAGAAATAATATTTATCACCTAATGACAAGACGAAGACAACCAGTGTCCTTCAGAAAAACCAACACATTTTGGCCCTCCTTCCATGCCTTGAGGAGCATGCACGTTACTCCAGGCAGAAGGCATTGCACAGGCTAGGTATTACTGTGGGGATAGTACATCAGTAAAGAGGGCTAGATCATGCAAGAAATTAAGGAAAAAATGATAATAAGAGAAGTTTTGTTGTAAATTCATTTCATGCCCCATACATCATACTTTATCTGTCTAACTGTCAGATCTAATTTCTGTGCTGCTATCACTGACGGGTTCATTATGAAAAAGACCATTGTAGATTAGTGCTCAACCCCTCATGTTGCCTAAGATAGCCTTGGGCTGCCCTGACATTAATGGCACAATAAATTATTGGAGTTATGAAATTCAAGGCACTAAGTTTGCCCAGGAGCAGTAACCCATAGCAACCAATCAGCAGGAAGAATTTACTGTTACCCGTTTAAAAGCAAACATCTTATTGGTTGCTATGGGTTACTGCTCCTGGGCAAACTTAGTACCCTTTATTACATATTGGGATAAATCTGTAAACTAAGCCTCCATCAGATCAGGGCAATTCTGCAGAAGATTTTTCTGATTTTATGAGTATTTTCCTACATGCAGGGCAGGGTGTAAAGTGAGTGAGCACCATCCACCATTTTTTGTGTTGTAGTCATGGAAGATAATCTTTTTTTGCTGTACTAAATACAATGATTTCCCTAGTTTTACACTTCTATTTAGAGACATATGTATAGAGTAGATATATAATTTTGTAACTGTTGTGACTGCATCATTCAGAATATAATTTAGAATTTTATTGAAAGAATATTAACATATTGTGTATGTGTGTAACATTTAAAGGAGAAGAAAAGGCTAATAAAGAGTTAATCTCAAGATGCAGGCATACCTTCAGTTGTCTCAATAGTGCCCTTAAGTCTCCCCATATTTCACCTGTTCAGATGATCAGAAGCCAAACAGGAAGAAAAAACGCTGAGCTGTGTAAAGAAAGTTCCCATAATGCCTCACTCCTGCACCAAGACCAAGTGAACATGCTCAGTTAGTTAGACTATGGGGCCAATTCATTAAAACAAGAGTTCGAATCCCAAATGGGAAAAATTCGGATTGGATACGATCATTTCTGAAGATTGCAAATATCACGAAAATGCTTATGAAAAAATCATATTAGTCGCAATAATATTGTATTGGCAATCCGAAAGTCACGGAATTTTTGCGCAAACGTACGGAAAAGTCGCGCAAGCGCATACAAAAAAGTCACGCGGGCGTACGAAAAAGTCGAGAAAAAATCGGCAAAAATATGCTCGAATGAACGCTCGGAGCGTTCTTAATAAATCTCCCCCTATGAGTCAGCTTCCTGCTGATTGGCTCAGATCCACATTCCTAAGGGGGGGGAGTGAGTTCATAACATTCTTGAGGGAAGGGGGAGCAGGAGAGAGCAGAGAGCTGAGTGTCTGTGGCACATGAATTACAGACACAAGAAATCTTTTCACAGAGAAGTCAGTGCAATGTTGCTGTAAGTCCTTATGGCTGTATTTACATAGACCTTTCTGATAAAGCTTACTTAGTTTTTACCATTAATGAAACCACAATTTTTTTTTCAGAAAAAATACGATTTTTTCTGAAAAAACAAATTGTGGTTTCATGAATGGGCCCCTTAGATTCATTCTTCTGCTACAGCTTTTTAGTACTTTTCTTAATGACCACGATAATATTGTTAAAATTGCACGACTTTTTCGTGATTTTCATTAACTTCCACGAAAAAGTCCTATTTTTCACAAAGACTACGACCATTTCGGAATTCATTCAAGCTTTGGTATCGTGACTCTTTTGGCCAGGTTGGAGCTGTAGAGTGCCATTAAGTCCTGTCAAAATCATGCATTGACGTTTCAAAGCCAGAAAGGTTCTCATGCCGTTTACGATTGTTCGGATTCGAAAACTTTGTGACTTTTGGATCGCAAATCGAAAATTGTTGTGGTCACTCCGAATTTTTTCCAATCATGCTTTTAACTAGCGAAAATTTGTGCTTTAATGAATGGGCCCCTTAGTCTTTGGGGTTGGCTTGTTATCATTCTAGTTTGAAAGTTATCGTTCAGTCAAACATTATTGAGGGTTTTGGATTTATTTTCAGGCCTGAAAGTAACCATATGACTCAATTCTCCACACATGCAATGTGCTATGGGGGCGGAGGTCAGGATTTGGGTTATGTGCTGTGCATTAATACTCCATAGCAAATACAATTTAATAGGAATTTCCTGATCAGTGTCCAAAAACACTCCCTTTGGAGAATATGCTTTTCTTTGTGGCCTGAAATGTTATCATTGAAACCTGAACAGTAAGGCGACTAGCATTGTCTGGTATTGCATTGCACAAAGATGCATCACCTTCACCAGATTTGTGAGTTACTAACAATGGTTTTTCAGCAGGTTACAAAACTAAAACAATATGGAATAAGGAGCAATAAGGAAAAGGGTGTTTTTCCAAAGTCTTTTTTGATACCCACAACGAATACTCTAAAAAAAACCAAGGGTTTGAATGTTTCTTTGTCATTTCTTTTTTGCCGTTACTGTTTGTGAATTTGGGGGTTGGAATTGGTTTCGGATGTAAGGAGCGCGTGGGCTATAGTTTTTAAAAGGTGTTGCACTATAGACTGCAGCATCATGTTTATTTACGATAATACTGCAGCATTAGAACAGGGCCAGTTAGATAGATTAAATCTTCATTATAAAAACTGTTTTTTTAAATAAGGTCATACAATAAGTGGCTTTACAGAATATTTATAGTATGTATATATATATATATATATATATATATATATAAACAGTTCATAAGCTGCACACCAAAAGTGAGAGACGCTACCTGGGTGCCAGGACAGTGTAGTAATCTGTAGGTAAACGGAGAGGAACGGCACTCACAGGGAATTTTCACACCAAGGACATCAACAAGCTTGTAGAAAAGTGAGGTTCTTTATTAGTCCGACGTTTCAGTTCCTTCAGGAACTTTCATCCAAAAGGGCGCCAAAAGTGGTTGCAACGCCCTTTTGGGTTTAAAAAACGTTCACTATGCACTGCAATACTGTTGTCCCTGATGAAAGTTCCTGAAGGAACTGAAACGTCGGACTAATAAAGAACCTCACTTTTCTACAAGCTTGTTGATGTCCTTGGTGTGAAAATTCCCTGTGAGTGCCGTTCCTCTCCGTTTACCTATATATATATATATATATATATATATATATATATATATATATATATATATAATATCCTGCCATTTTTTACTTAACCTGCTGATACAAAACTCTGCAAAAAATATCATTCTATTCTGAGCATGTTTTGTGATTCACCCCATTCATAAAATATATTACCTGTTAAATATAGAACGTCCTATAGTAATATTTGACTACAAATAATTTTTTATAAAAATGCCAGTGAATTAATTGATTAAAATTCCCTTTTTAATGCAGGGCACAGGAAGCTTTAAACATCAAACTGATCTTGTTAACTTGAATATCAATAAGGAAATTGAAAGCTATTCCATTTTAAGAACAATAACATAAAAAGTAGACGTATTCCTCTTCACAAGTTCACATATCCCAATAAATCTCATAAGTCATCACTTTACCTCAGCAACTAAATTACTTCACTATCTACATATACTAAGCTTACTTAAATTAGTTCTCTAACTACACTAAATAGATTTCACTACATATTTATGTGCCACAGTGTTGCCCATTCAGATGCATTGTCATTATATATATATATATATAATAAATCCAACAATATAAGGTGCACGCCAGGATCTTTTAAGGATAAAACATTACTTTTATTGTGTCATAGTATTAAAACAGGCCTGTTTTATATCGTTGGATTTTTGGATAGTTTGATACATGGAGGTAGCACCCAGGTAATTTGTATTGCAGGTTTGGTGTGCTGAAAGTGTCTTGGACTGTATATATATATATATATATACAGCATACATAGGTAGGGCACTCACGAAATAGAAGAAAGTAATGCCTGGGTGCAGTCCTCATATGTATGTACAGGAACTTGAACAGACGGGCCACTTCATGCAGGAAGCACATCAAAGAAATTTATTCACAGATTATAACAAAAGACTGACGTTTCGGCTGGTATCCCAGCCTTTCTCTCTCTTGACTGAAGTCATGGAAATACCGCTGAAATAGCGGCATATTTTTTTTATTCTTATAAATTTTTATTGGATTTCCAAGGTTTTCAGAAACATGAGAAATCCAGATAAACAATAAAAATACCAATGCACATTGCAATGAACTTGATTTATTTCAACTGAGTTTGATTTTCAGTGGAACGGGGGAGGTGAATAGGGAAACCTATCCAGGGAGGGGGGTATGAGGGGGAAAATGCTATTCTGATCTTTCTAAAAGGTTGTTTGCTTATAATAGTTAGACTCAATGGTACCATAGTATACTATATGTATTGTACTGCTCAGGTAAAGAAAGGGAGAATTATTTGAATTTATGTTGCTCTTCTACTTTTTTGTACCAGCCCTTTAATGTTGAAACTGTAGTTTGTTTCCACTTCTGTGGAATTCGTATTAGCTGCATTTAGTAAGTGTGTTAATAGTGGCATTTCAATTTTACCTACTGTACTTTAACTACAGTTCCATTTCTACTTCAAAATCACTGCAACAATGCAAAAAGTGCATGACAAGGGATCCGAATAACCAGCAGCCAGATTACACTGGTCTATGTTTAGAGATTGGCAGAAGCAGGTGCAACTGTGATTAGGTGAGAAGGAATGAGTTAAGGCAGGAGAAAGCTGGCCTGGGGAGGGGTGGAGAAAGAGAGGGATGTGATGTCAGAAAAAGAGTTCAATCAACATAAAAAAAAAATCTTCAGCACACCACTTACATACATGTTCTCAAAGGGTGCTTGACTTCCACGGCCGCTCCCAAGCCTCTTTTCCATATATCTTTGCAAAGGGGAAGAAGCACACCAGTGTGTCGACAATGCTTTGAAATAATTTATTTGCAGAAATGAACAAACAGCACAAGCTTTCGGGGGTGACCCCTTCTTCAGGTGAACACTGGTGTGCTTCTTCCCCTTTGCAAAGATATATGTCAGAAAAAGAAGCACTCTCTTCCTTATCTTCTGAGCAGGTAGAAACATCCCACCCACCCTCCCCCTTTTTGCATATTTTGCAAAATGTCAGGAGTTTCTCTTATGTTTGTTCTCATATTATCTATTAATAATGGAATATGGATGTTTTCCTGAATGCATTGTTATATTGTGCTTTCTGTATCTCTATACAGTATAAACTTGAGAGTCAGCATTGTATTTAATTCATGTTATCTACGATTTCTTGATCCAGGGAAAGTTTCTGATCGCCATGGGGTCAGGAAGGAATTTTTTCCCTCTTGAGGCATAATTGGCACAGGTTTCAGGTTGGGTTTTTTGCCTTCCTCTGGATCAAAACATTGACTATATGATAGTGTATTTTAAGTTTTATTTGTCACAGCAGCAGTAGAAACTTGCCGGAGTACTGCACAGGTAATTTTAGCAGAGGGAGAAAGGAGGTTCTCCCCTGTGACTGCACGGTGGATTGATAGATACAGACGCTACTACTGCTTGTGCTAGGTGACAGCCTGCTTGGATTTCCTATCATCGAGACACCACAGATTCAGGACCGGCAGCAGGGCTGCTGAACTTCTCTCAGGGTTGGTGATGCAGCTCCTGCTGGTAGCAGAGTTTGGGGCCATCCTCTCTGTAGGTAGAGGCAGTCTAATACTCATTCGAGTCTTCAGCGAGGAACGGCAGAACATAGTAGCGACCTCTTATGGAATTATGGCTTTAGAATATTGCCTTGGGTTAGGCTGGCAAGGTCCTATTTATTTGATAAAATGTGAATAAATGCTGTGGCCATTTTCTCCACCTCTGTCTCCTGGTGTTTCATTAAGGTAGGTAACAAGGGGGTTCAGTGGGGTGCCTCAAGGCGAAGGGTCAATTCAGGAGTCCCCTTGTCAAGAATTTTGATTTAAGGTTAAGGGTTCCAAAAGAGATTTAGGCTGCATCCTGGTTGTGTATATGCAATGTATGTATTTGGGTGGAAGTGTATCAGAGCTCTTTGGTAGTTCATTCTGCTGGCCTCTTGGTATGTTTTGTCCATTTGTAAAAATATCCAGGCAGGGCACAAACTGCAAAGGACTTTGTATGTTCTGTGCTTGTTCTGTGTTCTCCAGTTCTCTCCAACATTCGAAATACAAACAGGCAGATTAACTGGATTTTGATAACTTGGCCCTAGTGTCTGTGTGTTTGAATGTGATAGGGACCATAGATTGTAAGATTCACTGGGGCAAGGACTGATGTGTAATCTGTTTAAAGGGATGTGGAATATAATATTGCTGTATAAATCAAAATTAATAATAATATACTTTTTTCAGTGCCCCAAGGTTTTACGTATAGGTAATATCACTGCAGTCTTATGCATGAATTAACTATGAAAGCATATATAGTATAATATATAGTATTGTATGGCATATTTGAATCATGACTCCCATACTTATGAAATGGGAAATAAGTGGAGTAGTCTACAGTATGCCTGTATGAGAGGGAGATATGCAGTGGGTGCCAAGGAATCATTTGCACTGGTCATCAGTAAGTAAGGAAAGATATCACAAAGCAAAACCTATACAGATTGGGGATGTTCTTTTTCCTATAAAAAGGATCAGCACACCAGGGGCCTCCCCTTTAGATTAGAAGAACGGAACTTTCATTTGAAGCAGCGAAGGTGGTTTTTCACAGTGAGGGAAGTGAGGTTGGGGAATGCCCTTCCTAGTGATGTGGTAATGGCAGATTCTGTTAATGCCTTTAAGAGGGGCCTGGATGAGTTCTTGAACAAGCATAGTATTCAAGGCTATTGTGATACTAAAATCTACAGTTAGTATTGATGTTGGTATATATGGTTTATGGATGTGAGTGTATTGATAGGTCATTATAGGTTTTATAAAGAGGCTGATTGGCCTCGAAACGTTGCATCTTTTTCGCAAATAAAGACTTTCTAATAAGGAATTATTTCCCTTTAGCCCTGAGTGCCAATTTGCTTTTTGTTTTCCTGTCGGTTTGTGTGAGGGTGCCGATCCCTCTGGCAATGTGCACCGGGCGGTCAAATTTGGAGAACTAGGGTGTGTGGTAAGGCCTCTGTTGTAACCATTATAGGTTTTAGGCCAGTATAGGTTTATGTGTGTGCTGGGTTCACTTGGAAGGGTAGAACTCGATTGACTTCTGTCTTTTTTCAACCCAATTTAAGGTACTCCCATGTCTCCCTGGATCGAATCTCTGTATCACTGTATAGTGGTTTATACAACTGCTTGTATAAGATAGAGAACTTGCACTTTTGGGTTGGTGCCAGCAGGGTATCAGCTATGGGGGAATTGGCTACAGTGAGAGTGTTGCAGAGAGAGTGCTCTTCCAGGGCACAGGTGAACCTGTGGTGTGTCAGCCACTGACTAAGAGGCAGCAGAAACATTGCCTTTAATGCTTTTTTCAAAGTAATTAATGAAGAGATTAAATAGAACCTATAGGTCAATTAGAGAATTAGAGAACCACTCACTCTACTTGACCATTTAACTAATTTACAGCCCATGCACAAATAACTTCACTAAGACCAAAATACCTTAGATTAAAAAGCAAATATTTATGTTGCACTATGTAAAAGTTGTGACAAAAGCTAAATGAACCATTTTGACTGCAATACCCTTATACAAGATCATAAAAAGTACTAACTTTGCTTTGACAGGATCTGTCTCTTATAAAGCCACACTGGTTACTAACTACAATGACATTCCCAGAACATGATCTTGAATATAATCTCAAATCTTCAAATAACTACCCCCCCACAAATATCCAATTAACAGGCCTGTAATTGTCAGGCTGAAACCACAATCCCTTTTTAAATATTGCAGTTGTATTAGCTTTCTTCGGTCCATTAGTACCATACCAAATAGGAAGTTTGAGAAAATCATAAAATTGAACAAAGCTCTTTAAGTACTTGTGGGTGTAGCCTAGTTAACATTAACCACTGACAATACTTTATTGCAGAGTCCTGCAATAATGACTTATCTGTTCTATAGTATACTGAGAAAAAGTAACCGTTATATACTTGGTTTATCCCTGTTGGCAAAAATTTTTAAAAAAGAATTGCTAAAAAGGAGCTAAGTTGGAATTTTGGAGCTTGTCATTGAGTGTTGCAGATGATGACCATTAGTCAACAACTTTCTATCAGCAGGAACACAACAGCAAGTGTTCTAAAATTAACCAAACTTAAGGTACTTAATGCATCAATGTGCGGTTCCATATTTCCACATGGTTGCCAGTGTGTCCATCCTGCCTTTTCTGCTGAATGGTGTGCAACTGCACCTATTGACAAAAAGGGAACCCTAGACCTAATGCCACCCTGGACTTGATAGTGATTAGTGATTCAGACGCAAGTTAAATTGAATTTTTAATCTGCAGAAATTACACCACTTCCACTTTGCAAATGCTGAACACAGCTTGCAAGTGTAATTGAGTCTGTTTGGCACAGATGCAGCTTGTAAATATATAGTATATATATAGTATACTTTACTGTATCCTAAGGGTAATCCCAAATGCATTTACTGTATATAAGATGGGGAAATATCCCTTGATTTTTCTGAAAACACTACTGATATAAATATTTCCATATTTTGAAAAAACATGAATACAGATGTTGTTTTTCCTTTTTTTTCTTTTTTTGTTTTTTTAACACTGCAAAGCTTTTGTCAACAAAATCACTTTTTCTAGAAACAAGCAGGAAGGACAAGTTGAATTGATTCTCCAGAGAACCCTTGTAATATGATGTATCTCGACACTTGTCAAGATATTTAAACTATTCCACATGAAACTGTACATGATGTTCTATAATAGGCTATACTTGTTGTACCTTTTCAATAGGCTTGGCAGGAGCCAGCTGGAGGCAAATAATATAACAATAAATTATGCTGTGGTAGATGCTGCCCCTTTTTCAATACTTTATTGTATTATAGTTGTATATAGTATATTTGTTCCCATTAGTTTAAATATTGTGTGAATAGAAAAGGTAATCAATAATTACAGTTCATTAAAAACAAATTGTTATGAGAATAATGTAGTACATACTTAATTTCTATAATAATAGAAAATGTCAATTCAGTAGTCTGGGAAACCATTAATTATTTAATTCAATATGTATAAACCAGAAGAAATATTTATTCAAAGAATGTATTTGCTCTCAGTTGCACTTTATAAAGGAGAAGAAAAGGCATTTTGGCATTTTATTGCCAATAGATTAGTGACAATAGTGCAAGCTAGATGCTATATTTATTCTGTAGAAAGCTTTAGCATACTTGAGTAAACAGCCCTAGAAACTCCTTCTGTTTGTTTAAGATAGCAGCCATTTTAGCTTGGTCTTAGTAGCTTCCATACTGCAGCTCTGGCTGCTGGTAGCTAAGATTACAGCACAGTTGGAAGGGGGAGAGGAGAGATGGGAGAGGGAGGAGGAGAAAGGAGGGGGTGAGAGGAGCAAACTGAGCAAACTCCTGCTGTGCCCTGAAAGATTTTTCTGAGAGCAGGAAGTCTGACACAGAAGAACATGTGTACACAAAAGAAGAAGGGAAATCCTGTGTTTCTTTTGATAGAGGTCTGACACTTTCTGACAGTGTTTAAGACTTTATTTACATAGACCTTTCTGATAAAGCTTACTTCGTTTTTACCTTTCCTTCTCCTTTAAATATTAAAATGCTGTTGTGAAATTCTACGGATATATTGAAGATATGTAACAGCAAAATGTATATATGTTTATAAGTATAAAAAGTTTTGAATTGGTTTCGAAAAGGAGGCCATAACTGTTCACCTGTGCCAGCCTGGTCTTCCTGTGCTTATAAGGACCATGATATTTAAGAGGGACATTAACAGTTGTTTCTTTTTTTCTATTATTTTCAGTCTATATTAGAGATGCTGCATGACTAGCCTTGGTAGGAAAACAAGAACAGGTCATGTTTTTTACTAGGTGTGGGAAAATAACATTATTATTTTTAGCAGAAACTGGATTTTCACAATGAAACTCTTATGCCCAAAACTTTCCTCCTTAAAGGGGACCTGTCACTTTAAATAAAAATCCAAATTTATTTCCATCTTGTTAGTTGAGCACAGTCTTGGAATTACACAATCACAGCCAGCAGGCAGGCACCATTTTGTGGACACTGTTAGTAAGTCAAGCTTTACACCATGCCAAACTTTTGTTTATGTGATAAAATGGAGGACAGGCCCATGCACTGGCTACACAGTTAGATGCTGAGGAGAGAGGGGAAAGTCAGGAGAGCAGGAACATCTAGGAAGTACTGAATGGAAAGCTAAAGTTATTGTCTGCCCCACCTCTATGTCTAAGGCATAGAGGTGGGGCAGGCAATTTATGATTGACAGCTGGGTTTTTTAAATGCCTTTATAATGGGTATGGATGTGTTAAGAAAAAAAAGGAATCCGGGTATCATGTTTAATGTGAAAAGGGCTTTTATTATACAACTTTTTATGTCTGGGTGACAGGTCCCCTTTAAACTCATCATTTCCCCTGACTATGTGTTGTGTTGTTGTCATTATGCAAGTTTTACTCATAGGTTAACATCTTTCCTGGTTTACCCTGATGATGAAAACACAGGTGATAAAGCAGGTAATCAGTATCTATAGACTGTGTCCGGTATTACTTTCTGTGCCTCAAATTCGAAGAAGTTGCTTCTAGAGTACTAGGGATTCACAGGGGCAGTCCATGCATAATTTTCAGGGTGGGATGATGTGGAATTTAGAATCTTTTTGAGTCTCTTTTCCTAATAACCCTAGGTAGCTAAAACTCAAGGGTGGGTTCATTGTCACTTAGTAATTTTTTTCAAGGAGTACTGATAATTAACCCTTGGTAAACATTACTGGTACTCAATAAATATTACTAATGCATTTTATATTTAAGAATTTATATTCCATGCTGGAATGATTTGTGTGCCCTTTATATTTTACCAATGCAGGGTAACAGTGCAATAAAGTTTATAAAAATTCTTTAATTTTTATTGTAACTGGTCTTTTAACGGAAAACTATACCTCCAAACAATGTAGGTCTCTATTAAAATATATCGCAAAAAACAGCTCAAAACCCTGCTTCATCTAAATAAACCATTTTCATAAAAATACACTTTTTAGTAGTATGAGCCATTGGGGAATCCTAAATATAAAATTGCCATTTTAAAAATGAATGGCCGCCCGCTGGGATCATATGATTCATGGTGCACACAAACAAACTAAGGTACACATACATGTTAGGCCACATCAGCCAATTAATGGAGAACGTTCTGCCTTGTACTCCCACACTGAGAGAGCACACAAACTATCACAAAACGGTGGCTCCAGGTAAAAGATGCAAGAGCAATATTTACTCATATATATATATATTCCAGTTTGCTAAGTGCTTTAGTAGGTCATTTAACAAGGTATAAACTATCTCATAGTTAAGTATTCTGGGGGTATAGATTTACTTTAAAGACATTCTCACAGAAGCACTGTAAATCAATAAGTCAATAAATTATTCTGATTGATCAACTCTGTCTGGGCTCCTGTAAGAAAATCTTGATAAGAAGACTAAAATCTGAACATGAATGGCCACCTTTAGAGGCAAATATATCAAAATGCGAGATTAGAGTTTACCACAGAAAAACTCACTCACTTTCTTTTTATTCCTATGGGATTTTAGAAGTGTATCTATCAATGGGTGAAAGTTAGAGTTCACCATTTGATAAATATGCTTCTAAAAATCTATTAAAAATGTATTACACTTTAAACTCACAACTTGATAAATCTGCCCCTTAGAGTATATTAGTACATATCATAGTATCATGTGTTTGGAAATTGTCTGTTGTAGGTTATTTTATAGCTTGATGTGTTTTTTTTTCATGTTCATATTTTGAAAACCACAAAAAAATGCATCTATCTATCTATCTATCCACTGAAGTAGAGAGTTACTGTATCTCATTATTGTTTATAAGATACAGATTTTGCTATACATAATAATAATAATTTAGTATGATTGTTTGAAGGAATATCTTTGTGCTTGCTCAGCACTGAAAAATAATTGCACTGTGTTTGGAAAACTAAGGAAATCAATTGATTTAGTTTATAGGTGTTGCTATAACAACACAAATTAATATACATCAAATCCTTATTCATTTACTATAGCAACACCAATTAAAGCAAATCTAATCCTAATTTGTTTACTAACATCAAGTCCGTTGATATAACTCAAGTTCCATAGGGCATATTCAAGGGTTTCTTAATGTATTTCTCAAGGGGAAATTCAAACCTTAGCAATGTCATGTAAAAGTGCTGATATACCAATATTGTATGTTTTTCCCCTCATTCTCATAAGCATATTGGGGTATACTTGAATCCTCTAATTACGTACTATAGGTGGCTACTTTCCTGCAGCAGATGTGTCCCTGGGGAAGGGACACCTAATGAGTGGCACTATTTAGAAGGCTTATTGGAGAAACCAAAACTGCCCTATTCCATTTCTTAATGGAGAACCAGCAATGGTAAAGAGCAATTCTATTTAAGGTGATGAGGAACCCAACAAGGTTTTCATGCTTCATTCAAATGACCTTTAGTACTTTTGTTTCTGTTGACATACCTTCTTAGAAATGTTTTCACCATGACAGACATGAAGCCTGGATAACCAAGTCTTTCTGACTTAACCATGTCTTTTGGACTAACCCTTTTACTATTAACCTAATGGTTGCTCCCTGTGGAGAAATGGGGCAGCAAAATATACTAGGAAATAAATGGGCTACACATAACTGAAGTAAGTCGGATGTATGAACCTTCATTTCATACAGTGGTGAAATTAAATCAGGAGGTACAAGGGGCTGGTTTAAAAAAAAATGGCAGCAATAGCTGGTTTATGAACTTAACCATAGGTTTATTAGGGTACAATGATGACAAACTGGATATCCAGCTTAAATAGGCACTAACAATCTGAGAGGCCAATTAAGTGCTGTACAGTATTCTGGGGAATAAAAAAGCTAAACTCTATTGGGATGGCTTTTGCATGTGCCCTAGGTACAACAAGACTAGAAATTTGAAGGCAAAAGCTATCTAAATAGCCTTTTTTGAGCATACTCAGAAACAACAAAGAACTAACAGAAATTCCCTGGCCAGCAATGGGGCACGACTGTATAAAGTCAGTTAGGCCAAAGATCACGGTACAAATAGGGTTAAACAAGGTCGTCTTCAGGCAGGCTAGGTCGGGGCGGGCAGCAATCAAGGATAGTCAGACAGGCAAGGGTCAAACCGGGTAATCAATACAGCAGGATGAGACGAAATCGTAGTCAAAGTATAAGCCGAGGTCAGATATGGATAATCAGAATAGTCAGGAGCAAGCCGGGTCAAAACAGGAGAAATACTATCAGAATACAGGAACAAGAATGCACAAGGCTCAGGAAGGCACCAGGAATCGAATCCTATCACGGGCAATGAAAGTAAGCAAAAGTCCCTTTAAATAGTTTGAATTTCGCGCCATTGCGCGATGACGTCATGACGCCAGCGTGCGTGCGCCTTTAAATTGCGGAAATGCGCGCGCGCACACTTAGGAAGGAGCCGGCACAGGAGGAGAACGGCGCGGCGGGCGTACCCGCCAATGGCAGCGCGGTGGGCGTCCCCGCCGCGCTGGTAAGTGTTTCATTACATTACCCCCCTCTCTAGGGGGGGCCACTGGACCCCCAGGCCTCTCAGGAAATCTTGAATGGAATTGCTTCCTGAGACGATCAGCCTTGATGTCATCAACTGAGACCCAAGAGTTCTCCTCAGGACCAAAGCCTTTCCACCTGGTGAGATATTGTAACTTACCTCTCACCAGACGGGAGTCGAGGAACTCCTGGATCTCGTACTCAGGCTGACCTTCAACCAACACCGGGGGAGGAACAGACAGACAACGAGTATTAGAAGCAGGTTTTAGGAGAGAAACGTGAAAGGTATTAGAAATCTTGAAATTAGGAGGTAACTGAAGACGGACAGAAGATGAGTTAATTATTGCAATGATGGGATATGGACCAATGAACCTGGGACCTAGTTTGGGAGAGGGGACCTTCAACTTAATATTTTTGGTAGATAACCATACCAAATCCCCCACCTTGTACTGAGGAGCCTCCCTACGGGATTTGTCAGCAGCTTTTTTCTGGGCTAGGGAAGCTGCCGACAACGAATCATGAACTGACGATCATATTTCAGAAAATTTTAAGACAGAGGAATTGGCAGAGTCAACGTGATCTTGGTCCTCCATGGCCCGTGATAATGTCACGGACGGCACCCAATACCAGAGCTAGTGCCAAGCACCCTGGTCTCGGCTCGTGCTTCACCAGTAGCGTGACCGCCTTTGGCTTCGGGAGGAGCCCTCAGCTACTCGGATGCCACCTGGACTTATACGAGAGGTGCAAAGCAGGAGTTCTGGCCAGCAATGGGGCACGACTGTATAAAGTCAGTTAGGCCAAAGATCACGGTACAAATAGGGTTAAACAAGGTCGTCTTCAGGCAGGCTAGGTCGGGGCGGGCAGCAATCAAGGATAGTCAGACAGGCAAGGGTCAAACCGGGTAATCAATACAGCAGGATGAGACGAAATCGTAGTCAAAGTATAAGCCGAGGTCAGATATGGATAATCAGAATAGTCAGGAGCAAGCCGGGTCAAAACAGGAGAAATACTATCAGAATACAGGAACAAGAATGCACAAGGCTCAGGAAGGCACCAGGAATCGAATCCTATCACGGGCAATGAAAGTAAGCAAAAGTCCCTTTAAATAGTTTGAATTTCGCGCCATTGCGCGATGACGTCATGACGCCAGCGTGCATGCGCCTTTAAATTGCGGAAATGCGCGTGCGCACACTTAGGAAGGAGCCGGCACAGGAGGAGAACGGCGCGGCGGGCGTCCCCGCCGATGGCAGCGCGGTGGGCGTCCCCGCCGCGCTGGTAAGTGTTTCATTACAGGCATTAACAGAGTCTGCCATTACCACATCACTAGGAAGGGCATTCCACAGCCTCACTGCCCTCACCGTGAAAAACCACTTACACTGCTTCAAATGGAAGCTCTGTTCCTCTAATCTATAGGGGTGACCTCTGGTGCGCTGATTGTTTTTATGGGAAAAAAGAACATCCCCCAACTGCCTATAATCCCCACTAATGTACTTGTACAGAGTAATCATGTCCCCTCGCAAGCGCCTCTTTTCCAGAGAAAACAACCCCAACCTCGACAGTCTAACCTCATAGCTTAAATCTTCCATCCCCTTTACCAGTTTAGTTGCACGTCTCTGCACTCTCTCCAGCTCATTAATATCCTTCTTAAGGACTGGAGCCCAAAACTGCACAGCATACTCAAGGTGAGGCCTTACCAGGGACCTATAAAGCGGCAAAAATATGTCCTCATCCCTTGAGTCAATGCCCTTTTTTTATACAAGACAGCACTTTATTTGCTGTAGTAGCCACAGAATGACACTGCCTGGAATTGGACAACTTGTGATCTACAAAAACCCCTAGATCCTTCTCCATTAAGGAAACCCCCAACACACTACCATTCAGTAGATAGTTTGCGTTTATATTATTCCTACCAAAGTGCATAACTTTGCACTTGTCAACATTGAACCTCATTTTCCAGTTAGCTGCCCAGTTTTCCAATTTTGTCAAATCGCTCTGCAAAGCGTCAGCATCCTGCATGGAACTTATAGTTTTGCACAATTTAGTGTCATCAGCAAAAATAGAAACAGTACTGTCTATGCCCACCTCCAGGTCATTAATAAACAAATTAAAAAGCAAAGGACCAAGGACTGACCCCTGCGGTACACCACTAACCACACTGGCCCAATTAGAAAATGTTCCATTTACCACCACTCTTTGTACTCTATCCTTCAGCCAGTTTTCTATCCAATTACAAATATTATGTTCTAGGCCAATATTCCTCAATTTGATCATTAACCTTCTGTGAGGTACTGTATCAAACGCTTTAGCAAAATCTAAGTAGATGACATCAACTGCCATTCCAGCATCAAGGTTCCTGCTCACCTCCTCATAAAAGGCAACTAAATTAGTCTGGCAAGATCTGTTACGCATAAAATCATGCTGGCACAAACTAATAGTATTGTGAACTGCAATGTATTCAACTATCCTATCCCTTATTACCCCTTCCAGAAGCTTTCCTACTACTGATGTCAGATTAACAGGCCTATAGTTTTCAGGCTGAGAACGAGATCCCTTTTTAAATAATGGCACCACATTAGCAATCCGCCAGTCTCTCGGCACCATGCCAAACCTCAACGAATCCTGAAAAATTATGTGAAGAGGCTTGGCAATCACAGCGCTCAGCTCATTTAATACCCTGGGATGAATCCCATCCGGTCCTGGACCTTTGTTTACCTTTACATGTTCAAGTCTCTTTTGAATTTCCTCCTGAGTGACCCACGCGTCAGTAGCTAAATTACTAGCACTGGGTAAATTAAAAGGGAAGCCTTCATTATCTGGCTCCTCAGATGTATAGACAGATGAAAAATAAGAGTTCAAAATTTCTGCTTTTTCCCCGTTCTCATCAACCAACGTACCCCCCCGTGATAATAAAGTTCCCACCCCTTCTTGCTTCATTTTTTTACTATTCACATAATTAAAAAACAATTTTGGATTCTTTTTACTCCTTGCTGCAATATCCCTTTCCATCTCTATTTTAGCTTGCTTGATAGCTTTTTTGCATGCTTTATTTGCTTCCTTGTACCTGATGAAAGTTTCCACTGTCCCAGCTAACTTGAATGCTTTAAAAGCACGTTTTTTATTACCAACCTCGACCTTAACTCTTTTATTCAGCCATAAAGGTTTTGCTTTGCGATGCCTCTCC
This sequence comes from Xenopus tropicalis, assembly GCF_000004195.4. Classification (NCBI taxonomy): domain Eukaryota; kingdom Metazoa; phylum Chordata; class Amphibia; order Anura; family Pipidae; genus Xenopus; species Xenopus tropicalis. Next base: position 97,128,460 of record NC_030682.2, on the reverse strand, counting down.
TTGCTTACAAGGGGAATATACTGTTGTGTATACTTACACATTCTTTCAGACAGTGCAGATAAACATAGATTCGTTATTATAGGATTAGTCTTCTCAAGAAATGTATGTATTTTTTAACTATAGGTTTTTTAAACATATTTAGCAAATAGGTTAAGATATCCATCTTCAGCCATGTTAAAATAAAAGGTACATGATTAAAATATGTGCTGATTTTACATGCTTGATTTATAAAACAAAATTAGTAAGGCTATCATATGATGCTAGATTCATAAGAAATAGCATGCTATAAAATACATATATCAGTGGGATGCATTTAATGGTCACCCATTTAAAAACAAACATTAGATTAGTTGCTATGGGTTACTGCACCTGAGCAAACGTATTGCCTTTTGTTACATATGAGGGGTAATTGTTTTATGGGGGTATGAGGTTAGAACTGAATAAAATGCATTATAAAATACAGATAACGTGTTTTTTACCATAAATACATTTAATTATAATGGCTTACAAAATATTTCCTTTTCTGCAGATCTGCAGCAGTTTCGTTTGCTAGATATTACCTTGCCCTATTTTTTTCTGGAAGGAGTGGTTGTATCAATGAGGAAAACCAATGTATCAGGAAATGGCATTACTAGCAGGGAAGGCAGAGCCCGACTTCACTTCCTTCAGAGTGAAAAGCTTGGAGAATTTTTGTGAAGTGCGTACAAGGAAAGGGGTGTATTACAAAACTGCTAAGCTTCTCCATCCAGGTGAGGAGCGATGCAATAGAGGACAATTGGAAGACAGAACACGGCATGTGATTATTAATGTAGGGGGTATCAAATACAGGATTCCATGGACCACATTGGAAAATTGCCCTTTGACACGACTTGGAAAGCTAAAAACCTGTAATAACTATGATGAAATAATGGATGTTTGCGATGATTATGATATCAACTGTAATGAGTTCTTCTTTGATCGCAACCCATGTGCCTTCAGGACTATTATGACTTTTCTGGCAGCTGGGAAGCTAAGAATACTACGGGAAATGTGCGCTCTGTCTTTCCAAGAAGAACTTATATACTGGGGTATTGAAGAAGAACAGCTGGAGTGGTGTTGTCTCAGAAAACTGCAGCAGAAAGAAGAGGAACTTGCTGAAGCCAAGATGTATGAAGGGGAATCTGGGATTTCAAACGAGAATTCACAAAGTGCCTTGCAGGACAGTGGTCGTTTGGCTCAGTGTATGAAGCATCTCAGGGACATGGTAGAGAACCCTCACTCAGGGATCCCAGGGAAGATATTTGCCTGCCTGTCAGTCTCCTTTGTGGCCATCACGGCAGTCAGCCTATGTATCAGCACCATGCCTGATTTTAGAGATGAAGAGGACAGAGTAAGTATGTCTTGTAATGTCTTGAGTGTATACATACATGTAATGAAATTACCAGTTGCCTACTTTCTGTGAAAAAAAGAAATTACTGAATGTCTCCCAAAAGTGTTCTGGTTGCTGGTCATTAGTATATATAGTTACAATACTTATGTGATAATCAGCTTTTTTATTTTTTAAAGGAGAACTACCCAGCTATAAAAGCCCCCTTAACTGGCCTGCCTTGACTCACCTCTTCCTTATCGCATACTCGGTAACATAAAAAACTGCCCCTGTCGCAAACCCCAATCTATAAATGCATAGCAGCACAGCTGCATACCTGGGCGCCGTCTTCTGTTCAATTGTTTTTAAGTTACGGAGTATGCGATAAGGGAGTGGTGAGGGGGGTCGAGGCAGGACAGTTAAGGGGGCTTTTATAGCTGGGGGGTGTAGTTCTCCTTTAAGGAAAGCATATCACATGTATTATTATCTATTCCCTTAATACTGATTTCCCACAGTAATGATGAAACAACATTCTACATGTATAAGGATGATACTGCGGGCAACTAATCTCTCCAAAATGCCTTTTCACCAGCAACAATATGAATTGCTGGTGGAAAGGCCTATGCATCACTTTGGTTTTCCCAAGTAACACAAAGTTTCCACCTGCGGGCATACAATTGTTGGGGGTGTAATAAGACAAAATATTTAGCAGTAACTAACAAACCAGTTTTACCCCATTCTCATTTATTATTAGACTAATGTGAAAAAGTCTATATTTGACTTAGGTTGATCAATAGATATATATTGCTGCTTCAAAGTCTAACATAATAAATATCTCTTTGTACTGCTTATCCATCTATTTTACACTCCCTTTTGGGTAATATAAATGTAGTTTTTATGAGAAAGATCGAAAGCTGCACTGGGAATTTTATTACCAGTATATGTGATACTTTTGAGTGTTCAAAATAAAATTTTGCAGAGGTAAACACAGAGATGCAGTGGACAGTAGCATACACATTATCTGGCTGCAGTTTCCCCTTAATGTAAAAAGCCACTCAGGGTATGTGTTAAATTTATATTCGTACATGCTGAATGTCATTGCCTATGTAATGTATTTGCCATAGCTCTCAAGCTCAGCATTTAAATAAAAACATTTAGAGGCCAACTTTTGACAATTTATTTGTAGGCTTGATTTTGATTTATATGGGCTAATTTACAAATAAAAGGTACAGTGCAAAGAGCACTGCTGTTTCCAGAGGTATAGTATCTGCTCCAATTAATAAAGTGCAGAAATTGAGCACAAGTTGTGGCCCATGATTACGCTGATATCGTGGGACATAATCCTTTGTTGGGAGGAAAAAATATTATGGTTTGCATGTGAATTTTGCACTTAATGTTATGCACTTGCATTGTATATGAGCACCTATCAATTTGCGGAGGCTCATAAAGCAGATAAATATATCTTTTATATGGTTAGCTGAGAGCACTCCTGCTTTTTGATTTAACATAGAGGTAATGGTGTAAATATGGCCAATTAGCCTCAGTGGGGTCAGCCACATGAGGGAGTGTCAGAATGTAGGAGGAAAGAGGCACCTTTGTGCGTATTTGATGCCTGTGTTCTCTAGATTCCTATATTTGAAAGGCATTAGCAAACATAATTAGTGAGATTTTCAAGAAAAAAAATCAATTTACCTTGAACAACAAGCTTATTAAATGGTGCCCCGGAGTCGTCCTCATTTATCTGCATGGGACTTTGAGAACACATAGCATAAAACAAGATTGGAATAAACTACTCCCTTAGAAAGGAATAAATTCAACTTGCTAATTAGAAAAAGTACAGTGGGGCTTACAACAGGCAATATAACAAAGTCTATGGATCAATTAAAGTATGTAGGGAGGAAAAATATTTTATAAGTGTATATTACATGTCTATTTTTTCCTTTATAAGGGATATCATTTGCAGAGAATCCGAGAACACATTTAGCTTTGAGCAAAAAAAGGGAGTCAAATAAACACCAATGTATATACACAAGAAAAAATCTATGTTGATTAATTAGCCACTATATACATATAGCCTCTTCATAATGCAAAAACAACAAACAGTACTGTAGTATAGGAAGCAAAAAGCAGCAAGGCTGACCTGCTATAACCATATATGTAAACGTGAAACCATATATTTTTAGCTAACATGATACACTGTCAGTTTCTTTTAAATGAAACCTTGATAACTAGCAATAAAGACTATTTAAATTAGGATTTTTAGTAAGGCTTTTCTATTATGTCAAGCCTTGGTGATTTGCAATGCACTGCATAGAAAACAAAAGTGACAATTTCTGTCAAGTATTTATATATAGGTAAATAGCTACTATTTCTTACTTGCTATATTTGTAAATATACATTTTCATTGAGCACTGAGCTCCTGTTGATTATACAAAAATGTGCCTATAGACCACCTGGAGCAAATGTGCACAGAGGAATGGGCCAAAAACATTCCCATAAACACACATATGCAAAACTGGTACATACTTGCACACATTTAAAAATTGGTTTTGATACACATGGTTGGCCTACAAAATATTTCAGATTTTTTTACTTAAAGGGGCAGTATACCCTATTTTTCAACTAAAATCTTAATATCCAGCCTGTTGCAGGATTTGAACCCAGGACTTTGGACACTGAAATGTCTGGACTTACTACAGGGGCAGGTTACATGTGTAACAAATAGAGCCTTACCGGCTCGGCGGGGACGCCCGCCGCGCCGTCCTTCTCCAGTGCTGGCTTCCTACTAAGTGCGCGCGCGCGCGCACTTCCGCAAGTTAAGGCGCATGCGCGCTGGCGTGATGACGTCAGCGCACAATGGCGCGAAATTCAAAGGTATTTAAAGGGACATTGTTCACATTTTGATTGCCCGTGATAGGATTGTTTCCTGGTGCCTTTCCTGAGCTTTGTACTTGTATTCCTGTATCCTGTTGGTGCTTTCCTGTGTTTTTGATCCGGCCTGTCCCCGACTATTCTGATATCCATATCCTGAACTCGGCTTGTACGTTTGACTCTGAATTTGCCTTATCCCGCTATTGCTTATCTGGTTGACCCTTGCCTGTCTGACGATCCCTGATTTCTGCCTGCCTCGACCCAGCCTGCCTGACGACGAACTTGCCCAATCCTTTTGTACCATGATCTTTGGCCTAACTGACTTTATATACAGTCGTGCCCCTTTGCTTGCCAGAACTCCTCGCCTTGTTCCCCTCGTTAAGTCCAGGTGGCATCCGAGTAGCTGAGGGCTCCTCCCGAAGCCAAAGGCGGTCACAATACTGGTGAAGCCGAGCCGAGACCAGGGAACTTGACATCAGTTCTGGTTTAGGGTGCCGACCGTGACAACATGCTTCTGTATTTATTCTTCTTCTATGTGTGTTTCTTTTCTGTTTGGACCCAGTTGCACTGCATTATCTTGCATGTGCAGTCCATAATTAATTTAGATCTCAGTATACAGGCTATTCACTTTGACCTTGGTTCTTTAACTGTTTTCCTATCTTGCATTGTCTGTTCCAGTTATCCAGAGAATCCTAGTCCTTCCTTTTAACTCAGGAGTAACCAAGTCTTTTACAAGTATTTGAGCCTGTCTTTAGATTCATTTCTGTTCTGTGTAGCCTTGAGTTGTTTTGAGACATACAGTGGTGTGAAAAACTATTTGCCCCCTTCCTGATTTCTTATTCTTTTGCATGTTTGTCACACAAAATGTTTCTGATCATCAAACACATTTAACTATTAGTCAAAGTTAACACAAGTAAACACAAAATGCAGTTTTTAAATGAGGGTTTTTATTATTTAGGGAGAAAAAAAATCCAAACCTACATGGCCCTGTGTGAAAAAAGTAATTGCCCCTGAACCTAATAACTGGTTGGGCCACCCTTAGGAGCAATAACTGCAATCAAGCGTTTGCGATAACTTGCAACGAGTCTTTTACAGCGCTCTGGAGGAATTTTGGCCCGCTCATCTTTGCAGAATTGTTGTAATTCAGCTTTATTTGAGGGTTTTCTAACATGAACTGCCTTTTTAAGGTCATGCCACAACATCTCAATAGGAATCAGGTCAGGACTTTGACTAGGCCACTCCAAAGTCTTCATTTTGTTTTTCTTCAGCCATTCAGAGGTGGATTTGCTGGTGTGTTTTGGGTCATTGTCCTGCTGCAGCACCCAAGATCGCTTCAGGTTGAGTTGACGAACAGAAGGCCGGACATTCTCCTTCAGGATTTTTTGGTAGACAGTAGAATTCATGGTTCCATCTATCACAGCAAGCCTTCCAGGTCCTGAAGCAGCAAAACAACCCCAGACCATCACACTACCACCACCATATTTTACTGTTGGTATGATGTTCTTTTTCTGAAATGCTGTGTTGCTTTTATGCCAGATGTAACGGGACACGCACCTTCCAAAAAGTTCAACTTTTGTCTCGTCGGTCCACAAGGTATTTTCCCAAAAGTCTTGGCAATCATTGAGATGTTTTTTAGCAAAATTGAGACGAGCCACAATGTTCTTTTTGCTTAAAAGTGGTTTGCGCCTTGGAAATCTGCCATGCAGGCCGTTTTTGCCCAGTCTCTTTCTTATTGTGGAGTCGTGAACACTGACCTTAATTGAGGCAAGTGAGGCCTGCAGTTCTTTAGATGTTGTCCTGGGGTCTTTTGTGGCCTCTCGGATGAGTTGTCTCTGCGCTCTTGGGGTAATTTTGGTCGGCCGGCCACTCCTGGGAAGGTTCACCACTGTTCCATGTTTTTGCCATTTGTGGATAATGGCTCTCACTGTGGTTCGCTGGAGTCCCAAAGCTTTAGAAATGGCTTTATAACCTTTACCAGACTGATAGATCTCAATTACTTTTGTTCTCATTTGTTCCTCAATTTCTTTGGATCTTGGCATGATGTCTAGCTTTTGAGGTGCTTTTGGTCTACTTCTCTGTGTCAGGTAGCTCCTATTTAAGTGATTTCTTGATTGAAACAGGTGTGGCAGTAATCAGGCCTGGGGGTGACTACAGAAATTGAACTCAGGTGTGATAAACCACAGTTAAGTTATTTTTTAACAAGGGGGCAATCACTTTTTCACACAGGGCCATGTAGATTTGGAGTTTTTTTTCTCCCTTAATAACGTAAACATTACCTCTTTTTTAAGAAACTGTCATAATTACAAGGGGGGTGGGAGAGGGAGAGACAGTTACGGTACAAATAAAACGTCAAGCCATAGAGAGAATACAATAGAAAAAATATTTAGAAAAAATTGGATTTTTTAAATTAAAATAATAGAATACATTTTCAAGTCTTACTTACTGATATCATACAGGTGTATACTGCCCCCCTTTAAGATTTGTTTCCCAAAAAACTTAATTATGAGTTTTAGAACATTGAACATTTTACAGAGGGAAAAAAATGTATTAGTTGACAAAGAGTCTAACAAAGGATCAAATAAATCTCTCAGAAGACTCAGACATACATATTTGTGGTATTGAAGGGGTGGATGTAAAGTAAATAGGCCAGCCACAGATGCTTGATATACCACTGTTTGCAGCTGATCAACAGGCTCAGTGCTAGTGGATGGCAGCAAATATCTAAGGACTAAAATTCTCATTTGCAGTTATATCTAGTGTAATGGGATTTTTAAGTGTGTTTTCAAGCACAAACTAATTCGTAAAACAGGATGTATGCAACAATTAGCATATCCCCACTTAAGGAACATCAGGCAATGAGTAATTATATATTGTCTGACAAGTCATCTGAAAATCTGGATTTTTCTTTGCGAACTAGAATTTATTGTTGGAGACATCCCAAGCCAGCTGAAAAATAGATATAAATAGAAGAAGGAAACAAACTCTACTGTTGTGTTCTTATTGGTATAAAAGTAACATTACTTTTCTCAAACTCTTTCAATAAATAAGCATTTCTTGGGCATAACTAGATTACCCAGTACTCAAAATGGTTGTTTAAAAACAAGTTGATTGTAAGCATTTCCTCTCATTATTAGTGAGTGCACTACATTAATCATAAACACCTCAGTGCCACAGTCAGTGTGATTCCCTTTCAACATAAACAGAAGTGTGTGCCAGTGATACCTAGCATTCTAGTCAGCTTTTCCAGTGATGTAAACAAGGAAACCTATGTATATATCATGTGCCCCCACAGAGGCTTGAACCACGCGACCCACATTCCCTAATACTGTCCTGATTGCCTGTGTTTTTCAAAAAAAATGTACCCCTTCCTGAAATGCACCACCCACACTACCCAAAACTTCTCTTTTTGCCTGTTACAGTGTAGATCAGGGGTCCCCAACTACTGGCCGTGGACCTGTGCCAGGCCATGGGCTGTGCTGAACTGGGCCACCCCTGGTCCCAATTACCTGTGATCCCAGCTCCCCGATGTGTTACACAGCCATGACAACAGTTATGTGAAGCCCAGGAAGCTTTCTACTGATAGTGACAAGGAGCAAATACTTAAAGCTCCATACTCAGTGGCAGAGAATGTCACCACTTAGATGGGAGTAAAGGTGGCCATACACAAGCAGATCCGCTCGCTTGGCGATGTCACCAAGCGAGTGGATCTTCCCCCGATATCCCCACCTATGGGTGGGCGATATCGGGGAGCATTTAGGTAAAACGATCGGATTATGTGGGCGGCAATGGGGCAGTCGGATCGGGGACCGCATCAACGAGCCGATGCGGTCCCCGATCCGACCGGATTTTCTAACCTGGCCGATCAAGATCTGGCCAATTTCAGGCCAGATATCGGTCGACCAGGCCGCTCTGCTCTCCGTGTATGGGGACCTTAACAAGAGCAAGGGGGCTGGGCACGTCTAGTTGCTGGAAAACAAGCTCAGGTCTCCCACTGATTTTGTATTATGGTGAGCTGTATTATATTTATTGTATTATATGTAGTAGTAGTAATAATAACAAAGTGCATAATATAAAATGTAATAATTTATTATATATGTAATAATTAAATTATACACTCTGCATTTGTTGCAACCCCCCCCACCTCCAGTCCTTGGAAAAATTGTCTTGCTTGAAACCGGTCCATGGTGCAAAAAAGACTGGGGACCACTGATGTAGATGGCAGCCGCAATCTGTGGCTGCTTGATGCCCAATTGAAGTCAGGATTGGCTTAAACAGAGTGTGCTATTAGTCACCAGAGAGCTAGGAAAATGATGTCAAGCAGCTAGAGATGATGGCTGCTAACCCTGCTGCCCTATCCTACTTTTATTAACAGATACAGCTAAACTGCCCAGTATTGGAAATGTGGGTAGAACTATCGTTCTTTAAACTATTGCTTTGATTAAAGCAAAGTAATTTCTATACTTTAACGTCAGTGTCTTTTTTTTACTTCAGCCTCTCCACTAGCCAGAATTTCCATAATTCTCTGTGCCTTCCAACACTCCCAATTTAAAAGTCTGGACAATTTCATCAGTACCTTCAATCTCAGCCGTTATGTCCAGTTATGACCCACACTCCATTAACAAATATTGCCTACTTTCAGGCAAGATCACCAACTTTTTGGGGGGATGTTTTGGAAATGCACTAGCTTTTGGAGCAGAACACAAATGAGTTTGTGAAATATCACCAGAAAATAATTATCTGTATTTAAAAAAAATGTCCAAAACTGACATGAAGATTTAGGCCAAGTACATGAATCCATACAATAATTTATTTTATATTTGTTTTGTTCTTTGTACTCCACTAGGCTTGTAAGTTATTGTTAGTTTAAATTTTGTTAGATAGGTTTGTAGGACCATTTATGATGAAGCAGCCAGGATTGTTCTCTTTGTACACTTTTGGGCTAGTGGTACTTAGAGCGACCTTCCAATATCACATATCTTTAAAATAGGAAAAGTTCCTCTTTCTGGGCCATGATGTTTTGGCTGTGGTTCACCAAATTAAAAGCCTGCACATATCAATTGGCACATATCAATTTATAATATTTTGCTCACTCACCTTGCTAATAAGGTACATTAATAAAATAGATCAAAATGTTGATTTTCCTAACTAACATGGTCACCAGCAGTTGGAACAGCCATCACATTTACTGTCCATTATTCACTAGACTAATATAAGGAGTTCAATTGAAAGGGCTTACCACAACACTGTATGAAGAGTGGAACCAAATTGTGGAATGTAAACCTTGTGCATGTGCAATTGTGGTACTTTAGGCAATTGTGGTACTTTATCAGAAATACAACAGAACATGGATAAGACCTGCTGCGGAATACAAATGCCAGCTGGAGTAAAGGGTTTAGATTGTGCGCTAAAGTTTGCATGTGGCTGCAGAAAATAATATTTGTACTGGTATAGCATGCATTATTTAAGCACTGTTAAAAACAGGAGAGTAACATCAATTAACTGACTTTAAAGAAACCTCTGGGTTTTTGCAATTTGTGAAGCTCCCTTATGAATATTCTTTTATTTTTTTGCCTGCATTTTTAAAACTTCTAGAAATCTTAGCTTATTTTGCAAAATAGCAATAGCTGATTATGCAAAACATTTGCTACCCACTGTTAATGTTGCTATTGTATTTTATTGTATTCTGTCAAACAAATATTAGTTACCACAGGAGAAGGCAAGTTGATATATTTACAGTGAAGATGCAGGCTCAAATGCAGGTCTTTAAACTTTAACTCTTACCCAATAATTGGAGGATCTGGCCCTTATTCTCCATTGGGTGCATAGCATAGATGTTACAGTATAAATGAGCTATTTTGTCTCCTTTCTTTATAATATTTGCTGCATGGATACAGTTTATGTAAATATTTTATAGAGACCTGCAATGCTTGTATAGTTTCCCTTCAAAGAAAATACTAGATTATAATTGCAGCTAGGTGTCACATTTGTAGCCCTGGCAGGCCCATACATCTGGTTGTAATCATTCACCCTCAACAGGACATTATTATCTATATATATTATTATACACAGACATTTCTTTAAGTTGTATTTTGATCCTGTGTATAAAGCTTGATATAAACAATGTTGTATAAGTTACTAACATGATTTGCTGAGTGCAACTACTGCAGAACCTATTGTGAATTATGCAAAGTTAGTTTCATTTGTGAATTTTTCCCTAAAAGCATTGAGTGTTAGATTTTTAGAATATGTTTGGCTGCTTTGAGAAGTCATACAACGTTCTAATCTTTGGGGTATTATAGCACCAGTTGTGAGCTCTAACACCCCACTAAATCATAAATCATTATCACTCTGAGCAGTGATCAGGACCGGAACTAGGGGTAGGCAGAAGAGGCAACTGCCTAGGGTATAACAATTGGGGGGCGCCAGGCAGGAACCTCTCCTGCCTACCCCTAGTCCGTGCTCCCTTCTCATTAAGGGGTGGGGGCAATGACTCCCCTCCCCCAGCTTGACGGAACTGCGCAGTCACACAAGGGGGGGAGGTGCAGGGGCGAGGTGGCCAACTGGGCCACAATACTTTGATCGCGTACATGATTTTTCTGCTATTTCAAGTATTTTGCTGCCGTTTCACGAATTTTTCGGCGAAACATGCCAGATTCGCTCATCACTAGCTTTGAATATTAAGCTTGTTCAAGAAATCATTTAGGAGGGTGTAATCAATAAATATTTGTGTGTGTAGCACAGCAAATTTGTTGGTGTATGTTTGGTTACTTTTTTTCAGGGCCTTAGCAGTGAAGGACACACATGAGATGGCTTTTTTTCTATCTTTGAACTAATGAATTGTTGTTCCCAGTGGCCTTAAAACAGGTGCTTATTTTTGAATTTCTGGCTTGGAGGCAAGTTTTAGTTGCATAAAAAACAGGTGCAATGCCAACAGAGTCTCCTGTATGCTGCCTGTCCACATAGAGGCTACCAAATAGCTAAATTACAGCCCATATTTGGCACCCCAGAAACATTTTTCATGTTTGTGTTTGTTCCCCAACTCTATTTACATTTAAGTGTACATTTTAAAAGTCTTTCAAAAAACTATTTAAACATTAAATAAAGCCATAAGGATTGTTTTGCCTTCAATAAGTATTAATTTGATCTTACTTGGGATCAAGTACAAGGTACTGTGATATTATTACAGAGAAAACGGAAATCATTTTTAAAAATCTAAATTATTTAATTAAAATGGAGTCAAAAGCAATTTGAAGCTTCCTGGATAACGAGTTTCCAGATAATGGATCCTATACCTGTATACATACATATAAAATATAGTCTACTACTGTTTATAGTTGCATAGTACTTTTTGTAAATATTGTTCAGGTAAGAGACACAGAGTTTCTTAAATAATTGCATTATTTTTACATCATTCCTAACAGGTAAACAGGAGAGATTTTGGATAAAATATCCAATGCTTCATAATTAACTGGACCTCATTTTAGAACTCATCAATATGAAGTCTAATGCGAGGAGGCAATATCTTACATAACATTTCCCTCATTGAATACGGAAGGAACAATGATTTATAGTAGACATGCCATCTGGCAGTGTCAAGATATCTTATAATCAATACTTGGTTTCTACAACACAGAGTTAAGCTTGGGAAAAATGATATATGGAATTAATTGTTAATTAGGCAGTGCTCAAAGTTGTGTTGCTTAAGATGAAAGCTACTGAACAATGACAAGATTAATTATGACATTGGCTTATAATTCTGAAATAGTAGTTGAACACTATAGATCATCAAAGCTGACCTTTAAAAATAAAGAACTGATGCTGAATTAAGATATTCATTATTGGTACTTGAGGGATTTGTTGACTCCTGAAAAAGTCCCAGGGGCAAAGGATTTTTATGACATGCTACTCATTCTCCTCATAGATACTTATATGTTAAGTAGACTTATGTGATCTGCACTAGAAGATACAACATGACATTTCCTTGTACAAGGTAACAAACAAACTGCACTCCTAGGGTTGCCATATTTACTGGCTTTGCCATATCTTTATTTGCCTAATATTATTATTTAAGAGAAAATATTTCCTATTTCTAAGCTGAGTTTATGTTTATTTTATTTTGCTATAAAGGCTCAGTATGATATGTTATCATAGACTTTACTGCACAGGTTGCTATGTATGGATGTTTTTTTATTTTAGCAGAAGCTACAGCTTTGATGGTTCAAGAAAACCATTTTAAATCTCCATAGAATCAATTGAAACACTGGCCTCTGGTGGCCATGAAAATCAATAGAATTCTTGCATGGCAATAGAGAGATGATGCATGCTTTATTGGAAAACCGTACTCCTTTTTTATTGTTACGCAATTGGAAGCAATTTCTTCTGCTTGAGCCATTTGCTTTTCTTTTATGGGAAGCTATCTAGGTACAAATCTCATAATAAAGAGTGATTAAATGCTCAGCAATATAAGAAAGTTATCCTCCGGCATTCGATATATTTTTATCCGTTAGCTTTCTGATGGAGCTTATTCTTATTCAATGTGCAGAAAGAGCAGTTTATCTCTAACTAGCAGAGGTGGCTTCTTGCATAGACAACACTGGAAGTTTTGTGCTTTCATTTGATTATTTGCATGCTTTACAAAATATATTTCCTTTCATACACTCTCTCTGGGACAGCAATGGTAAATTATATAAAGTGTTGGGTTGCCATGCGAGGGAGCCCACCAGACATCCTTAAAGCAGAGGCCTACTTTCCAAACTATTTTTCTGTCAGTCTTTTCTAAAATTCGTCTTCTGCAATGGGGAATGACCATGATATAGGCATACGAGTCCAAATGGTCGGGTAAGCAATAGGACCCACTGAAAGTTCTCATGGTACAGGTATGGGACCTGTAATCCAGAATGCTCGGGACCTGGGGTTTTCCAGATAAGGGGTCTTTCCATAACTTGAATCTCCATACCTTAACTCTGCTAAAAGTAATTTAAACATTAATTAAACCCAGTAGGATTTTTTTTACTTTTTAATGAAGATTAACTATATCTTTGTTGGGATCAAGTACAAGGGAGTGTTTTATTATTATGGAGAAAAAATAAATTATTTGTAAAAATCTGATTTAAATAAAATGGAGTCTATGGTAGATGGACTTTCCATAATTTGAAGCTTTCCTGTACCCTAGTGGGCCAGTCAAACACTAAACTAAAACATAAACGTTTGTTGCTCTGGTAAAGCTTAGATAATAGCTCTAACAGATAGCAATCCTTTCTTTGATCTTTGGTAAAACTTCCTATAGTTATAATTTATACAGCTTTGCACGATAGGTAGTCCATAATTTGGTAGAATTTAAATTTTATAGGTCAGTTTCTAAGGCTCTGACAGGAACCAAAGAACTGTTTTGTATTTACTGTATAGAAAATCAAAATGCATTTAAATTGCAAATGCTGCTTAACATTTACACGACATACTCAGTTTCATAGATAACCTTTTAAAGAGGCATACTTTGTGTTTGTGATCAAAGTGATGTCAAGTAGAAAATATAAGCATTTGACATGTCAATTGATGATCTCCTGAAAGCTAATGAGTTTCTTCTTCACTTTCAGTGAGTAATCCAGAAGTATCCTGACGAGAGTATTGTTGAAGTGCAAGAGAGCCTTCAGGCATGAACAAATCCATTTGTTTAGATCATCCTCTATTATTATGTTACCAAAGCTCATGAGGAGGGGTTCCTTAAGGGTCATTATTTCACTGTAAAAAAAAAAACAGAAGGAAAAAATGAAGGGATATAATGCCTATTGTAACTAAGGCAAATATACAAACACAAACAGAAGTATGAAATGTTACTCTCAGGAGTCCAAAGAACAAAGACAATAAAAACCATATCCTTGTCATTAGCATCAGGGTAATCAAGGTAATAATGCATGTAGAATTCAGCAATTCTAAAAATTATCATACTGGAGATGGGCTCAGAATATATACAGCTAACTCTTAAAGGCAAATCAAGTACTGAAAAATATATTCAGCTTGTATCAAATTAAATATTGCAATCATTTCTTTAGTGTTACTGGTCCTTTCACTGGGATATGAAATGACCTGTTAGTTTTATATCACATTTGGGCACATAAAAAAAACTAAGATGTGGACATGCTCTTATTTTAATTAAATCTGGTGAGCATTTACTTTGGACACATCGTGTGGGTGTGATACACTGCATTGGGCTGATATATAAGCACTTTTGATTGTTCGATTCACTTAATATATTTGCACATTTTGCACCAAATTAGAACGCTAAAAATCTTTTAGCGTTTTAGTCACAAAGATAGTTTTGTATGTATTGCACTAGTTTTGCTTTTGTTTTTCTCTAATTCCATGCGCTTCCATCAACACGATTACACACATCTGAGACCCATCTAAAGAGGGTTGTTCTTATGAGGAGGCAGCACACGATCACACAGTTTCTACTATACTGAAGATTTGGTTTCAAAGAACTCCACCAAGAAGCGCTGAGTATTTGGGGGACCACCCTATTAACTGTTACACTAAGATGTGGACACGCCTGCCATTCCCCGGACCCTGCCCTGTTCTGCCCCCCTGCTGTGCTGCCTTCTTCAATGTAATATCAGAGGACTTCAGTGGAGGGTACAAGTTACTGTGGCTGACATGTCTCAATAAACAGATTTATAAAAGTAAAGTTAGAGTGAAAAGAATTAATTGCAAGTTACATGATTTACCCAGCTGTAAACACAGCACTGCAAACTAATAGAATAGCACATGGCAGGAGCGCTGTCTCCCCTGGCACTCTCTACCTTGCATTTAGGATGACAGGGAGACAAGGGGCTTGTATGGGCTGCCTCCAGTATCTTGTCCTGGATTTTTAATGCAGTGTAGCAAGTTAGCCATACACGCACCAATATAATCATATAAAACCTAGTTTTGTGTGTGGGCTCCAAATTATTGCCTCAATAATTTTCCTACCATGGTGATCAGTTGTTTAGTCGATTGGACAGGTTAGAATATTTTGATCAGATAACAATAAAATCTGTGCATGTATTGTGCATCTGACAATATCCTTAAGGCTTAGAGATTAGTCTTAGTCTGCCATGGCTAAATGTGCAAGCACTATACTTGTGGCCTCTAAGGGGCACCATTTTGAACCCCTTAGCACTCCAGCACCTGGACCTGCACCCATGGTAAATGCGCCCTATAATGTTTAAATGACCTAATTATGTCAGTAACACTACTTGTGGCTACAATATAGAGAAATGGTATATGCACTTAGCAAAGCAAATGTATTCTACTTTTTACATCCATCTGTATTGTTCAGATAAGCACTGCACAATCAACAGTAAACATAAAACGGTTTACAACCCTTTTCTACCCGCTTAGGCATCATTATCTTCTCTGCCTGAGAACATTTCCAGTGTAATATATAAACCTAGAGATGTAAAAACTCCTAATTAGTCTCAATGTCCACACACATTTAAATGTGCTAATATTTATTTCTCTCTGTACTAGACATGAACCCTAAGAACAAATTTGTAACTGTAACTGCCCACAAATATTACATAGTAAGATGTACACATTTATGTTTGTATGGATTCACTATCAATTTACACTTTCATTTGTTTAAACTTATTTCTGCTCTGCCTTGTAGTATGCATATTTTATACTTGTAATGCAGTGCCAAAAGTTTCACGGCTTGTGCCTCTTGTTGCTTTTATCAGGTACAGTATGCTAACCAGACCATACCATACTTCCCTATTGTCACTGCTGGAATGGCACAGCCCTGACTCAAAAGGGGCCCTGGCATTTTAAGTACACAAAGGCCCAAACAGCCCCACCCCAGCCCAATAAATAGTGACTGCCTGTGGCATATTACAGCAGCCCCTCTGGCATTTGACAGAACCCACAGATTGGCCCTTAGGCTTATGACCACTTCCTGCCACACTTTAATATAGTGTTTGGGGTGGGTTTTCCTCTTTGGCATTTAGTTGCTGACAAGCTGCATGTGCTCTGGGGAGCCTGGGATCAATAAGGCCCTTAAGTGTTCTTCCCAAGATGTACCATAATTCAGGGATTAGGGACCCCGCAAATGAGCCTTTAGTCAGTGACCGGTAATACTTATTATAGCACTTTCTAAGAAAGTGAGTCAGATAGCAAGAGCAGCCTGTGCTCCAACTAGGAAAAATAGCAGGGAGTATATCTCCCCTTGGCTCTGCTTGCATAAGTCAAGGGGCTGCAGTATTGACAAAGGATTCTGGCATAGTCTTCTTCCTGATCCATGTCTGCTGTGTGGTATCTGGACCACACGAGGCATGAAACCCTAGTAGATGAATCTTAAACTTCCTCCATATGGTGTCACATTATGCTGTCTCTGTTTCAGTACTGCACTGAGGTGGTCCATCATTTATTTGCTGCTACTTTGCCTCAGTGGAGCTGTGACTATTGCTAACCCTGTTGACATTGTCTTGGAAAATAAATCTGTTCTTTTTGTTTGCTGCAAGAACCGTCTGACAGCCCAAGACAGTTATAGGTCAACTACACCTCCCCTTCATTACTTCCACATAGTGAAGGTCCATCGTTGTGTATTAGAGTCTAATGTAACCAATGCTGTATCTCAAATCTTGCTGGACAGGCCTTTTCTAGCCAAGGCAGGGTTACTGAAAGTACAGTGAAATCGCAGAAAAAATGTACATCTCTAGTAACCTATAGCAACCAATGAGGTGTTTACTTTTGAACAGTTGACATGTTAATGCTATCTTCTACTTGGTTGCTATAGGTAACTGGACCAGTAGCAAACTTTACACCTTTTATTACACATAACCAGCAGTGCCCAGGAAACCACTCAGGTTTGCAGGCAACCGCATAGCCAAGCATTTCCGATTTGATAACCATTAGGTATATACAGTGATGCTATAAATCTTACTAAGCCCCACAGCTAAATAATTTTAGAGTATAGGTGTAAGGCCACTCACCGTCCACGGGGTCTCCGGCGATCTCCGGGGGAACGCACGCGCCGCGTGCGTTCCAGTGCGCATCGGCGCCGCAACTGACGCGGGCGCGCGCGCTTTGACGTATGTGTATTGATGCATGCGTATTGACGCACGCGTATTAACGCATGTGTATTGACGTATGTGTATTGACACATGTGTATTGCTGCGCCGGTGTCCTTACACGGAAGGCCTTTAAAAGGCCAAAATAGATAACCATCAGTGCTCGGTTATCTTTACCAGCTACCTAGTGTTAGTACCATTTGGAAACCTGTTTATTGACCCTTGCCTGTTTCTTCGACCTGTGAACCTTGCTGCCTGCCTCTACCCGGACCCGTCTGACTACTCTTTTGCCTACTCCACGGTACTTCGTCTCTCGGCCTTCCAGCCTCTCTCCACTGCTGTGCTTCCTGTCTCATCTCCAGGTTAAGCCTCCAGCCTAGTGCGAGGTGCTTGCGGGTGACATTCTCGTCTGACCAGCTCGGCCTGACAATAGGGGAAAACATATGTGCACCAATATTTATGGTACAAGTCAGTATTGCCCTTTATCAAACTTTATTAAATAGACACTTTTCTGCCTGAACAATCCTTTTGCCAGAGTGTATTAGGGAAACCTCTAGTGGCAGGTAAACTAGAACTGAGAGGCTAGAGTCCAAGTGAATGTTCCTTTTCGTCAGCTTGTATAATATCCTGCAATGCATACATGTACCTTGCAATAATAACCCTATACCAAATGTTAAATAATGGGGACCATATAGAAGTATCTCTTACACAACTTGCCCTGTGCTTACCGCTTACTGTACTCTGCATATTTCTTGTGCCTTACAAAGATCTGATCTTTTAAGAATACATTTTATTAATATACAGTACAAGGAAGATCAACATTTTTTGTCAACCATCTTAATTCACATGGTGGGTAGGGTTGTATTTGTTCTACATTGGCTTCACTAATTAACTACAAGGGGATGCTTCTCTTCTTCTCAGTTACATGTCTTCCCTTAGCTTTACTCTTTGCAGGTCTCTCTGCAGCAGTTAGGATCTGGAACAGCTCCAGAAAAAACTACCAGTTCTGCACTTTCAAGTTGCAAATATATATAAATATGTGTGTATATATATGTACTCAAGTTGCCTGTTTAGATGTTACCTGATTCATGTTTAAACAATACAATCAGTGGGGAGTAATTAGGTATTAAACCATGATGTCAGGAAGGGAGATACACACAAGAAAGTTTTATACTTTATCTAATGAAAAGAAATGTTTCATCTGAAAAGAAGCAACATTACAAAAGCTTCAATAGTCCTTGCCAAGTTGTGGATCTTACTGCTATACATCTCTAATAACATAATGTAGGCTACATTGACAACATTCTGTACTTACTGCAAAACTCAAGCAACAAAAGAGGCACTGTTCATGAAATGATTAAAGATGTCCTCAGCTCACTTCATCCAGGGGAACAGATTTAATGGAATTTCTGTAACACTGTAGCGGCGAGAGAGCCAGGAAAGATTAGAGGATATAGAAATCTGCAGTTCCTTGTTATCTTACAGCAGTGCCAGTTCCACCAGTATAGGTCCCAAAAGTATAAAATATGGCTTGTGATGCCACTTATTTGGGAAAATTAGGCATAATTATATACTAATGATATATTGGGAAAAGGAGTTACTTTGTCTTGTCTTATATGTTAACAAAATACAACTAAAGTTCAAGCCTTTGCACATATAAACCATAGGCTATCATTGCTTGCTGTCCAAATATGTCTGAATATTTTCTACAAGTGCTTCTATGGCCACATCCAACCAGTTCCCACAACTTAGTCACATTATCTACGTAAGAATCTGCACATTTTTAAACCTAAAATGTATAACCTTTCCGGTACCTTTCCTGTACCCTGTCCTGTATATTATAAGGATAAGTATGCAGCAGTGGAAGTTGCAAAAAGGGCACCTTTAGAAAGCAATAGTGGCAATAGTAGGCCTCATTTTCGCACATAGGTTGTAAACTGCACAGGTGCAGCTATGCTAGTACAGCAGCCATAACATTATCTGTCAGTAGCAGTAGATGAGTGAGTTTACATGTCTGCAGATGACTCCTGTTACCCTCATACATTTATATGATCAGTTACCTTCTCAGTCTCTTTGAACAGTCTCCTAATATGGCAGAATGGTGGTGCGGTGCCAGTGCATGATGTGGATCAAGGCATGTACAGTGCCTGTGCTACATAAACACAGGATAATAAATACAATAACAGAAGGAGAACATATATTAGCTATGTATCTGTTATGAGCATCACAGTCAGCAACACAGCCTCCGTAAATACAATTTTCAGTTTCTGTAAAGGGCAAGTTATAAATATAGGCATAGTGACATATAGATACAAGCAGATGTGATTATAGAGCAGCTTATGAGACTTTGAATTCTAATGTAGTTTTTTTATATTACTAGACTATTTTATTATGGGCAGAAGAAGAATGAGGCAGGCCAAGCAAGTGCAGCCAGCTTTCTGTCTCTGACATTTTTTTCATGAATCTGTATTATTTGCAGCCAGTGCTTTGTATAATCTAGATTTTGTTGCGTCACATTCAGGCGTCTTTCTGTCTACAAAAATAAAAACTCAGCCAGGCTGCATGCTTATAAACTTGCCTGAATCAGACTGTTATGATTTACATGGGCTTATTTATGAACTGTACAAACTGCAGGGATGCTAAGGGTAACAGAACTGTATATTCTAACAGAACTTCTGCAGGAACCACTGCATTTGCATACCTCTTAATGGGAGGGCAAATAGCTACACCTCAATGTATAACAAGAGAATGGAATCACAAAGTGAAAAAAGAGTACTTGCTGTGCACCTGTATTTTGCACCATAAAAGTCCATGTCAAAAGCATCAGTCTGTTTAGGGAAGAATTTTTAGTTTGCCACTTTGTCACCTTTTCCTTATACCCTCATTGCCTGCCAATTGTCCATTTGTCACCACCAGGTCTACTGAAGGTAAAATTCTGCCCATACATATGAATAGGAAGAGGTGCCAGCCAGATCTAGGAATTTCAACCTCCACTGGCAATATCTGTATAAAACAGAATGTATTGAACATTTTTTTGCTGAGATAATGTCAAAATATATATGATGAGTGACTACTGATTTTAGTGTGGACTGTTATTAGGATATTTCTAAATTCTCCTGATTTTTAAAGTGGCAGCATTGAGATGTACTGTATGTTAGTCCTGTGTAATGTTTAGAAAAGTAATGATTCAGTTACATTTTCATGTTGTACCAGCTTATGCACTTGCATAGGGAAGTTTAAGTAAGTTTTCTTTCTATGGCTTTTAAAAAGCAGCAGCTCTGTCATGCTTTATGGCTGGTTTTTCCCATAGTCATAATGCCACATTTTGACCACATTATATTTGAAGCCATTGTGCAGCTTGTAAAGCTTTAGCAGTATAAATTAGTAGATTAAATAAAAAATTTAAAAAAATGTAACAAGGCAAAGGGATGTATAGTACATTTAGGAGCCAATTTAATCCCATTAAGATGCCTTAGACATGGTTTCTTTATCTTGGGGAGAGGGAATGATTATGAGGGCTTGCAGGTTTTACAATACGACCAAATTTTAGTGGCTGTAGACTGATTAAATTGTTGCAATACATTCATTATTTGACTGGACCTAAGCTGGTAGGTTATTTCCAATGGATAGGCTCCCTGGAACTAAGCTAATGGTGCCCAGCAGATATTAAATTGCACCCTATAGCACTTACCAATTAAGTGCTGATTAACTATGCCACACCTAAATTACATCTTTCTGCCATCGCAGCTTCATGAAAAAATTAAATCCAAACAACTAAACCCAACATGTAACAGTATATAATATGCCCCGCTACGCTCCATTCTGTAGTTCCAGTTTCACCATTTGTTTGTTTTATGTAAAGTACTTGAGGAATGTTGTGCATGTACAGTTGGATCAGCACTAAAGGAGAAGTATAGGAGAAGCAGTATAGAAGGAACAATACAGGAGGACCAGTACAGAAGGAGCAGTATAGAAGGAGTAATACAGGAGGAGCAGTACAGCAGAAGCAGTATAGAAGGAGCAAGTGCAATACAGGAGGAGCAGTATAGAAGGAGCAATACAGGAGGAGCAGTACAGAAGAAGAAGTATAGAAGGAGCAATACAGGAGGAGCAGTACAGAAGGAGGAGCAGTATAGAAGGAGCAGTACAGGAGAAGCAGTACAGGAGAAGCAGTATAGAAGGAGCAGCAGTACAGGAGAAGCAGTACATGAGAAGCAGTATAGAAGGAGCAGTACAGGAGGAGCAGTACAGGAAGAGCAGTACAGAAGGAGCAATACAGGAGGAGCAGTACAGGAAGAGCAGTACAGAAGGAGCAATACAGGAGGAGCAGTACAGGAGGAGCAGTACAGGAAGAGCAGTACAGGAAGAGCAGTACAGGAAGAGCAGTCAGAAGGAAAAATACAAGAGGAGCAGTACAGAAAGAGCAGTATAGAAGGAGCAGTACAGTAGGAGCAGTACGAATAGACCAGATCAGTTGGACCAGGATAAAAAAAATCCATTGTATTGTAAAGAAGAGATAGAATGCAGTTTTACAGTCAAAGGGTTTTAATGTATTGTTGTGTCATAGACATCTGTACTTAACTATGTGTGGTTTCTTCATAGTAGAGACAGTGATGTGTAACAACATGTGGAGGGCAACTGAGTGCCTAGGCCTACTTTATTGTTTTTGTCTAGTCTTTGAAACTTGAAATATATATATACAGGTGTGTAATCTTTTATCCAGAAACCCGTATCCAAATTATAGGAAAGCCATTTCCCATAGACTTCATTTTAATGAGATTATTAAAATGTATTATTAACATTAAAATGATATCATGTTCCTCTGTAATAATAAAACAGTACCTTGCACTTGATCCCAACTAAGATAGAAATCTTCCTCATTGGTGGCAAAACAACCCTATTGGGTTTTTTTAATGTTTAAATAATTTTTAGTAGACTTAAGGTATGGAGATCCAAATTACAGTAACCCCTTCTCTGGAAAACTCCAGGTCCTGTACCATAATAATTTTAAAGACATTCTGGCATAATATAAAAAATAAAATGGAGATAGGTTTATCAGTGTAAATTGGAATCTCTCTCTGTATATTTACATAGCCTTCTTCGCGTGTGCCAATAAGTGAAAAGACATCCTTCCCCGGAGTTCTTCCATTTACAATGCTTTAGCCATACCACGTACTGCTTATTCTTGCCAAGATCTAAAAAAAGTATATGTCACCAGATGTTGGCAGACAAGGGATGCAAATTGCTCACAGTCTTTATTTCTGTAATCTGGTACTTTTGGCATTTCCTAATCTTAATTATAAACCAGTAGAGTTAAAACAAAAGGGAATTTTTATTTCAAGGAAGTAAGCTGCTGGTCTTACAGATTCAGTGCAGCTGTTTTGTTCAGAAAATAGCTAAAAAGATACAGAATGATACAGAATGAGCTGAATTACTTTTTTCTATGTCCACTAAATGTGTATAGAACACTGTGCTTGAGGCAGGATAATTACAACGGTTTTACAGGATTTGCCAAAGCTCAGCTAAAAGGTATTCCTATAATGCATTGTACTATTGTCTTGGGGTTTATACTGAGCAGCACTGAGATGGCACGTTCTTACAGCCACTGATTAATAAAGACTAATTGATCTACAAAAATGTGCTCAGGATTAGGAGGTGTCCATCCTATTAAATGGCTTTACACAGTCACCTTTTCTTTTAGGGTAATGTATACCAGCGTTTTTCAACCACTGTTCCGCGGCACACTAGTGTGCCGCGAGATGTTGCCTGGTGTGCCGTAGGCAGGGCACCAATGTACTAGGGGGGCACTGCTCTTGGCACCAATGTACTAGGGGGGCACTGCTGCTGGGCACCAATGTACTAGGGGGGCACTGCTCTTGGCACCAATGTACTAGGGGGCACTGCTGCTGGGCACCAATGTACTAGGGGGGCACTGCTGCTGGGCACAGAGTTAAATTTTTTAACATTTTCTAATGGTGGTGTGCCTCGTGATTTTTTTCATGAAACAAGTGTGCCTTTGCCCAAAAAAGGTTGAAAAACACTGATGTATACAACACCGGTGCTATCTGCTAGATACTCTGCATCTTATAAAATGCACTATAAAATATAATTGCACAAAAATGAAATATTAATTGCATTGTGGTAGCATGCAGGGGGCTTGGCTGCAGGTTAATCATGAATCATTTTGCTTTTAGCATATTTGGGGTGCTGATATCAACAAAACAATCAGTGGATAGGTATGGGTATTGAGAAAGACTGGAGATAGTTTTCACTCTCCAAAATGAACAAATGTTGTTTTGGGGTAAAGTTCATAGAAAAAAGGGAGAGATGGCAATTTAAGAAATGTAATAGGGATAACCACATGTCTGTAGCCTAAACCTTACTGCCTTCCAACTTTCCACCAATATCTTGCTTGTCTTGGCCAGGTGTTGTTCCGCTAATACCAGAGGCACACGTGCTTTACCAGCCCTTGATGAGCTAACAAACTGCAGCATTATGATACTAGTTTCACTACAGGACCAAGTTAGACTTTATAAGGCCTCTAATCCTGAATTGATTCTCATTAACATGAATTAACAGGAAACTAGAATGCTAAAATTATCTTTCAGACTTCTTTGGTACAAACCTTAATCATATCTGTCATATTTCTAATATTTTTCTTTTTCTTTTTTCAGGGTGAATGTTCCCAAAAGTGCTATGACATTTTTGTGCTAGAGACAGTCTGTGTGGCTTGGTTTTCCTTGGAGTTTGTTTTGCGTTTCATTCAAGCTGAGAGCAAGTGTGTGTTTCTAAGGACCCCACTAAATATGATTGACATAATGGCCATCTTGCCTTACTATATCACCCTTATAGTGGATGCCCTTTCTGGAGGAAAAACAGGAGGGGCTGGAAACAACTATTTGGAGAAAGTGGGACTAGTGCTACGTGTCCTACGAGCTCTGCGCATTTTGTATGTAATGAGACTGGCAAGGCATTCGCTTGGCCTGCAGACATTAGGCCTCACAGTCAGAAGGTGCACCAGAGAATTTGGACTGCTACTACTCTTTTTATGTGTTGCCATGGCACTCTTTTCCCCTCTTGTTTATTTAGCAGAGAATGAACTAGGCGCCAAACAGGAGTTCACCAGTATTCCAGGAAGTTACTGGTGGGCAGTAATCTCAATGACAACCGTAGGCTATGGCGACATGGTTCCTCGGAGCATCCCAGGACAGGTGGTGGCACTGAGCAGCATACTGAGTGGTATCTTGCTCATGGCATTTCCAGTAACCTCTATTTTCCACACATTTTCCCGCTCTTATACAGAACTCAAGGAACAACAGCAACGAGCCAGCAGGCAGATACCAAGGCTAGAGGATCGGGAGCCTTGCACAGAGACTGAGTCCTAATTAAATAAGCAGTTTCATTCAAGTACTGAAGGGATATTGGTTAATTAACATTGCAACACCAACACTGTTACAGTATACAGAAATATACACGTACAACCATTTATTAAGATGTTTTTAGAAATTTGTAATCTTTTTGTTTGTTAAAGCTTCTTTAATTCCAACCAATGTAAATGCTGGTGGACCAGTGGTTAATGTTGCCATGAGACATATACATCTGCAAGTGCAGTTAGCAAAGTATTTCGAGCACAATCACTATTTTTCCTTCAAAATGAAGCATTTTCCCCAAAACTCCAGTGTCATTGCATTTGCAAGGGGGGATTGTGCTGGGCCTACTGCAATTGCATCCCATTCGCCAAAATTATCGCAACTGCACACACATTTCATGACAAATCAGTTGGTGTTCATAATGCAAGTGACGCCTATGCCTGATTCTTTAGGCACAAGTGTGTGGCGCCTATTAATGCTGGGACGGGAACCTTGGGGCAACCGTCTGGTCAAGAGGTGGCACAGCAGCACCTAATTCAGAACTAAACGCAGGAAGGATTGAGCGGCGCCGAGCACAACTACGCTGAAGAGCAAGAAGCGTATTTTGCAAGAAAGTACCTATTATAATGAATATTGTTTTAGGCACAACTGACTCTAGAGAAATTGCAGGGACCACAACTGCACTTGCAAACGTAAATGTGCCCCTGTTATCCTTATTTTCTGGTACTTAGGTATAGAATCAACATACTGAAATCGTATTTGTAACTAATTATAAAAGCTGGACTAATATTACTGTTTTGAAGCCTGTTCATTTTCAGTGTTGGCAGTGGAATCAGAGATACTGTCTATGTTACACAATGGGCTTTCTTTTTATTTACCAGAATGTTTGTAAAAAGTGCTTTAGAGGAATAAATATATTTCTATGTGAGCCGTATTGAAATGATCATTTATTTATAGTAGACTAACATTATAAGCAATCCCACAAATGGAATGTTTATCCACACCAGTCCCAAGTATACTGAAGTCTATAATAAGAACTGTAGCCCACACACACACAAACTAGGGTCAGTATTATCAAGAGCCCATTAACATCTCTGCATGTGTTTGGGGAAAAACAACTAAACTTGGAAAAAGGAATCTCATTATTTTTCAGTGTAACAGATACGGATATGGGACCCATAATCCAGAAACCCATTGTCCAGAAAGCCCCGAATTACTGCAAACAATTCCCATAGACTGCATTATAAGCAAATAATTATCATTTTTTGAAAATGGTTTTCTTTTTCCTCTGTAATAAGGAAACAGTACCTTGTACTTAATGGGGGAATTCACAAAAAGTGGTCAGATTTTCCACCTTATTCAGAAACCTTAATCTCCAGTTTTTGTGAATTTTCAGATTTTGTCCTTTAGATTACATTTTACCAACAATTTTTATGAAAATGTCTTTAGTTCCTGTCAGTGTGCCATCAAACCCAGTCTTACATCTACATGAGACCTGTAATAATGATTTTGCCAGCAGGATTTTGCATTTCATTTGCTGTCATTTCACTTTAGGGGCATTTCCTGGAGGGGAATTTTAGTTTTGCCTAGGAAAACCAAGCATCATTTTTTCAGGACAAGCTGGGTTTTGTATTTGTTTCTAAATGTTTGTGTAATTCCACTTCTGTAGCAAGGTTTAAGGGTCTAAATAAGAAGTGAATCAAAGGCCCACCCCCTGCACTACCACACCACCGCACTTCTCTACCTTTTTACTGGTCAACAGAAATTCGGCTCACCCACCAACATGCCCAATAAAAAGGGGCCCAAGAAGACCAAGGCCCACCATGTTTTCCCCAGTGCCCTGTTGGGCCAGTCCAACCTTGAATGGTTCTTCAGACTAATACAGCAATTTGCCTTGGTTGCACGTGTGTCAGTATTTAAGAAAAATGGGCAATATATAAATATGTTTAAGGACATTGTATATTTCACCAAGGTTGTATACAATACATCAATCATGTCCTTTGAGCTAAAAGCAAATATGATGTCCCTGCAGTAAAGGAGCAGAAACTTCCCACTGGTTGTGCTGCTGAAAAGTAAGAGACAAATCCCCTTAATCTCTGTGGATTTGGGTTACTTTGTTCCCAAAGAAAGTAGCTATCTGTCTCCATCTAATGATGCATTTGGTATAATGCCCACTGAGATACACCACATACAGTATAAACTTCTTCCTTCTATTTTGTATAAAAGAGTTTGCAGAGTAAAAGTACAGGGTGACAGATAGGAGTTTGGATTATATTATAACACTGATGTATTGATTAGTTGCCAGAAAACTCCATTTCTATTTCAGAGTTTGTCTAACAATTTGTAATGGGCCAGCACATGAGTCTTACCGCCGATTCTTGTACATACGCTTTCTCATCCCATGGCCTCACTACAGAATGATATATGGTCACGAGTCTAGATTACAATACTAGGACAAATAAAGAGATAAATCATATTCATGCAGTATTACTGACTGTGTTTCTTTGTGTCATATTACAAATACATTTATAGTGCAACTTAATAAATAAGAAGAGAAGCAGATCTATACAGCCAGAAGTATATACTGCAAAGCCTACAAAAATGCAGAGATAGAACAATATACATAAGTGTACATTCATCTAAAAATAAATATTGTCAGCTGAAATGATATAAAGGACAAGGAAAGGCTTACAGCAGTTAATACCTTCCATCTTTCCCTGCTGAGAACGATGTTATATATATTATTTTTTAAGTTATATTATGTTTTTAAAATGTAATATATATATAATTATTTTGTATTTACAATGATTTTCTTAGATTGCTAGTAGTTTTATGTTTTCACTCAAGATATTCTGCACTGTAAGCTGTATGTTTACTAAAATTTCAATAAAACATTTTGAACCAGGGACACAAATTTAGGTGGGAATGTAATAAAGTGCCCAAAATGTAAAGGCAACAAAAAAGGGTAGTTTGCCTTTAGTGTAACCTTTAGTATGAGGCCGACAGTGATATTCTGATGCAGTATGCTATTGGTCGTAATTTTACTTAACTTGGTGCAAACTTTGCAGCTTTTATTGCATTATCCCCATAATATGGGGAAAATTACTGATCTGAAAGTTACTAAATAAAGATGATCACAAACTGCCTGTGTATTATAAAATATATAAATACCAACAAGAAAAGCTCCCAAACCTGCACTTTGCCCAACAGTAGTCTAACCCTGCCTCTTGCTAAGTGCTGCCTTATTTTCACTGAAATCTCCTTACTTTTTAAATGTAAGAGCCCAAGAAAATCCTCCTTACTCTCAGATTTTAGGCGCCATCTTGTTTCTGTTCACTTTATCCTCCAGACCTCAAGTTCCTTGTGCCCATGCGCCACCTAGTGGTGAAAGTGCAGATCTTGTTGGTTGCAGTGTGTTCCGTGTGCTGAGAGACCGGAACTGGATGTTCTGCGCATGCACCCAGTCTTGGTCTTAGTCCTGATCGCTCTACTCGCTGTATGTGACATCCTTCTATTGTGTTACAGTGCCCAGTTCCTTTGAGAGCTTCAGGGGATATTGTGCAGAATATAAATGCTGGTAAGCAATTTCAGCATG
Organism: Xenopus tropicalis; assembly: GCF_000004195.4. Classification (NCBI taxonomy): domain Eukaryota; kingdom Metazoa; phylum Chordata; class Amphibia; order Anura; family Pipidae; genus Xenopus; species Xenopus tropicalis. Next base: position 97,100,236 of record NC_030682.2, on the reverse strand, counting down.
CTTTTTATGCATTCTGTCAGATGGGCAACATTTATGGTGAGGCTTCAAATCTGCCAATCCACACTCACCAGCACACCCTGGCCTTTCCACTCTGTTCCACCTGGTGCACAGAACTTTTAGAGACGTCGGTACTCTCCACCACGATCCAAAATTGCACAAAATACCGGCACAACAGGATTTGTTTTAGCGGGATAAACCCTGCTGATTTTAATAGTAGCAAACCATGTAACGTTTCGGGGGCAACGTTTTCGGCGTGCCCCCGAAACGTTACATGGTTTGCTACTATTAAAATCAGCAGGGTTTATCCCGCTAAAACAAATCCTGTTGTGCCGGTATTTTGTGCAATTTTGGATCGAGGCTTCAAATCTGCCCCATGGTGAACTATCTGAAAACAATATACTTTGTTAAGGTGAACTGCCCCTTTAAAAGGGTACTCTGTATTGTGTTTCTAAAAAAAATATTAAATACCAAAAAAGCTTATATCACGTAGTAATTTAAAAGGATCCATTTAGCATTCAAGGCTACATTTAGTCAAGATAGTCATTTTGTTTACTTTAAAGGAGAAAGAAAGGTAAAAACTAAGTAAGCTTTATCAGAAAGTTCTATGTAAATACAGCCATAAGCACTCACAGAAACGCTGCACTGACTTCTCTGTCAATAGATTTGTTGTGTCTGTTTTCCTGTGCCAGAGACACGCAGCTCTCTCCTCTCTCCTGCTCCCCCCTCCCTCAAGAATGCTAAGAACTCACTCCCTCACCCCCTTAGGAATGTGGATCTGAGCCAATCAGCAGGAAGCTGACTCATAGTCTTACTAACTGAGCATGTACACCGGTCTGGGTCTCAGTGCAGGAGTGAGGCATTATGGGAACTTTCTTTACACAGCTCAGCACTTTTTCTTCTTGTTTGGTTTCTGATCATCTGAACAGGAGAAATATGGGGAGACTTAAGGGCACTATTGAGAGAACTGAAGGTATGCCTGCAGCTTGAGATTAACTCTTTACTAGCCTTTCCTTCTCCTTTAAAGGGTATGACATGCTGATTGCCTGTATATGTAATTTTTATGGGGAAATTAGCAATGGTAGGCAGGGAAGCAGAGAATCAGGAGCACAGAGACAGGGACACCACTTCTTTTGGCAAAAAGCACAGGTTTATTTGGAGCATACTCCTTTTAACATTAACAACACATACAGTTCATGATTTTTTCCTTTTTTGGGACTCTCACCTTCCAGGGTAACTCACACTCTGGAACCTTTTCCCAGGTTTCTTACCATCCCCAATGAACTTCACACATCCACAGTGAATCTCACACTCGTAAACAATTGGGCTACTCACTCAGTCCTGCTGTCTCTCCCCTCCTGGTATCCAACTCACCAGCCTCTGGCGCAGTTTGGCTTCATACACACGTTCAAATACAACATTCCGGCACTCATTCACATGGTCACGGCTCCCTCTGCTCCTTGCAGTGGCAGGTGGTACCCCCAGCTCCTCTGGGAGTTCCTCACACAGTCAGGCAGCCTTCCTGCCCTGTGCCCCACTCTGAGAGACCTTTCTCTGTGACTCCTGGAACGTCTCTGGGTGACTCCTCACTTGGTTACCACTCCCTCTGCTCCTTGCAGTGGCAGGCAGCACCCCCAGCACCTCTGGGAGTTCCTCACAGGCAGGCAGCCTTCCTGCCCTGTGCCCCGCTCTGAGAGTGAACCCAACTCCTGGTTCAACAACCCCCACCCATGCTGTGTAATCCCACAGCCCTTTTATTTGCTGCTCACCTGCAGCTCCCTACTGGCCAACTGAAAACAATTAATGTAGTATGGAATGGAAGGTCTTTCCTTCTCCCCCTCCATTTACTCTTGGGACTCATTTATCCAGCTTTTCCTAAGCCACTAACAAGAAATAAGCACTACTTGCTTCAAAACCAGGCATTTTCCATGGTGCTACTTATATCCCACCTTTAACGGATGGAAAATACACCAAACTGTTCTTATTCCTCACATCTCTCACAAGGGATTCTGTCATGATTTTTATGGTACAATTTTTATCACTATATTACACTGTTGCAAATAATTCTGCTAAAATTTTATTTTTGAACCAACAAATGTATTTTTATAATTGTTATAATGTTGTGTAGGCAGCCATCTCAGTGCACTGTGCCTGAGTCTGAGCTTTCAGAAGGAGCCAGCGCTACACATTAGAACTGCTTTCAGATAACCTATTGTTTCTCCTACTCCCATGTAACTGGAGGAGTCCCAAGCCGGACTTCAAATTTTTCTATTTAGTGCTATTCTCTAAGGGCAGCTGCTATCCTGCTCCCTTCCCATTGTTCTGCTGATCGGCTGCTGGGAGGGGGGTGATATCACTCCAACTTGCAGCGCAGCAGTAAAGTGTAACTGAAGTTTATCAGAGAACAAGTCACATGGCAGTAGCACCCTGGGAAATACAAAATATGGCTAGCACCATGTGGATTTTTTAAATGAAACATTAAAAAATCTGTTTGCTCTTTTGAGAAGAAATGTAGGATTCTGTTGAAGAATCTCTCTCAACTGATGCCTTTTATTAAAAAAAACATGTTTTCCCCATGACAGTATTCCTTTAAAATTCATTCTGACTGCACATTGCACCAGGTAAGATATATAGGATTGATGTGTGATTCCTGTATGAAATGAACTTTCTCATCATTATTAATCTCTTGTCACTGGCAACTTTCTTCCCTTTTAAAGGAACTGCTGCTCCGTCTGTCCTCACTTTAATAAAAGGCAGTGACACATATCAGTCCAATTCCTAAAATGGATATTCTGGCTTCATTATCTTTTGGAGCAGGTCCCAGAAAGTGCTAATAGAACATGTCTGGGGATATGCTGAAGAGTTCCCAAATGTCTAAATAGTTTTAAGGAAAACTAAAATGATGATAGTGCTGTGAAAAAGCATCCAGACCCGTGGCCATTCCTTTCATTGTAAGAAGCAGATTGAGTGTCAAAATCGGTCTTTTTGGGATTGCTTAGTTACAGTGACCTTAGTTCTTCATGAAGGACAATATGAAGGATAATCCAAAATTCTATTCCCTAATTTATGAGTTCTGGGGGTATTATACATGACATTGCCACTGTCACCCTGCTATGAGTTCTGGGGTATTATTTTTTTTACTCAGGTAAGTTTTATTGAACAGTACATAACAATACTCAGGTACATTTGTCAGGTATTACAAAAGCTTTTGTTACATTGACATAGGTTATTGAGCGGTTTACAAGTTTACATCTTAAGGTGCATAGGTGAAATTAAATGCATTTTGGTTCTTAGCGCTTTGGGTTATGTGCATTATTCCATTTATTCCATATGGCTAAGTATTTATTGTAAGTTCCGTTCTTAGTATATGCAGCTTTTTCAACTTTGCATAGGTCCCCTACCGCACTATACCATTGATAGTATGTCGGAGGTTCAGAGCTTTTCCAAAGCCTTGTAATAGCTTTCCTAGCCAGGAATAGCACTTTCTGGAGGAAGTGTAGCTCTGCTGCCGGCAGTTCTAATGAGGATATTACCCCTAGTAGGCATATTTGGGGGGACCTTGGAATGGGGTACTGTAGAAGTTGTGACAGGGTGTCTAAAACCTCGGTCCAGTATACATTTAGCTTAGTACAAGACCATAACGTATGTATAAGAGTGCCTTCCTCTTGTTGGCACCTATTGCATAGGGGGGAGATGTTAGGGTCGATTCTGTGTAGCCTACTCTTAGTTAGGTAGGCCCTGTGTACTATATACAGCTGTAACATTCTGTATTTGTAGTTTAGTGATACCAGCGCTGGGGTTTTGAGAGCTTGCTGCCACTGGGACTCAGTTAGTGCGGGGATATCATTCTCCCACTTAGTTAGAGCCTTAATGGTTTTGGTTTGGACCGATTGTTTTATTAGCTTCTTGTACACATTGGAGATGAGCCCCTTGTTTTTACCTTCAAATATGACACTAGTTAGGTCGGAGACCTCAATTATTATTTTCTGGGCACTGTTACGCTTCCTAATTGCTGTGGCAATACCGTTGTATGTTAACCACTGGGACTTGGGGAGGCCGTACTCAAGTTGAAGAGTTTTAAATTGGACCATACCTTTCCTATCCCACAGCGACCCCAGCGTGGGTATATCGTGCTCCAGCCATATAGGATGGGGTTGGAGAGCTTTCAGGGAAGGGAATTCCAGGTTACTATAAATTGGGGTTTGGGGGTGCAATGCACTGTAGTTCATGACCTGGTGTGCCGTCTGCCATACTTTCTGGTGCAGAGTAAGTAGGGAGTTGTTTTTTGTACCTTTTACCTGGGGACCTTTGGCAAGGAGCCCTCTGAAGGGGGTAGGTTGTGTTGGGGTTACTGCGGACCATAAGTGATATATGCTTTTTTCAGCAGTGTGCTTTACCATTTGCCTACAATGCGTTAACTGTGCAGACAGGAAATAGAGAGACATGTTCGGGAAAGCTAACCCACCTGTACCCTGTGGTAGTTGGAGGGTCTCCAAAGCAAGTCTGCTGCGGCTTTTTCCCCATATAAACTGTTTAAGAGTTTTGTCGAGTGCATTAAAGAATTTTTTTTTTATCCATATTGGGGAGTGCCATAGTGCATACTGTATCTTTGGAGTTATTATCATTTTTGTCAACTGTATACGCCCCATTGGCCCCAGGGGAAGTGCCGCCCATGCCTCGGCCTTGGCTTGCACCCAAGCTATGAGAGGTTTGACATTCAGGTCATAGTATTTGGTCAGTGGGTTTGCTATTCGTATGCCCAGGTATGTGAATTCCTGGACCACTTGGAGTGGGCATTTGTCTAGGTTTTCTCCCTCTTTTGGGGGGTCTAGAAGAAACAACACTGATTTGGATGGGCTGACACAGAGTCCAGAGGCCCTTGCAAATTGGGTGGTGAGTGAGATAAGAGTATCAAGTGAGGGGCCTCTGTCCCCCAGGTATACCAACGTATCATCTGCATACAACTGTATCTTCTCGAGCCTGTTTGCTATTTCCAGCCCGACGAGCTGTGGGTGTAATCTGACGGCTTGAGCAAAAGGCTCAATGGCCAGGGCAAACAGTAAAGGGGACAGGGTACACCCTTGTCTGGTTCCTCTGGATAGTTCAAAAGGCTCAGTCAGGTCTGAGTTCACCCTTAGTGAAGCAGTGGGTTTAACATATAGGAGTTTTATGTACGCTATAAAGTTTGGGCCAATACCATTAGCATTCAGGACCTCCCATAAAAAGGGCCACTCTACCGTATCAAATGCTTTTGCTATGTCTAATGCAGCGACCGCCCTGGTGCTGCTATTAGTGTGTGTTATTGACATGTTTAAGAACAGCCTTCTCAGGTTAAGTGCAGTTGTTTTTTCAGGGATGAAACCTGTTTGGTCTTCCCCTACCAAGTGTTTCACCACCTGCGCAAGCCTCTTGGCCAGTATTTTTGCTAAAATCTTAACATCGGCTGTTAGCAGAGAGATTGGGCGATAGGATTCACTTAATTGTGGGTCCTTACCAGGTTTAGCCAAGAGAGCTATTGCAGCTTCATACATTGAGGGGGGGAGGGTGCCCACCCGCAGGGCTTCTGCAAATACTTTTTGGAGCATTGGGGAGAGGGTTTTGGAGTGTCTTTTGTAGAGCTCTATCGGGATTCCGTCCGCCCCGGAGGCTTTACCAGAGGGGAAGGAGTCTATAGCGTCTGCAACCTCTTCAGTTGAGATGGGTTGTTCAAGGAAGGCCCTATAGTCCTGATTCAGCTTTGGCAAATTTAAGGTAGCCAGGTAGCATTTTATGTTATCTAGCGAGGTAGCTAGTTTGGAGGAGTACAGATCTTTATAGAATGCGGATAGTATACCTTTAATCTTTTCGGGGTCAGAGTGGGCGAGACCATTCTTATCTTTTAATGTTGTTATTGCCGGTGGGCTGGTTTGGTTTTTTATCATATAAGCCAGTAGCTTGCCCGCCCTTTCCCCATGGACGAAGGTGTTAATTTTAGAGAAAAAGAGTTTATGCTGGGATGTCTCCCATTGCTGTTTGGCATACACCTCCTGCCAATGATGTAGTAGTTTTAGATTACTTTCTGTCGGGGTTTGAGTGGCCTGTTGTTCAACTTGCTCTACTTTGCTCTCTGTTTTCACTATTGCTTCCCTAGTTTTTTTTTTATGGGCCCTGATTTGAGTGTTCAGGGTGCCCCTGATATAGGCTTTAAATGTTTCCCATACCGTTAGTGTGTCTGCTGTTCCACCATTTATTTGGAAGAACTCAAGGATTTCCTCATCTAACTCTGCTTGGTTTCTAAGTATATGGAACCAGACAGGGTTAATTGACCATCGTGCGGTTGTTGGGGGGTTGGTGATTGTTAAGACAGCTAGCATCGGTGCATGGTCTGATATACCCCTAGGTAGGTATCTAGTTAGTGCTATTTTAGGGAGAAGGCTTGCGTTGGCAAACATCATATCTAATCTTGACAGTACTAGGTGGGAGGTTGAGAAACAGGAGAACTGCTTATCATAGGGGTGTTGATGTCTCCACACCTCGGTCATGGACATTTCTTCCATTAGGAGCCTGAGGTTGGTAGTGGGCTCTGTGGTATGTGATCCTACTTTACGTAGGCGATCAAAGTCCGAGTTGAGGACTGTATTAAAATCCCCTGATAATAAGTTCATAGCATGTGGGTATTTTGCGGAGAAGTCCGCCCAGACTTTAATACTGTTGTCTGAGTAGGGGGGGGGTATATAGACGTTTGCTATGATCAGTTCGTTTTGCCCAATTTTGCAGTGGAGGAATATGAATTTGCCTTTTTGGTCAATGCTTAAGTTTTCTAGCTTAAAAGGTACCTGCTTATGTATTAGGATGGATACTCCCGCTGAGTATACTGAGTAGGAGGAATGGTATGCCCACCCTATCCAGGGGCGCTTAAGCGCCATTGTTTTACTGCCTACTAGGTGAGTTTCTTGCAGGAGGGCTATATGCACATTATTACGCTTTAGGTGGTCTAGTACTAGCTTCCGTTTAATGGGGTTATTAAGACCCCGCACGTTCCAGGTTATTACATTAACCGCCATTCTGAGGTTGTTGGCGCAGTATGGCAGCTTGCAGTCTTGGTCTCCTGGGTTTGTACCATTTTTGATTTAACGACACTTCCTGAGTATTTAAAACCTTTACAACCGTAAACATTATAAGCGCAACGGCGCTTACCCTGCCCTGACCCTCCCTTTCCACCTTTTAGAACTTAGGTGGAACTATACCCAACTATAACGGTAACCCGCGGCTAACCGGTGTGGCCGAGTTAGCTTAGAGCTTTATATTGTGTATGCTCGTGGGGGGATGGCTATGCAGCCTGGCCTTTAGGGGCCGTGAGATAGGGGTTAGAGCTGAGCCTCCTATGGGCTCCCCATCCAGGGTTTGGGCCTATTGTTACCCCAGTCGTACTAAACATAACCATAACAACATTTCCAGTTAAGTTTAAATAAACATATTGTTCAGGGTATGCATATTTACGCGACCGTAACGTGGAGATCTCTCAGTCCGTGTAGTAGCGGTGCTTCAATGGACTAGAAGAAAAGAACCAAGGGGCTGCTGGTGCTGTTTTGCAGTTGCCCTGGGCTCTACTCCTTTGCCTGGAGTCAAAGGGGTGAGAGGTTTAGGGTGCGCTGCTTCTCGAGTCGAGCCAGTGGTTCAGCTCCTGTGGTGATGTGAAGAACAGGTTGCTGCCGTTAGTTGTCACCCGGAGACGAGCTGGATAGAACATGGCGTACTGGATATTCTCTGCCCGCAGCCTTCGCTTGGCATCCAGGAATTTGGCACGGAGCTTTTGCACTTCTGAGGAGAAATCGGCGTAGATGGAGATTTTGCTAGCTTGGTATTGCAGAGTATTCTTTTCCCGTGCCATGCGTAGTATAGTGTCTCTGTCCATCGCGTTCAGAATGCGAGCCAAGAGGGGCCTTGGGGGTGCACCCGGCGGCGGAGGTTTCGTTGGGACCCTGTGCGCTCGCTCCACGGCAAAGGCTCCCGACAGTTTGTTCCTGTCAAAGTTACTTAAGAGCCATGTTGCAATAAATTCCTCCGGTGCTGTGCCCTCAGCTCTTTCTGGGAAACCTACCAGGCGCAGGTTGTTCCGTCTTAGCCTGTTTTCTAGGTCGTCGGTTTTTGCCAGGCAGCCCTGCACGTCTTTTCCCAAGTTTTGCATAGTTTGCTGTACTGGGGCGCAGGTGTCTTCCAGTTCACTAAGGCGCTGTTCTGTGGCTGTGGTGCGCTCCCGTAATCTTTGGAGATCCTGCCGGATTATAGATAAGTCCAGCTTAATTTCATCTGTTTTGGCATTAATCAGGGTGGTGCAGGCCTCTTTAGTGGATTTGATTTCTGCGATAACGTCCAGTAGCGTGGGTGGCTGTTGTACAGGTTCACTGCTGGTCTCTGGTGCCGCGTTCTCCGGGCCTGCTCTCTGGTCGCCATCTTGGCCTTTCTTGTTATCGCGGGAAAATTTCTCCAGCCTTGCGGCCGTTTCTGAGGCTCTTTTTTGTGCTTTGTTCTGACCCATTAGGTTCCTCTGGGGTAGCACTTCCCAGTGTGAATGATGAGGGTCCGTGTTGGTTCGCTGGGGTATATTTATCTCAGGATATGTGGACCCTGGAAGAGGAGCTCACCCGAAGTGCGACTTCTCACATGGAGTTGCTGGCCACGCCCCCCCGAGTTCTGGGGTATTATACATGGAATTGCCACTGTGTCATCCTGCTATGAGTTCTGGGGTATTATACATGGAATTGCCACTGTGCGATCCTGCTATGAGTTCTGGGGCATTATACATGGAATTGCCTCTGCGCCATCCTGCTATGAGTTCTGGGGTATTATACATGGAATTGCCACTGTGCCACCCTGCTATGAGTTCTGGGGTATTATACATGGAATTGCCTCTGCGCCATCCTGCTATGAGTTCTGGGGTATTATACATGGAATTGCCACTGTGCCATCCTGCTATGAGTTCTGGGGTATTATACATGGAATTGCCACTGTGTCACCCTGCTATAAATTCTGGGGTATTATACATGGAATTGCCACTGTGCCACCCTGCTATGAGTTCTGGGGTATTATACATGGAATTGCCACTGTGTCATCCTGCTATGAGTTCTGGGGTATTATACATGGAATTGCCACTGTGCCACCCTGCTATGAGTTCTGGGGTATTATACATGGAATTGCCACTGTGTCATCCTGCTATGAGTTCTGGGGTATTATACATGGAATTGCCACTGTGCGATCCTGCTATGAGTTCTGGGGCATTATACATGGAATTGCCACTGTGCCATCCTGCTATGAGTTCTGGGGTATTATACATGGAATTGCCACTGTGTCACCCTGCTATAAATTCTGGGGTATTATACATGGAATTGCCACTGTGCCACCCTGCTATGAGTTCTGGGGTATTATACATGGAATTGCCACTGTCACCCTGCTATGAGTTCTGGGGTATTATACATGGAATTGCCACTGTCACCCTGCTATGAGTTCTGGGGTATTATACATGGAATTGCCACTGTGTCACCCTGCTATGAGTTCTGGGGTATTATACATGGAATTGCCACTGTGTCACCCTGCTATGAGTTCTGGGGTATTATACATGGAATTGCCACTGTGTCACCCTGCTATGAGTTCTGGGGTATTATACATGGAATTGCCACTGTGTCACCCTGCTATGAGTTCTGGGGTATTATACATGGAATTGCCACTGTCACCCTGCTATGAGTTCTGGGGTATTATACATGGAATTGCCACTGTGCCATCCTGCTATGAGTTCTGGGATATTATACATGGAATTGCCACTGTGTCATCCTGCTATGAGTTCTGGGGTATTATACATGGAATTGCCACTGTGTCATCCTGCTATGAGTTCTGGGGTATTATACATGGAATTGCCACTGTCACCCTGCTATGAGTTCTGGGGTATTATACATGGAATTGCCACTGTGTTACCCTGCTATTAGTTCTGGGGTATTATACATGGAATTGCCACTGTCACCCTGCTATGAGTTCTGGGGTATTATACATGGAATTGCCACTGTGCCACCGGCTATGAGTTCTGGGGTATTATACATGGAATTGCCACTGTGTCACCCTGCTATAAATTCTGGGGTATTATACATGGAATTGCCACTGTGCCACCCTGCTATGAGTTCTGGGGTATTATACATGGAATTGCCACTGTCACCCTGCTATGAGTTCTGGGGTATTATACATGGAATTGCCACTGTCACCCTGCTATGAGTTCTGGGGTATTATACATGGAATTGCCACTGTGTCACCCTGCTATGAGTTCTGGGGTATTATACATGGAATTGCCACTGTGTCACCCTGCTATGAGTTCTGGGGTATTATACATGGAATTGCCACTGTCACCCTGCTATGAGTTCTGGGGTATTATACATGGAATTGCCACTGTGCCATCCTGCTATGAGTTCTGGGATATTATACATGGAATTGCCACTGTGTCATCCTGCTATGAGTTCTGGGGTATTATACATGGAATTGCCACTGTCACCCTGCTATGAGTTCTGGGGTATTATACATGGAATTGCCACTGTGTCACCCTGCTATGAGTTCTGGGGTATTATACATGGAATTGCCACTGTCACCCTGCTATGAGTTCTGGGGTATTATACATGGAATTGCCACTGTGTCGCCCTGCTATGAGTTCTGGGGGGTATTATACATGACATTGCCACTGTGTCACCCTGCTATGAGTTCTGGGGTATTATACATGGAATTGCCACTGTGTCACCCTGCTATGAGTTCTGGGGTATTATACATGGAATTGCCACTGTGTCACCCTGCTATGAGTTCTGGGTTATTATACATGGAATTGCCACTGTCACCCTGCTATGAGTTCTGGGGTATTATACATGGAATTGCCACTGTGTCACCCTGCTATAAATTCTGGGGTATTATACATGAAATTGCCACTGTGCCACCGGCTATGAGTTCTGGGGTATTATACATGGAATTGCCACTGTGCCACCCTGCTATGAGTTCTGGGGTATTATACATGGAATTGCCACTGTGCCACCCTGCTATGAGTTCTGGGGTATTATACATGGAATTGCCACTGTCACCCTGCTATGAGTTCTGGGGTATTATACATGGAATTGCCACTGTGTCACCCTGCTATGAGTTCTGGGGTATTATACATGGAATTGCCACTGTGCCATCCTGCTATGAGTTCTGGGGTATTATACATGGAATTGCCACTGTCACCCTGCTATGAGTTCTGGGGTATTATACATGGAATTGCCACTGTGTCACCCTGCTATGAGTTCTGGGGTATTATACATGGAATTGCCACTGTGTCACCCTGCTATGAGTTCTGGGGTATTATACATGGAATTGCCACTGTGCCATCCTGCTATGAGTTCTGGGGTATTATACATGGAATTGCCACTGTCACCCTGCTATGAGTTCTGGGGTATTATACATGAAATTGCCACTGTGCCACCGGCTATGAGTTCTGGGGTATTATACATGGAATTGCCACTGTGTCACCCTGCTATAAATTCTGGGGTATTATACATGGAATTGCCACTGTGCCACCCTGCTATGAGTTCTGGGGTATTATACATGGAATTGCCACTGTCACCCTGCTATGAGTTCTGGGGTATTATACATGGAATTGCCACTGTCACCCTGCTATGAGTTTCTGGGGTATTATACATGGAATTGCCACTGTGTCACCCTGCTATGAGTTCTGGGGTATTATACATGGAATTGCCACTGTGTCATCCTGCTATGAGTTCTGGGGTATTATACACGGAATTGCCACTGTGTCACCCTGCTATGAGTTCTGGGGTATTATACATGGAATTGCCACTGTCACCCTGCTATGAGTTCTGGGGTATTATACATGGAATTGCCACTGTGTCACCCTGCTATGAGTTCTGGGGTATTATACATGGAATTGCCACTGTGTCACCCTGCTATGAGTTCTGGGTATTATACATGGAATTGCCACTGTCACCCTGCTATGAGTTCTGGGGTATTATACATGGAATTGCCACTGTCACCCTGCTATGAGTTCTGGGTTATTATACATGGAATTGCCACTGTGTCCCTGCTATGAGTTCTGGGGTATTATACATGGAATTGCCACTGTGTCACCCTGCTATGAGTTCTGGGGTATTATACATGGAATTGCCACTGTGTCACCCTGCTATGAGTTCTGGGGTATTATACATGGAATGCCACTGCGCCATCCCGTGCTTATGAGTTCTGGGGTATTTATACATGGAATTGCCACTGTGTCACCCTGCTATGAGGTTCTTGGGGTATTATACACTGGAATTGCCACTGTGTCACCCTGCCTAAATTCTGGGGTATTATACATGGAATTGCCACTGTGCCATCCTGCTATGAGTTCTGGGGTATTATACATGGAATTGCCACTGTGTCACCCTGCTATGAGTTCTGGGGTATTATACATGGAATTGCCACTGTGTTACCCTGCTATTAGTTCTGGGGTATTATACATGGAATTGCCACTGCGCCATCCTGCTATGAGTTCTGGGGTATTATACATGGAAATTCTGCTGTATCGTTCTGCTATGAGTTCTGGGGGTATTATACACGGAAGTGCCACAGTGCCATCCTGCTCTGGGAGTATTATATATATAGTGGTTTGTTGGGCATGTCTCCCAAAGTGGGTGTGGCCTAATGTTGCAATTCTTTCCCCCCTCCCAAATTCATGGCAAAAAACAATGTCAAACCTGAGAGGGGTGGGGGGCATTGTCAATCAAGAGTGCCTAGGCCAGCACAAACTGTAAATACACCCCTGCTTTTACTTTCCTCGGCCTCTAACTAGTATCCATTTCCTGTTCTGTTCATTAATGGATGAGAGAGCATCATCTGCTTCATTTAAGGGTCTACTGGTTACTCCCCTCATCAGTTTAGCATGTACTTCTTATCTGCTTAGCAGGGTCTGGGCATCTTGTTAAAACTGAAGGAATTATGGATCGAAGAAAATACAGTGAAATTCAAACACTATATTCTGCACTATATCAGTATATTCAGCTACAGCCCTGAAGTTTGGACAAAGATGTATCTTTCAAAATGCCAAATAACAGAGATTTTCTTTCCTAAGAAGAGTACTGCTGTACAATTGTACTGTGTTACAAACTTCCTTGCAGAGGAAGGGAATACCTAAGGGCAAGGACAGATGAAGTGTAGATCCGCTTCTCTCAGCCCTGCCTTTTCTGCCTAGCGAATCTGCTTCCGTACGCAGATCGGAGCTCAGCCTGGAAGCCGCGCCAGCGTTTTTGTTTATTGTTTATACATAATTAGCCTGTAGTAATCAGTGTAGACTATAGGAGTTTCTGTCTGGTTCTGTATGGGAACGTTTACTTGTTACACCCAGGTTAAAAGCATTGTTCACCTTTCAGTTAACTTTTAGTATAAAATAGAGAGTAATTTGTAATTGGTCTTCATTTTTTATTATTTGTAGTTTTTTAGTTATATCACTGTTTGTTTACCAGCTCTGCAGTTTGGAGTTTCAGCAGTCATCTGGTTGCTAGGGTCCAAATTACCTCAGTGACCAGGGGGCAGTTTGAATGAGAAGATAGTAAATGAATAGGAGAGGACCTGATTAGAAAAACTGCTGGGGTCAGTGACCCCCATTTGAAAGCTGCAAAGAGTTAGAAGAAAAAGGCAAATAGATCAAAAACTATAATAAATTAATAATGAAGACCAATTTGTACAGTTTCTCCCTATAGTTCAGGCCTCATAACCATCAGCTGTTGACTGGATCTTCTAGGTCAGTGCTGTCCAACTTCTACGGTGCCGAGGGACGGAATTTCTCTAGCATACATGGTGGAGGGCCGCTAATGGAAGCCAGTTTTGACCACTCCCCTTTTTGAAACCACGCCCACTTCAAACCACACCTATTTTATCACAATGGTGGTAGCGCAGCAAAATCCCAAATGCTTGGTCCTTACTGTGGGGATATCAACCATCATTCATATGTGAAAGAATTATGTCATATTAAGATATACCCTTAAATTCCATATGCCTCCTCCCCTGTGGATAGCAGAGAAACCCCCAGTACATAATTACACACCTTAGGGACCATTTAATGGCTATTTCCAACTGCTAACAAACTCCCACAACAAACCCCTGCCAGGTTCACCTCCAACAAGCAGCATAGGGCAAGCAGAGTATGGCACACAAAGGCAGAATTCTGCCTGTCCTATGCTGTCTGTGTGTGCCATACTCTGCCTGTCCTACCCTGCCTGTGTGTGCCATACTCTGCCTTCCCTATGCTGCTTCTGTGTGCCATACTCTGCCTGCCCTACCCTGTCTGTGTGTGCCATACTCTGCCTGCCCTACCCTGCCTGTGTGTGCCATACTCTGCCTGCCCTACCCTGACTGTGTGTGCCATACTCTGCCTGCCCTACCCTGCCTGTGTGTGCCATACCCTCCCTGACCTATGCTGCCTGTGTGTGCCATACTCTGCCTACAGTACCTATGTCTGAGGTGTGAAGAAGTGAACAATGGGAGTGATTACAGTCTGAGCCTGAGGTGTGAACACTGCAGGGGGTGAACAATGCAGGTATTAAAAGGTTTGAAAAACACAGGGGATTACATTTTTAAACAATACAGAGGGATTACAGCCTGAATCTGAGGTGAGAACCATGCAGGGGGCCAGTTAATCTCAGTACTGATACCATTTAATGCTTACTCAAAGGTAAACCATCAAAGCAGCCAGACAGGTGGGGGCCGCGGGCCGCCAGTTGGACAGCACTGTTCTAGGTGATAATTGAAAGAAGCATGAAAAAAACATCCAATCAATTTGCATTACAGTTTCTTCTTCCAGGAAAAGACTGTCATCACTTCTTGAGTCGTTGATGGTGCAGCCAATCACAATAAGCCTGCTAAGTTATTAGGTTTCCTTCCCGAGAGGCTTACTTAGTCTCCTAAGTAACATTAGTAGCATTTCCCCAAAGTCTACAAAGAGTGCTGATAAGGAACCTGCTAGAAGTGATAAATGATGAACTGAGCGTCGGCTTTATAGGTAATTAGTAGATTTTGGTTAGTAGTACTGAAATTATAGTACCCTCTTAATATCAGGTATGTGTCCTAATGACTCTGTTGTAGTTTTGATAATATTTCACATTCCATTTACAAAGTTGGCAGGCAGTGTGGAAGTTGTATTTCTATTGGAGTTTATTGATATAGCCCCAATATAATCCATAGCAGTTCATGGATATTGTTCATTGTGCTAGTTGACTAATGTGTGCTGCCACCATTCAAAGGGTTAATGTAGGTAGAAGCTAAAAGGGTGTTAATTATCTGCATATATCTATAACTATCTGTGATTTTTCAAGAACTTATTTGTAATTTAGTATTTCCTGTTTTATTGGATTTTCAGAATTTTGAGAATTTACTAGCTCCAGGTATGATAATTCTTAGAAAGAATCAGTCCTTCAGCTTCTTTTTTAATGTTATGTGCACGTTGTGGATGCAGAAGGAGAAACTTTTGCTTTGAAATGCGGGTGGAATGGCAAATCAAGATGACAGCTGACAGCCTCAGCATTGGCAATCAAATTAATGAGGGAGAATGTTGCAGTGAGTCCTGTTCTTCTGCCTACTGATTGGCTGCTACAGACAGTGGCTCATGTTTTTCTGCCACTGTTTCTACCTAAAGCTTTAGGAATTAACAAAAAAAATCAGCCTCGTGCTCCAGAGGAACTCCAGTTTCACTTGATAATACATTAGAGGCAGGGAAATTGCGTCCGGGATAATCAGAAGAAAGGGAACAAAAGTTGCAACCTGAGCATTTCTTTTAATTACAATTCTGATGGGTTGTTTCCATGCTGTGAACAGAACAGAATTTACATTCCTTCTCTAGAAATTTATGGTTGGTCTCTTTCATTTGTATTTAATATAGAACAATGGAAGGTTAGCACCTTCTAACCTATATAGACAAACTTTTCCACCAGCTAAAAAGGGATAAAAAAAGGGGTCCTATATTACTGTATTTAAGTGTTAGAAAAGCTTAATGTCTTCATTCATTCCTGGCTCTCTAAGCCACTGCTATGCCTAAAATCATTTATATGAGAAGAAATATTACCCCTTCTTTTTAATCAGCTTAATAACCAGTTCAGTAGGAGTCTACTATATTTACACCTATATGTGTAAAATACAAATAATTCCTGTGTCCCATTTGTTCTGGCATCTTGCATAGAACCAGACTGAATTAAGATCATAGGAATCATTCACAATGCCCCATGCAATGTGCAAAGTACAAATAAAAAGCCCCCAATCAGCATTTTTTTTGCACTTTGCCCACTGCAAGGAGCATTGTACTAATAGCCAAGTTAGGGAGCAAAGGAGGCCCTGTATTTACTGCCTGCCCAAAGGCAAACTGGACTGGGCTGCTAATGCTGCTCTCTGCACAGAGCTGTGGATTTCCAGTCTGGTTCTCTGTGCAGCGATCTAAAACTATTGGGGTGCAAGTGCTGTTAAATGAGCACTATGTGGAGCTTTTGCACTGGCGCCCCCCTCGGTTGTAAATGACCCCTCACATCTTATACTAGTGTTCTGCCAATATGAAGAGAGATACAGTATGTCCTGCTGAGCCGTCATTGAATAGGGATGTGCCTCATTCTGGGGTCTTGTATGATCCCGATCCCACCATTTACTAAAAAGAATGCCTTCTGTATTCAGTCAGTGCACTTTGTAACACAATCTAGTCATACTGCAGACTCACCCCGCAGTGCCTTTTGTACAGTGCTCTATAATACCGCATGCAGGGATATTGCAGGGTACAAAGTATATAAAGTATCATGTACATGAAAACCTAAAGATTTCATACAAATACATAACGATAAACAGTATAAAGAGGGTCCTGTTTCTTAGAGGTTTTAATCTAAATGTTAAAGAAACAGTAACACACAAAATGGTTAAAGAATGGCTGCCCCCGTGGCTACACAGCTTATTTATATTTACTATAGAGGTCTTACTGAAGCAAACACACACCTTTTACCAGTGTAGGGCAACAGTACATTATATTTTGGTTAAAATGGTATCTTTTGGTGTTACTGTTCCTTTAAATAAGGTGAACTATGCCATAGAAGCAGGGTTTATCCCCTTAAACAAGCACAATGGCAAGAAGTACTATATAGCAGGTCATGGGTATTGCTTGTGGTTTGCTTCGTAGAGTATAGTAGTTCTAAAAGCAAATAAGTAGAGAAGGTTGTAAACTAAGCCTTGATTTAGTTTTAGATAAATTTTTTTAGTAAATACTGTATAGCAGTGCTGTCCAACTTCTTTGGTGCCGAGGGCTGGAATTTCTCTAGCATACATATTGGAGGGCCGCTAATGGAAGCCATTTTGACCACTCCCCTTTTTAACCCCCCCCCCCCGTGGATAGGACAGCAACCTCAGCACATAATTACACACCCATTTAATGGCTATTTCCAACTGCTAACAAACTCCCAGAACAAGCTCCTACCTGGTTCACCTCCCCAGGCAGCATAGGACAGAGTATGGCACACACAGGCAGCATAGGGCAAGCAAAGTATGGCACACACAGGCAGCATAGGGCAGGCAAAGTATGGCACACACAGGCAGCATAGGGCAGGCAAAGTATGGCACACACAGGCAGCATAGGGCAGGCAGAGTATGGCACACGCAGGCAGCATACGGCAGGCAGAGTATGCCACACACAGGCATCATAGGGCAGGCAGAGTTTGGCACACACAGGCAGCATAGGGCAGGCAGAGTATGGCACACACCGGCAGCATAGGGCAGACAGAGTATGGCACACACAGGCAGCATAGGGCAGGCAGAGTATGGCACACACAGGCAGCATAGGGCAGGCAGAGTATGGCACACACAGGCAGCATAGGGCAGGCAGAGTATGGCACACACAGGCAGCATAGGGCAGGCAGAGTATGGCACACACAGGCAGCATAGGGCAGGCAGAGTGTGGCAAACACAGGCAGCATAGGGCAGGCAGAGTATGGCACACACAGGCAGCATAGGGCAGGCCTGTGTGTGCCATACTCTGTCTGCCCTACGCTGCCTGTGTGTGCTATACTCCGTTTGCCCTATTCTGCCTGTGTGTGCAATACTGAGGTGTGAAGAGGTGAACAATGAGGGTGATAACAGTCTGAGCAAGAGGTGTGAACAATGCAGAGATTAAAAGGTGTGAACAGTAAAGGAAATTACATGTTTAAACAATACAGGGGAATTACAGCCTGAATCTGAGGTGTGAACAATGCAGGGGGGCCAGTTAATCTCAGTTCTGATACTATTTAAATCTTACACAAAGGTAAGCCATCAAAGCAGCTAGACAGGTGGGGGGCCACAGAGAGGGGAGTCGGGGGCCGCCAGTTGGACAGCACTGCTGTACAGTATAGGTAAGCTCCTCATTTAGTTTAACAAAATTAGTTCCTGGGCCTATAACTTGCCAAGCTAATGGGAGAAGAGACTACTCATCACAACCTGTACTACTGTTACTTTTATCTTTGATTATTTCAGGCTTCCCAGAGTGCAGTACAACTGTATAGGAACAGAACTGATGGATGTGTTCTTGCATTTTGTACTAACATGTACCTGGCAGTACTCTATACTTATTCAATCCATCACCAGAGGCTGATGCAAAGTCTCAAGGGGCTATGTGCCTGTGATTTGTCTCCTATAACAGTGTATTGATACTTGGGAGGCAAATGAGTCTCAATCTCCTCCAGAGCAGGGACAGATTTTGCATTACATAAAATAGAAAATTAGCATCAAAGGGTTCATACTATGATAGATTTGACAGGCAAACAAAATACCCAGCTGAACTGTTCAGTCATTTGGAATAATTGCCTGCAATTGAGTCTGTTGTACTGCAGAATTACTAAATAAAAAATCATTATATGCCTTTAAAACATCATCAAGTGAAATGTGTATGATAAAGCAGTAAATAGAGCGCAACGTGGAGTTACAGCACAAGAAGAAATAATAAATGGCTGAAGCCTTCATATTAATTTCTTACACAATTCCATCTCGTCAGGCCAATATTACATTATATACAAACCTGTTTGGGTTACAAGGTGAAAGAAGTAAAATACAATACATATTAGAAAAAGATATTAGGATCCATTTGTCATTACAGTTTGTTACCCTATCAGCTTGTTACCTTATCTTGGCCCACAATACTTTTTCTAGCTTAGTGAGGTAAAACACGGGGTACACTGGACTCAATTTCTCAGCTTGGGCCTCACGATGGAGGAGGAGGAAGGAGTAGGTGTTGTTTAACTACACCTCTCAGATGCTGCAATAAGTTTTAAGGACACCAGAGGTTCTTTAACAGGAACAAAAGGTTTACTTACTCCGCAGGGTTATTCTTATAAGCATCAGTTTAGGTAGATGAATTGCAGCAGTTATCAAATACAGAGCTTACAGCAACGTTACTACTCTGGAGATGGTCTGATAAGATGTACCTTTGAGGCAACCACCTAGTGGCCCAAATACCTTCCAGTAGAAATGTACAGGGAGTATATACTAGCCCAAATC
This sequence comes from Xenopus tropicalis, assembly GCF_000004195.4. NCBI lineage: Eukaryota > Metazoa > Chordata > Amphibia > Anura > Pipidae > Xenopus > Xenopus tropicalis. Next base: position 97,080,718 of record NC_030682.2, on the reverse strand, counting down.
CTTATACTTACTGTGGTCACTTTAAGCCCAGTTATACCCAAGGGAGAAATAACGCCACCTATCCATCCAACGTTGGAGCACCAGGCTGCTATTTTTAGCTAAACACTAATTCACACTCCTGCAACATACTATAACAGAGCCATCCCATTGCTGTCTCATCTTTGTTCCCCGACTTCTCTAAGGGTTGGTTCCTTTGGGCCATAATTTTACTGAGACCTTGTTGATCCCAGGCACCCTGGCAGACATCCACCTTGGTTAAAAGATGGAGGCCAAAGAGGAAGAACTGGGGCTTCCCAATCAATATATCAGAGCTAAGAGGAAATGGTCATACACTCCCTCGGCCAAAGGGGAATACTAACTTAGTAACAGAGGAAAATAATAAGCAGAGGATTTACATGTCTTAGGGGAAGTTAACCGTATGGATCCCTACTAATACTAGGTGCCAAAATGGGTGCAGAACTCAGCAATGTGCTGTACATAAGTTGTGCCTGACTGCAACCATCTGTACTTGCACCTAGTGCCCAGGTACCTGTTACACATTGTATTGTTCAGTACAAACTTGTGCAGTAGGGCACTGTACCTAAAACCTGCCTTGACCAGGTGAAGTAATACCAGAAGCAACATTATTAATCAAACCTAAGGAGAATGTCCAGAATATAGAGCAACCTTCAACTACTGCAACCATGGAATCCTAGGAGATGCAATATTCTAAGTCATTTAAAAAATTAATTGTTTTACTTCCAGCAATAAAACGAATGTGGGACACTAACACCTCATTTACAAAAAAAGCACCAGTATATTTATTATGTTCTCATACACCATGATTAGAAAGTGTTATGGTCACCATTGGAACTGCAGGCTTAGTTATTTTGATGTCCTGTTACCAAGACAGAGGCCTAGGAGCAATGGATATTCTCTCAGGTTTTTTCCCCCCAGGAAATTCATTCAGCAGAACGAAAGTTCAGGACAATCATAGATATAAGCCCCAGGCCAATAAGCTGAATGCTGTGCCCATGTACAGTCATCCACAAACATAAATGAAACATCTTCAGCAGTCAGGTCCTTGACAGCAACTGTCTTTAAAGGTTAACAGTCCCTTTGTGTACTTAGGCTTAGATATACTTACATTTTTATTGGCCATTGCTGTATTAAGGAAACACTTCACTCTCTACATAGAGCTGAGGCATTTTATTTAAACATAAGATCCAATTAAATGAAAAACATTTCCACTTCAAGCGTTTCTGAGCATCGGTGGTTAATGGGGAGCTGATGTATCAATGTGCAGTTCCTATAGCATTGCTGAGGAGCAAAATACCTTACAGAATGATGACTTATCTAATGTTCCCTGAGTGATATTAAGCCTTATGGAGTTTTTTTCTTATTTAAATGAGCATGTAATGTGGCCTTGCTGTACACCCAAGCATGTCTCCTGCATGTTAAACCAGGTTATTTATCAAAATCTATTTATACTGCACATTAAAATAAATCAAGAAAGCATTTGCTATCTTCTAAAGAGCTACAGCATGCATTACTGGCAATTATGATAAAAGCTTCAGTTATTTTAATTTTTGGAAAAAAAGACTTTATATTTAATTATGAGACAAAGTGTGTTGTATGTTGTTGTTGTATGAGGAGATTTATTTTGTGAAATTTTCAACAGTATTATATTGGCTTTTTTAATAGTGTGCTCTAAAACAAAGGGTTAAAGGATAAAACTGATGCTTTTGTCATTTAGAGCAGGAAAGCTCATAAAGAACAGAATATAAATCCTTATGCAGCCATGGCCGTACTTTCCTAGTTGCAAGCAATGATGATTGCTGAGTTATAGGCAGACGGGGGCAGAATCTGAGTAACTGCCACCAGCTAAGGGCAAGGGGACCCATCTGCAGGTAAAATATGCAGCTTTCTTACTTCATAAAAAAGACTTTAATTAACTAGTTACATGAGGCACAAATCCACCCTCTGTGTACAACACTTATTCACTCATACTGCTGGGCTGTGTTTATTTCCATTACTTCCAGCTTTGCTATCCCAATGTTTGCTTTATAAAGAGTACATGGAGTAGCTGGTTATACTGTTTAATCAATAATGTCATCAATTCTGATTATTACACAATTTTTAGATATATGCTGTTTGTATAGATGTGACCTTTCCCCACACTAACAGTGATCAACATTGGCTAAACTGACCTCCATTTGCACGAAAGTCTGCTAGTCAGAAGCAACAGGGGTACCACTGGGTAGGCACAAGGTCTCATGTTGAGTAAGGGATTATATTATTGGTTTCCAAGCTTTGAGTCGCCCTCCCTGGGGGGCCTGGAGCATTGAGGAAGGCCAGTTAGGATAAGAATGGGATTATATTATTGGTTTCCAAACTTTGAGTTGCCTTCCCTGGGGGGCCTGGAGCATTGCGGAAGGCCAGTTAGGATAAGATTTAAGGTTAATGCCTATTTGCTCTCTTAGATACATCAGAAAGCCTAATTCTTTATATCCTTAGAACTATAGTCGAATGGCTACTACATCAACTTTTTCCTGTATATGTAGCCTTGTTATGAGGCAAGGGGATAAACAAAGGCTGGGCCTCCAAGCAATGCTTGAACCAAACCAGGCCTGGGCTGGGAATCAAAATAGACCCTGGCATTTCAAGTACACAGAGGCCGAAACAGCTCACTAAGTAGTGACTGTCTATGGCATCTTACAGCAGCCCCTCTGGCATTTGCCAGAACCCACAGTTTGCTAGTCCAGGCCTGGACCAAACCTCTGACAACCACTGCCACTGCTGTGGTTTCCAAACTGTCCTGGATATTCCTGGGATTATTGCTGAAAGCTGAGACACCATTGGTGCATTGAGAAAGGGAATTATTATTATTAACATTTATTTATAAAGCGCCAACATATTCCGCAGCGCTGTACAATAAGTGGGTTTTATACATTGGACATACAGAGTAACATATAAAGCAATCAATAACCGATACAAGAGGTGAAGAGAGCCCTGCCCAAAAGAGTTTACAATCTACAAGGAGAAAGGGTTGAGACACAAGGTGTGGGAATGGGCGCGACAGAGTTGTGAGAGGTGGGGCACAGGTTATTGCTAAACTAGATTAGGGTAAGCTTCTCTAAATAAATGCGTTTTTAGAGATCTCTTGAAGGCAGAGAGATTGGGAGAAAGTCTGATAAATTGTGGGAGCGAATTCCAGAGAAGGGGGGCAGCCCTTGCAAAGTCTTGAATGCGAGCGTGTGAGGAGGGAATGAGAGGTGAGTTTGTTGCAGACGGAACGGGAATTCCAGAGGGCACAGGAAATTTGAATAGAGGCTTTGGGTATAGGGGTAAGGGTCCTGTACTTTAAAGGGGTACAGGGTGGGTTTGGTGAACGTGTCCCTAACAGAACAGGGATGGGGTAAGGGCCAGGGTTGGGGAAAATGTCACCGGCAGCAGTAACAGGAAGGAGAGGAATGTAAGGTGAGAGCGGGATTTGTATGTTTTTGTTTTATGTGAGGAGAAAGAGTTAACTGGGGTTATGGAGCAAAGCACTTTAAAGACTTCATGTGCTGAGAGGGAAGGAGAGAAGAGTAGAGAGGCAGTGATTGTTATAGCTTTCTGACTGGATGGAGGGTGTGGCTGGAGATGTTTTAAGAAACATGAAAGTGCAAAGAGGAGGAAGGCAGGATAAAACATTATGGGGTAAGAAATAACAAACTACCAGGAACAAGCAAAGTTGTTTTCTTGCGATTCCACATTGTTCAGCGTTGATTGGAGATAGTTCGGAGCCTTGTCAATGCCTTGTCCAACTGCCTTGTTTAACTGCCATTTTCCTTCTTCCTAGCACTTGTGAGATATTAGCACTTAGGAAATGTTAGCACTAGTACCTGCCCCTGGCACTAGAGCCATCCCCATGGGATACCTTTAAAATGGCTGCATTCTGTAAATGGTTCCCAAATTAATCTGTAGCAGCAAATGGGCTGCAAACGGCAAGGCTTTGTGTAATTTGTCTTTTTTGTGTTGGAAATTCCCCATGGGAGCAATAGGTGGAACATGGGATGTATAACTAATAACACTAGAAAACATAATCATGAGTGCTTCTTTTAATTTAAGTTTTTTTTATATTATAAATCAATGCTTTTCTTCATATGTAACCTTGATAGGACAAAAGGGGATCCCTGAACAAAGGTTGGTCCTCTAAGTGGTGCTTGAACCAAAAGTCCCATAATTGCTGTCTTATAGCTGTACTGGATATTCACTTATTTATTGCTGAAAAGCTGATAATGGGATCAGAAGAGCTTAACTAAAGGCTGGACCTCCAAAGGGGGTTTGAAGCAGAAATGTTGCCGACCCCTTGCTATATGGAATATACTCTTGGTTATACCGTTTTTTTGGTTTAAATAGAAACTATTTAGCCGTTTTTACCAGAATCATAATGAGCAGCTATGTTATTATGGGGTATATAAAATTGTTAGGAACCTTAAAGCCAGCTACAGCCACTGGGGAGCTGATCCCAGGTTCTCACTGTAACTTATTTCCTATTAACATGATTCTCCCACCCTGGAACAGTTTCTTTAGCAACATTTCTCTCACTTTGTAATGGACTTTGTAATCAACTGTTCTTGATGCAAAATTCTGTTACGGATGGAGTGGCTGTACTACCATGAGAAATAAGGGCAGGGTTATATGCAGTTTCATTCCAAACGCCTTGCTATGAGTGCATCTCTGCTCTTTGTGTTTTAACAGAATCAAAACCTTGTCACGCAGTAGGTCTGTGTCACTCATTTCTTTCTCAGAAGGCACACTTCTATATCAGAGCTAATTGGAGGCCAACAGGCTGGATTCAGCATGCCAAGGAAGATTATGCCCTGCAGCCTGCCCATGAGCTCTACACACTTCTATGAATGATAATAATCTTAATCTATCTATCTATTTGTCTGTCTTTCTGTCCATCAGGGGCTCCATGAAATGGATCAATAGGGATTTTGCTGTTTAGTCTCATTTTATAGTTACTGTAACTATGAAACGTTTATTTTTTGCCATAATGTTCCACCCTGGAGAGGGTCACTAAGGTCCCCATACACGGGCCGACTATAGCTGCCGATATCGGTCCCTTGGACCGATTCGGCAGCTAATCGGCCCGTGTATGGGCAGAACAGAGCGGCCTGGCCGACTGATATCTGGCCTGAAATTGGCCAGATCTCGATCGGCCAGGTTAGAAAATCCGGTCGGATCGGGGACCGCATCGGCTCGTTGATGCGGTCCCCGAACCGACTGCCCCATAACCACAAATGTAATCCGATCGTTTGACCCCAGGGCCAAAAGATCGGATTATTTTTTTTTAAGTTACTTGCTACCCGATATCGCCCACCCGTAGATCTTATAGTGTATGGGCACCTTTAGTCCATTAAAGGAACAGTAACACCAAAAAATAAAAGAGCTTTAAAGTAATAAAAATATAATGCACTGTTGCCCTGCACTGGTAAAACTGGTGTGTTTGCTACAGTAACACTACTATAATTTATATAATAAGCTGCTGTGTAGCCCCGGGGGCAGCCATTCAAGCTGGAAAAAAGGAGAAAAGGCACAGGTTACATAGCAGATAACAGATAAGTTCTGTAGAATACAATAGTGTTTTATCCGTTATCTGCTATGTGCCTGTGCCTTTTCTCCTTTGAATGGCTGCCTCCATGGCTACATAGCAGCTTATTTATATAAATTATAGTAGATTTTCTGAAGTAAACACAACTTTTACCAGTGCAGGGCAACAGTACATTATATTTTAGTTACTTTTATACACTTTCATTTTTTGGTGTTACTGTTCCTTTAAGCCCCTTCATTAATTGTTAGCCTACAACTCCATGCATCCCTGGCTGATATTGGCCAGTGCTAGGAATCCTACTTAAGTGCGGACTTGCAATTCAGTAAATGAATAACTAGGCATTCAATGAAATCAGTTAACAGACTGAAGGTGTGCCTGGTGTTTGCTGAGGTAGCCCTACAGTATGTATACACTCACATACATAAACAGCTTACATTTTGCAACAATGGAAATAGTTCTGCTCTATTCCCATGATTTTTCAAAATCTACTTGGGTGCTGAAGGAAGTTGTATTGGACTTCCTAGTTGCTTCAAAATGGTAAAAAACATTAAAAATAGGACTGGCTCCTATTCTCCTATTATAATTCCACTTATAATAATGTATATCAGTTAGGGTTATCGATAAATTCCAGGCTACATTGCAGGACTCCAACAGGACTAATTCATACAAATGTTTCAGTGTATATCTAAAATGTATAATGTAGATTTATAATGCACATGGGGGAGAATTAAATTTAACAGACCTGATTATCTGGTATAAGTAAAGTTGGCAATGTGGCACATTGGAAGCTTTCTAAAGCATTTAATAATATAGCCAGTAAGGTTTATATTTGGATAGAAAAGAAAATAATTTAAACACCACCAAAAATAAAGACCACTTGCAAATTGTCTCAGGATTTCCCTATCTACATGATACTAATAGTTAATTTAGAGGTGAAAAAGCCATTTAAGCAGTGTTTTTTATTTATAAAGTTCTTTAGCTGACCTACTGTAAACTTTATTAGCGTGTGTTTGCATGTAGAAGGAACACAACCCACTGCTCAGAGCTGCAGTAAGGGTTTGAAGGGGACAGGTGGGGAGGTATAGTATAACTTTGGAGGGTCCTGGCCAGCACAGCAGCTAGCCCATTGCCAAATTGCCAATCAAGAAGCCATTCTGGCTAAATATATACACATCCCCTCCCCTAAACCATTGGCTATAGCAAGTTTCTTATTAGTAAATGCTAACGCTTCTTATGTTCTGTCAATCACTAAATGGCCAACCATCCCCCACAATGATAAGCCTTATACTGTACCAGTCAGAAACATATCACATGCATATTTAAAGTCAAAGTGAGGCTAAAGACTGGTATGATAAGTGTCTCACGATCTCACTTATTTGTGTGTAATGAAAATTGATTTTATCCAGCACAGTCCATAACTGGGATATGTAGTTTAACACCATAGCCACTGAGACGGACACAAAATCCTTATATTATGTACTGACAGGCAGGACTATATGGAGTAGTATTATATTAATACACGATTAGCTGTTTTTCTGACAGTGGAGTGGCAGGCTCTATTTTATCCGACAACTAGACAAATGCTGTTATTTGTATATATTAGTTGGGTGAGAAAAACGTTTAAAATACCTTAAGGGCTCTGGCACACAGGGAGATTAGTCACCCGCGACAAATTTCCCTTGTCACGGGCGACTAATCTCCCAACTGCCATCCCACCGACGAAAATGTAAGTTGCCGGTGGGATGGCACACGCGCCACAGCGTATGCCATCCCACTGACGATTTACATTTTCGCCGGAGGGATGTCATATCGGGGAGATTAGTCACCCGCAACAAGGGAGATTTGTCGTGGGTGACTAATCTCCCAGTGTACCAGAGCCCTAAGAAGTGCCAGCCTGACGTAGATAATAAGCAGTTAACTAAGCTGAGGGGTGTATAGCAAACGTGGCATTAAAGTTACTTGGATGGATAAAGTGATGCTCATATAAACTGCCATTATTTTACCTTTACCAAGAATATAAGTCTTCCAACACACACAAATAACTGGTAAGCCACTGCTCTAGGGTGTATTTAGGTTTGATACCAATTATATACTATTAACTGTAGTTAGAGCTCAGTCTTTTTCTTTACTCAGAGCATTCATTCTGGATAACGATTGGCTGCAAACAGTGGCTGGGTACCCGATCAATGAATGTTTATTGTTGATATCCATTACCTTTAAATCCCAGTGAGAGATGGCCATTCTAGCATTTTTGTTCAGAGATATATCTTGGCTTCTGAAAAGATCTATTCTCTAAATTTCACTGATTTCTTCATAGAGAGCAGATTTAGAGCTCCCATTCACTGTAGGTTACAACTTACAAGGGGTCACCGCTGAATGGATCACGCAAATAACAAGGTGCTTCCTACTACACAATGTTTAATGCCAGCAGCACTCTTATCTATGATTTTTTTTTCCCAGTTGCAACATTAAATGATAATATGTATAAAAGTGACCAAATATAAAAGCTTCCTGTACTTACTAGAAGGGCCACTAAATCTTAAGGTCAAGTTTAAGGACAATGGCATCTGGCTCTTCTCCCAAAATACAGATATAATGCTACCCATAAAGACAGGGCGCATCAGCTTATGAATACTTTGTACAAACCGTGTAACTAAATGTGTCTCTTTTTACTAAATGCAGACATTTTTCCTTCAGTGTGTGCAAGATTAGGTATTCATTTTCTCTAGAAACTATATCATGAAGCTATATAATGAAGTGCTGGGGTAACGTGTATAGTGCCCGGCAGCTACCCCCTTGGCTCTGGCAGAATCCCCCCTGCTCTTTGCTCCCCAGTAAGAGCCCACTCCTCAAGTTAATATCCAGTTATATGTGCTTGGGGGAATGTATGGATAATAGCGAATTCTTCTTTTCTCCAGGCGTACATCTGCTGCCTGAAGGGCTGTGCTGCCAGAGGCAAGGTCTCAACTCAACTCACTGAAGAAACATGTTGTGTGACATATAAATAAACTCATGGGATTCACACTCTCATTCACCTGGTCAGCAGGTTAATAAAACTGTAAACATATCCTTTAAATTCCAAGATTATAGGGGCATGTTAATAAAATCAGTCAATTTTACTTTAAACATTTAAAGTACCAGCACAAACATAAGTAAAAGTAATATTTTATTATTTTCTTTGAAAATAATTTGAGAAAATTATAAAATTTTGGCTTAAAAAAAAAAAAAAAAAGACAATTATGGCTGTAATCAATAATGCTAAGAAAAAAGTTGCAAAAAGACTTTACTCCAGCAGGGTACACAATGAAACAGTAGGTGCAGTAATACCAGTACAACGTGAGCCAATAGCGGCTCTCCCATTCTGCATTAGTGCTTGCACAACTACACTCAGTTCTTTGGACATATAGTTCAACAACTGCTTTTCCCTGTAATATCCCAACCATATTAATTAATTATCACATTTCTAAAAAAAAAAAATAAAAAAAAATTAAAAGTAGATTGAAGAAAAAGAAATAAAAAACATATTTGTGGCAATACATTGAGCAAAAAAAGATGACCCATACACAGGCAAATAGGTACCATATATACATATATAAATAAAGAACAGAATGCTGCACACACAGGGACACACAGGAAGGCTAGGAGGCGAAGTCGATCGTCGCATAGTGGAGTCTGGTTCTTCTGCATTGCCGTATCACCTTATTTCAAATGTCCGGAAGCCAAGTTTTAGCAGGTATTTTCTAATAAAGCATTCAAAATAATAAATGGTGTGCAGGATAGGGCAATTATTGGAGCAGGGTAGAATAGATTTTTTACTTAAAAAATTTTAGTGTTACTTTTCCTTTAAAAAAGAACAAAAAATCTTTATTAATCCAACGTTTCGAACACTAAATGTGTTCTTCTTCAAGGACAAACTTGCATTCTGTTCTTCATTTACATACATTTTTGTTATATATATGTGTGTGTGTGTGTATATATATATATATATATATATATTAATACACACAGACAATAAAGAAGCTATTACTAACAGAAAGGGGGATACAAAACACCAACATGCCAATACTGCTTAATTTATACATACAAGTTGATTTGTCAATAAAAATCAATGCTAGATAAATAATATTAGTATATATAATATAGTAATCAATACAGTAGCCAAATGTGTATATATTTACATATACATAAAATAGGTGCTTTTCTAGATACTGTATGTAACAGCATGCAAAAGCTCTGTGCAAGGACATTAATCACAAGCCAGGAATAGGCAAGTGTCAAGCTGCTAAACTACAACTCCCAGAATTCCCTGCCAGCCCTACCCTACAGGTGGAGAAGGCAGGGGGTAGTGCAGCTGCAAGAGCTCTGAGCATTGTCTGTGCCTGATCTCAATAAATAGCTGTATATAGACTGTTTGTAAAACATTCTCTAGTGAGTCAGCAACATTCCGAGTATATAAATAATAGAGGCACAAGTAAGAAGCTGGACTAAACAGAGATGAAATATGCTTCATAAGTCACCCCAGTGAGGCATGAAAATGGGAAATTATGGCCACAGAATGGACTTTATTAGATAGGATAAAAAAAAAAGCTATGACTGAACAGTATTTCTATTTTAGTCCAGAGGGAGAAAGAGCCGCATTACATTTATGTGCATTTGCTAATTTGGGTTCATTCTTGCTATTCTTGGAACGGCTCATTTGAACTCTGGATAAGGGAGCCACAGCACTAATTATAAAGTCAGCAGAGCAGAGAGGCCTTTGAATGAATTGAAAGGAATTTTGCCACTCGGTGAAAAAGACATGAATCCCAGTCTGACTGGCGTGTAACAATGAGTGGATCCCTCGCTTGCCGAGAGGCATGTACAGAAGACATTGCATAGATGGATAACTTGTAAGCTCATTACAAGTGGCAAATATCAAGCAGACTGAATTGATTGTTGGTTATAAAGCTGAGTGTTTGTCACAAACGTAATGATTAATGTTTATGTGCAGCTTCCCCACAGGTGATTTTCAGCATAGTAAAGCTTGTAGCGATTGTCTCCTTTGGGACAAAAAACCATAGTAAGTGTCATGTACAACACCTGCTAATGACAATGGGCAAGACAATGTTATCTGCCTTACCAGTTATAGACTAACAAGTCATAAAAGTGACAGTCTCATAATTTACACCATAACATTTAAAAGCTTCAAGACTGGCCAAGATGTCATTAAACTGTGGCAAATTCAAGTCAGGTACCGCCTTCAGCTCATTGCACCAGTGCAGTAACCCATAGCATCTAATCACCAATTAGCTTTCATCCATTTTCTTGAGATAGGGCAATGATAATAAATCTCTTATGTGTTGCAATGCACAAGTGCAGCTTTGCCTTGTCTTTGTAAATAAGCCCCTGTGAGCTCAGGTTGTCACAATGTTAATAGTCATTTCTGCGACTTCACACTAGGCGTCAAATCTCTAATTTGAGTGCAGATGTCTAAAATGATTGAAAATAAAACCAGCTTCTTTGTGTCTGCTTTGGGGAAGGCTCATAAACACAATGTTTTGATGTAGCTAGCTGAATCTTAGGGCTTATATTCAGAATCTTGGGAAAAAAAACCCTAAGGATCCAACTAAAATCTAACTGAAACTAGGTGCACCCTAATGCACCCACACTTGAAGGTGGAAGCAGAGAAAAAAATTAGTAAACTGTTACAGAGGCCAAGAATTATTAAAGCAACATATTTTGTCCAGTTCTTAAGGTTTTTTAACCCTACAATCAAAAAAATACATTATACACTCAGTTGGTCCTTAGTACAGAATACAAAATGTGTGCATTGGCTTTGCAGCAGAGACGTGCTTTAAGGATGAGGCAGAGTAACAGTGTACATAAAATATTAGAGAACACTGCAGTATATGAATATCCAGCAGAAATACAGGTAGACCCAGCACCAGATATAAGGATTTCTGGTACTGAAGAAGTTGCACTGACACCATAACGTATAATACCATGGGGAGCACTTGCCCGCACACCCATTTTCTCTCTTAGAGAGCTTTGGCACTAGTAGCGTGTGTAGTGTGTGATACTGGCTTCTGGGGGTAGGCACTGTATATGTACACTTGGAGCAAGATGGCAATGTCTACAAAAACCTGCAATAGGCCGCAGATGGTGAACTGGAATGGAGCCTGGTTCAGAACAAAGTACGCACTCTTGAAAGTGTCACCGCTTGTCCACATTAGTACCATTTTGATGCTAAAAAAGAAAGAGACAAAGAGTAATGAGAAATCAAAAGTGGTAAGTCAGTACAACAAATATATAGAGCAAAATGCCTGCGCCAATGGTATCAGTAACAATACCAGAGGGAGGTAACAATGATTCCAACAATAAAAACCAACACTAAGAAGTTGCCCAAGGATCACATTATTAATAAAAAAAAAGTTTCTAAATGTTCTCACTGATGCCTTCTTTAGGAGTTCCGTCATTTATTATTAGCTATCCTATCAGAAAACTATGCTATAAACCAGGATGTTGGGAAAAGATGGTCCTCATAATATTTAAGGTCGGTCACCATTATCCTCTGAATACAGCTGCATTTCCTCAACAATAAATATGATTAAATCCAAAATACATTACTGGTTCTAAACCAATTGTTAGACCATAAAGCAAGTTCCCTCACTTACTTTGGATCCCCTGACAAAATGGTTATGAGACACTGCTGTAAACTAATGGGCTTAATTAGCAATTTTCAATGCACGCTTATTTATTAATGTGGTAAATTTGGTCAAATAAAAAAACTTGAATACCTCAAATTTTCAAGTTTACAAATGTGAATTAAACTCAAAAACTCACAAGCTTTTAGATGACAAAGTTTTACATTCAGGTTTTTGGATGGCACTTAATAAATACCAGATTTGAGTTTTTGAACCATAATTCGAATTTGAGTTTTTTTAGGGCAAAAAAACTTGAATTGTGAGAAAAAAATCCAACGTTGATAAATCACCCCCTAAATTAAAAAGTTATATGCATAAAAGCACTGTGTTATACTGTGGTGCCTATCCCTAACCTGGGGGACTCATGTCTATTTATGAGTTTGGGTGTACAATAAATCACAGAGGAAATATGGAGGTGTGTGGCCAATGAGTACATGAGTCATGCATCCATTATGAACATTAGTAAGAACACTAGATCCGAGTCCTAATGCACGTCCTGATAGCAGCCAGTGTAAACCATTGTGCTGTTTAATCCATGGGTCAAAAGGAATTGCATTTTTTATGACACTAATTGACATTAAAAAACTGCTTATGTGTGCAGTTCTAAAGCTATCTTTAGGGGTTTTTATTTTTAACTGCACTTGAATGACTTGTAATTTATATGTATAGCAGAGAGAAAACGTGGCTCTTTTATTAGCTGAGAAAATTAGAAGCAGAGAGAAGTATACACGTGTGAGCCATAAAACAGATCACCTTTCCTTGAAAGGCATCACAGGCTTTTTAGCTTCAAACTTTCACAGTATATTATCTGAGAAACAAACTACGATATATTATGGATTTCTACTAAGTGGCTCTTTAGCTGTCTTGTGATATTGAGAGTTCTAGTTTAACATCATGGGGTCACAAGTAGAATATCAGTGGTGTATATTAACCTGGAGCATAAAGTATGAAGAACAGGAAGTCACAAAGGGATAAGAGAAATAATATCAGCAACTTTACGAAAAGTACTGAAATCTGGTAACAAATTGCAGCTGAAGCATTTAAAGCAATAATTATATTTTGCTCTATTGTTTAAATATTAAAATAAGTTCAGTAACACACAATGTAAAGAACAACAAATAAAGCACATATAAAGAGGACTTGTGACAATGTAGGCTTTAGGCATGGTTACTTCTAAATAGAGGGATTCTCAGGCAGAGGCTCTGATGGGTGATATTATTTAAGAGGGAAAGGAAGGGGAGGAAAAAAAGTCTCAGGTGGGAGAAAAGGGTTAAAGGTATGGTATAGAAAATGCATTCAGACATAGATAGGCATATCCTGCACGCACCAGATTTAAAGTTAGATTTGTATCAGTCCATAAAGTACCAACCAGCCAGCATTACCAAGTAGCATTATACATCAGGTACTGATCATTGTTTAACATTGTTTCAAACCTCTGGAGTTCTTCATTTTTAATTAGCCATTCCATTTTTAATTAGCTATTCCTTTATTGTTGAGGGGTGTTGGAATTTCCACTGCAGAGAAAACAAGGTGTTTGCTGCATTGAGTAACTGGAAATCATCTGGGATTGCTTTACTTTAATCTGACAATTTTTTTTTATTAACAGACGGTCACAGAAGCTGAAACAACCCTTTGACTACTGAAATCTCCAATACTTGTCTAAGATCCATCGGTGTGATACTATAATATAATACTATGTGATACTATAATATGCTCTAGAGCAGGAATCCCCAACCTTTTATATCTGTGAGCCACATTCAAATGGAAAAAGTGTTGGGGAGCAACACAGGCATGAAAACAGGTCCTGGGGATGCAAATAAGAGCTATAATTGGCTATTTGGTAGCCCCCTATGTGGACTGGTAGCCTATAGAAGGCTCTGTTTGGCTTTATGCAACCAAAACTTGCCTCCCAGTCGGAATTGAAAAATGAGCACCTACTTTGAGGCCACTGGGAGCAACATCCAAGGTGTTGGGGAGCAACATGTTGCATACGAGCCACTGGTTGGGGATCACTGCTCTAGAATATTAACATATGTTGACCCCTGAAATCACTGGTAGTGTTTGCTCTGTTATAAATATAAACTTAGTCACAAAGGCTGGGAACTATGCAGGCTAAACGGACCTGTTGGTAACAGAGGACAGCTATTTATATCAGCAAAAAGGCACTGCCAGAATTCTACTGGCCATTTACATTGGCAGAAAGGCCCTGCTAGCATTCTACTGGTCATTTATGTTGAAAGAAAGGTACCGCTACTGTTCTACTGGTTATTTACATTGGCAGAAAGGCCCTGCTAGCATTCTACTGGTCATTTATGTTGAAAGAAAGGTACCGCTACTGTTCTACTGGTTATTTACATTGGCAGAAAGGCCCTGCTAGCATTCTACTGGTCATTTATGTTGAAAGAAAGGTACCGCTACTGTTCTACTGGTTATTTACATTGGCAGAAAGGCCCTGCTAACATTCTACTAGTCATTAATTTTTTAAGAAAGGCACTGCCAGTGTTCTACTGGTCAATGGTATAAACCAGTGCTGTCCAACTGGCGGCCCGCGACCCCCCTCTGTGTGGCCCCCCACCTGTCTGTCTGGTTTGATGGCTTACTCTTGTGTAAGCCTTAAATGGTATCAGTACTGTGATTACCTGCCCCTGCCCTCCCCCCACCCCACATGGTTCACACCTCAGATTCAGGCTGTAAACCCTCTGTATTGTTTAAAAATGTAATCCCCTGTGTTGTTCACACCTTTTAATCTCTGCATTGTTCACCCCCTGCAGTGTTCACACCCCTGGCTCAGAATATAAGCACCCACATTGTTCCCCTGTTCACACCTCAGAGTGTAGGAGCAGTAGAAACCCACAAATAATCCCTGCACACTATAAAAAGAACATATACTGAGGTGGTACTGCAATTAAAAAGTTTTTTAATATATAGTTATTTTGCAGACTGTAGGAGCAGTGCCAGCATTGTGTCACTGTATGTAGGGCAAGCAGAGTATGGCACACACAGGCAGGGTAGGGAAGGCAGAGTATGGCACACACAGGCAGGGTAAGGCAGACAGAGTATGGCACACGCATGCAGCATAGGGCAGGCAGAGTATGGCACACACAGGCAGCATAGTGCAGGCAGAGTATGGCACACACAGGCAGGGTAGGGAAGGCAGAGTATGGCACACACAGGCAGGGTAAGGCAGACAGAGTATGGCACACGCATGCAGCATAGGGCAGGCAGAGTATGGCACACACAGGCAGCATAGTGCAGGCAGAGTATGGCACACACAGGCAGCATAGGGCAGGCAGAGTATGGCACACACAGGCAGCATAGGGCAGGCAGAGTATGGCACACACAGGCAGCATAGGGCAGGCAGAGTATGGCACACACAGGCCGCATAGGGCAGACACAGTATGGCACACACAGGCAGGGTAGGGCAGGCAGAGTATGGTACACACAGGCCAAGTATGGCACAAACCAGCCAAGAATGGCACATACAGTCAAAGTATGGCACACGCAGACAGGGTAGGGAAGGCAGAGTATGGCAGGTTTTTGCTGTACTACAACCATTAATATGGCTATGGTCATGTGATAACATGGGTGTGGTTTCGAGTGGGTGTGGTTTCAAAAGGGGGAGTGGTCAAAACTGGCTTCCATTATTTGCCCTCCACCACGTAGGCCGGAAAACTTCCTGCCCTCGGTACCACAGAAGTTGGATAGCACTTGTATAAACCATAGGCACTGCTAGCTATTATAATTCACTGGTAGAAGAAGATAGTCACTGGTACCATTTTATTGGCTGGTCGTATGAGAGGGCAGTCACTGCTAATATTTACTGGGACAGTTCTATTACTAATGCTCTGCTCATTAGTATCACTGTTAGTGTTTTGCAGACTCATGGAATCAATTGATAGCAACTGATAGCACTGAAATCTCTTCAGGAGACTATTAGGTATCTCATTACGTGTCAGTGCACTACCAGGAGATAGTAGCATCTGACATTGCCCCTTACATAATCACTGTATATATATATCGCTTGAGGGAACCAATGTTCTGGATGGCACAGGATTACCATTTTGCTGAAGGAATTAATATGTCTTGCTGTCAAAACATCCAGCTACAATTTTACAGTCAATTCATTACTATCACTGGCAAGTTAGAATTCCTATGACATTGTGGTACTCCTGGCATTGCTTAGCAAACCATTTTGCTTGTTATGACTTTTCCTTTTTTACCAATTTCAGCAATTTGTTCAAGCTGACAGGAGAAATAGTGTTTCAACGTCCTGTTTGTGCCCTTTAATAGAGTACAATTTCTGCTTTTACAACATCAATCAGAAAAAAAAAGAAAGTGCTTTATGGGTAGCATAAAAGTGATATAGCAAGGCAACTAAATGTTGAAGGCGCAAGAGAGAAAGAAGAGCAAATGTCAAAGCTGATTATTAGAAACAGCCAGCACCAAGACTGAAGATTTCAAGTAAATAGGTCTTACATTAGAGAGCAAACTGAAAAGAAAATAGTCTCCCAGTGCAGAAACTTTAGCATCTTGTAAAAACAAAAGGAATAGGCAATTACTGCACCTCAGGTGTTGTATAACTATAAAACACTACAGCTTACAGCATCTTAGCTTAGGTGCTTATATTGGAAGCAATAATTCTGCATCTTTGCCAATGTGTACCTCCTTTTCTCATAAAAGACATTAAAGGGGTGTTTCACCTTAAAATTAACTCTTAACAGAAAGTAGATGAATAGAAAAACTCCTAAACAAGAAGCTAATTAATAACAAAAGATTTGATTTATATAGGGAAAGGTGTAAAGTGCCATGTTGCTAGCCCAAAATGCATCCACCAACCCCATATTGTGCTAATCTGTGCATGCAGTGTTGTGAGCAAGAGGCAAGCCCTACATACAAATGGGATTAAAGATAATCACATTGGAGATGTAATGTTATGAAAATCTAAAATAAATGGAGGAATTGCACTATTGTTTATGGAAAAGATGACCCAAGGGGAGAGAATGCTTATCTCAACGTTGGTAAACTTGTACATTTCTAAATCAATTTAATGGTGATTATGAGCAGGCCTGGACTGGCTGTAGATTGTAGCAAATGCCAGAGGGGCTGCTGTGAGATGCCCAAGACAGCCACTATTTATTCAGCCTGTGGGTGACTGTTTGGTTCTAATGCTAAATCCCGCATTTTATTTATCTAAATGTGCCCTGTGTATTCTCCTGGCTTCCAAAACCTCACTTTAGAATGGAAAGAATTGCACTCAACATTCAAATGATCTACCACATATTTATGGTACCAGTTAGCCAGTGTTACATTCTGAAAAGCAAAAGGCAGATATTGTAAATACTTAAATCTTCTTAACTGAATAGCAGCAGACTGTGTGGCAGGACAGTTTCAAGAGGTTCATCCACAATCACAAGGAACCATAAGCAACACAATTCCTCAGAAGGGAATTAAGAGCAGTCAACAGTAAGTGGCCCAAATAGAGCTCTGTGTTTCACTTACTTAAGTTGATGGATACATTTCATTGTCCTATTTATGCAAAAAAAAAAAGCTAAAAGGAACTTGCAAATAGCCTCTTGGCCATATAAAATTCTGTTTAGTTAAGCAAAGAATGTAAAGTGCCAAGAATAACTTCTCATTAGTTGACACGACGAGAGTGTCAGAAGAGTTCATACTCACTTTTACTACCTTTAATGTTCCACCTAAAAAAGCTCTAGCTCTGTAGAAGCAATTTAACATTTCCCTGCTTTGCCATAAGGACACTTCTGCAGTGTTTTTATAATACATTGCTTTTTTGCTGATGAGCGATCTTGGCAGTTAAGAGTATATGCTGAGGTGAAACATTGGCACAAATGAGACTTCTACATTATTTTACCCCTCAAAACAAACATAGATATTAGAAATCACACACAGATTTGTGAATTTCCTATCCTGCCATCAATTAAGAAAGCTTTGCTTTATACTTTTTTTTGATGACACGGCAGGTCATATTCTAATTCAGTGCTGTCCAACTTCTACGGTGCCGAGGGCCGGAATTTCTCTAGCATACATGGTGGAGGGCCGCTAATGGAAGCCAGTTTTGACCACTCCCCTTTTTGAAACCACACCCACTTCAAACCACACCTATTTTATCACAATGGTGGTAGCACAGCAAAATCCCAAATGCTTGGTCCTTACTGTGGGGATATCAACCATCATTCATATGTGAAAGAATTACGTCATATTAAGATATACCCTTAAATTCCATATGCCACCTCCTCCCCTGTGGATAGCAGAGCAACCCCCAGTACATAATTACACACCTTAGGGACCATTTAATGGCTATTTCCAACTGCTAACAAACTCCCACAACAAACCCCTGCCAGGTTCACCTCCCACAAGCAGCATAGGGCAAGCAGAGTATGGCACACACAGGCAGCACTCTGCCTGTCCTGTGCTGTCTGTGTGTGCCATACTCTGCCTTTCCTACCCTGCCTGTGTGTGCCATACTCTGCCTTCCCTACCCTGCCTGTGTGTGCCATACTCTGCCTGTCCTACCCTGCCTGTGTGTGCCATACTCTGCCTTCCCTACCCTGCCTGTGTGTGCCATACTCTGCCTGTCCTATGCTGTCTGTGTGTGCCATACTCTGCCTGTCCTACCCTGCCTGTGTGTGCCATACTCTGCCTTCCCTACCCTTCCTGTGTGTGCCATACTCTGCCTTCCCTACCCTGCCTGTGTGTGCCATACTCTGCCTTCCCTACCCTTCCTGTGTGTGCCATACTCTGCTTTCCCTACCCTGCCTGTGTGAGCCACACTCTGCCTGCCCCACCCTGCCTGTGTGTGCCATACTCTGTCTGCCCTATGCTGCCTGTGTGCCATACTCTGCCTTCCCTACCCTGCCTGTGTGTGCCATACTCTGCCTGCCCTACCCTGACTGTGTGTGCCATACTCTGCCTGCCCTACCCTTCCTGTGTGTGCCATACTCTGCCTGCCCTACCCTTCCTGTGTGTGCCATTCCCTCCCTGACCTATGCTGCCTGTGTGTGCCATACTCTACCTGCCCTATGCTGCCTGTGTGTGCCATACCCTCCCTGACCTATGCTGGCTGTATGTGCCATACTCTGCCTACAGTACCTATGTCTGAGGTGTGAAGAAGTGAACAATGGGAGTGATTACAGACTGAGCCTGAGGTGTGAACACTGCAGGGGGGAACAATGCAGAGATTAAAAGGTGTGAAAAACACAGGGGATTATATTTTTAAACAATACAGAGGGATTACAGCCTGAATCTGAGGTGAGAACCATGCAGGGGGGCAGTTAATCTCAGTACTGATACCATTTAAATCTTACTCAAAGGTAAGCCATCAAAGCAGCCAGACAGGTGGGGGGCCACACAGAGGGGGGTCGCGGGCCGCATGCGGCCCGCGGGCCGCCAGTTGGACAGCACTGTTCTAATTAACTACATGGCAGGAGTCAGACTGGGAGTTGCTGTAAAGGAAACCGTGTTAATTACCTCAAAGGGGATTACTGAAGTGCACATCTAATCACTATGGTGGATTTATGAATTAAATGTATCTTTAATGTATCTGTGCAAAAGAAAGTCATACAACAACTATGTCCATCCATAGTGAACACTGCTCTTGAATTTAGTTGTGTGCTCTGGTCACATTGTACCATGTTTTTGCTCAGTAAGCACAGAAAACTCCATTAGTTCAATCCTTTTTCCTTAAATAATGCAGAATATATAAATATGAACAAATGCAGATCTGTGCCTCAGCATGCCTAGGCAAACACCATTCTAATTAAATTAATATAACAAGGATTTTGTTTAAACTTAAATCATTCAATGCTAGAAGACTGATTCTCCAAATCCCCCAGTCACAGCAGTGCTGCTATACAAGTGCCTTTGTGTAGTATTTCAAAATCAGAAGAGTTTTTTTTAATTGGCTATTTTAATCTTGTGACTTTCCTGGTTATGTCTTTTGTTATTCCATTCTTATCCTTTTCAGTACACACACTAGTGCTCTTTTACAATCAATGGCAGACATTTAGGTTTGGCCAGTCTGTTGATATTAGTACGGTACAGGCAATTTTTACCCAGGTTCCGCCTACTTATGCAGTTTCAGCAAGAAGTGATTGCAGATTGGCCATGCAGGTATTTTCGCACAATAAAAAAACAGCATGAATGTGACCCAGTTGCAATGTGGGGAAAGGTTTTGTAGAGATATGATACCAGGACAGAAATGGCTAAAGTTCAAAACAATGTGTGATGCAGATGTAAAACTCACACCCACCCACACAGTGATATACCTAGCACAGGGCAGGAAGTTGAAACCTGTATACTTTTCATGAGCAGGAGCTGGGCATCTTGTTAGAATAAAAGGAACAATTTGATGACTGAAAATAGGAGAACACAAAGACATAACACTGGTATGATGCAAGAACCAAATGGTAAATGCTCATCAATATTACCAAAGATCTAGTCTCAATGCAACTGAAAATTTGTTGCACTAATAAAAACTGTCATTTAGGCACAAAAGCAATTTTTCCCAACCAGAACAAACTGCAGCAAATCTGCTGAGAACAATGGTAACATGGTTACAAGGGAGCCCCATCTGTAGGATCTTGTTGCAGGCACTTTTTCCTATGTTATGCCCAAGTCTGCAAAGTTCATTTCAGTGTACATGTATATTAGATGGGATTACAGACAGATAGGGGGTGTTCCATTGATCAGCGCACCAGAGGCCCCCCTTTTTGATAAGAGGAACAGAGCTTCCATTTGAAGCAGTGTAGGTGGTTTTTCACTGTGAGGGTAGTGAGGTTGTGCCCTTCCGAGTAATGTTGAGATGGCAGATTCTGTTAATGTCTTTAAAGGATATGTAAACTCCCCCCCCCCCCCCCCCCCACAAAAATGTAATCCGTGAACAGCCTCTTTAAATATTTAAACAACCAGAGTGGCAGATATTTAAAGGTTAATAGTAAGGCTGCAGCATCTCCTTAATAACTTAGATTTCCTTCTCTTCCTCTAAGCCACTTGGCCCCTCCCTCAGGAATTTACTTTGGCTGTTGGCTCCTGGGCATGCTCAGTTCATCCTAGCTCAGATTACTAAACACACCCTCCAGGCAAGCAGCCAATGAAGGCATTGTATTGCTAGTTCCCATAGAAACTCTGCTCTAGCTGTCTGCTCCTATTTTTTTCTCCTAATCTCTCCTGAGCTCAGTTTAAACATTACAGTGCTCAATCCAAGCAGAACTTTTTATCAAAGTAAGTCCTGCCTGTGTAAGCCTCCATTCTTGAAAAAATGTACGCTAAACAGGGGTCTTTGTGTACATAGGCTGTTTGCAGATTGTAACTGATGATGCGTCAGAGGTTAAAGCTGCTATTTGCTTTAGGAATATGTGATGGTGCTGGCAAACACAGGGGATATATGCAGTACACATGATGCCACTTGGGTGGGGGTGATGTGCCCAACATATATACATTGTAGGCAATTGTAGGCTTTACACTCCTGTAAGAGGGGTTTGGATGATTTCTTGAAAAAGCATAATATCCAAGGCTTTTGTGATACTAATATCTACAGTTAGTATTGATGTTGGTATGTATGGTTTATGTATGTGGGTGTATAGATAGGTTGTATGGGTCTATGTGTGTGCACTGGGGTTCGCTTGGAAGGGTTGAACTTGATGGTCTTTTTTCAACCCAACCCAATGTAATTATGTAACTGGGCAGAATTAAACAAAGAATACATGTTCAGCAATATTTGTGCAGTTGAAATAGATAGAGGACCAAGTAGGGATGTCATCTAAACCCAGACAGTTAATTTGCAAATATATTTAACATCAAGATTAGCAAGACTCAGCTTTTCCGATGTTTGGCCTCCGTTGCTATGAAGTCAAAATTACATTTTTCAGATTACAAACTCTCTGCTCTTTCTTGTATAACCCAGCTAAAGTGGTATTTAGTATTATATGTGTGCCTCTCTATCAATGAGGGAAAATGAAAACAATTTGAAGGACAAATGGCCTTGAAAAATGTGAAAAGCATGAATTGGTCTGTTCAGGTATAGTAATGAACATTTAGTTCTGCTACATATACAGAAAGATGCACTATAAAAGGCACAGAAGGGTGACATTGGATAAATAATAAGAAAGGATCTGGAGACAGGAAAAACAAAACCCCTATGACAGAAATGATTTGCTTCATTCAGACAACAAGCTCACAGTGTCAATAAACAGAAGTGAAATAAAAGGGTACAAGTCAAAAATTAATTTAGAATTTGGAATTGCAAACCCCTCTTAATAGCCCCAGAGGCAAAACCCAATGTGGCAGAGCACGACAGCAGCACAGAACCAATTTGGCATGCACACATTAGTGTCTACTAAGCAATCTAAGAGCAATTAAGCATTTTAGTAACGCCATTAGCAGTGGGGTATCAACCTCAATCATTACCATTAATAGGGCACAATGTCAATGCTGCAATAACAATTAATTTCCCAAATAGTCATATTTCATTGTTTAAATGCTAAAATGGCTAATTAATGCTGAGAACAAATATCTGCAATTTAGCAATGTTACAATGCCTGCAGCTAGGCACACAATAAATAAATCCCTCTCATTTTGGTCTAATGTGTTTATATGAGTGAACATACAGCATAAGTATGCAATACAGACAGAGTGCTATCTCTGTGCACTACACACATAAACATGCCCTAGGTAAGTAATCCATAGCAACCATCTTAACAAGAAGCATTTATTTGCTTTCTGTTTGAAATCACATATTTTATTACTTGCTATAACCAAACAACTAATCTGTTACTTTGTCCTGGAGCAAAATGAGTGCTAGTGATTACATTTTTCCTGTAGTTGTACAGCTATTTTCTTTCTGCGTTCAAAATTCATCTGCAGATACATGCATAGCACACGATCATGGAAACTGGATTTTTTTTTTTAACAATGATTAATTACTGGAGAGTGCCAAAATAGCACACACACCTCACATCGTGATTATTATCTCTTACCCCGGGCTGGTGCTCTCGTTAGCAGATAACTGAACTGGCCTGGGGTATTTTCTCAAGGCTTGGACCAGACCAGAACAAGGGGGAAAGCCCTAACATTTTGGCTGGCAACCTCCAGTGATTATACATTTTGTTTTCCTTTAAAGGAGAAAGAAAGGTTAAAAACTAAGTAAGCTTTATCAGAAAGGTCTATGTAAATACAGCCATAAGCACTCACAGAAACGCTGCACTGACTTCTCATGTGCCAGAGACACTCTCTGCTGTCTCCTCTTTCCTGCTCCCCCTCCCTCAAGAATGCTAAGAACTCACTCTTCCCCTTGGAATGTGGATTTGAGCCAGTCAGCAGGAAGCTGACTCATAGTCTTACAAACAAAGCATGTACTGGGTCTCGGTGCAGGAGTGAGGCATTATGGGAACTTTCTTTACATAGCTCAACGTTTTTTATTCCTGTTTGGCTTCTGATCATCTGAACAGGTGAAATATCGGGAGACTTAAGGGCACTATTGAGACAACTGAAGGTATGCCTGCAGCTTGAGATTAACTCTTTATTAGCCTTTCCTTTTCCTTTAAGAGATATATATAAGTGAGCAACCACAATACCTAATTATACTGCATCTAGCTTTTGTGTGGGAAACAGGTATAAATAGTTAGCAATGTGACTAGGGACATGGGCTTTGCAAACTATAAAAAAGGAAGCCCTGCACCAAATGTAGGCATCAGGGTTAATCAACTACTAGCTACAATTCTAATAGTGACAGAAAATAAGAAACCTAATATATGAAATATGTGTTTTTGGAAAAACTTCATCTTTGAGAAGGGACTTGTATATCCTGAATGGTAGGTGTGTACTCATTTTCAGTACAGCACATAAAGGCACAGGACCTGCCTCTACAAGAAACAGAATACAAGATACTGTTACATTTGTTTTATTTCATTACACCATTAGTTTTATTATTTGGCATAATATTTAACAATACAACACAATGCATAGTGCCAACCTGTGTTTTCTAGCTTCACATAAGGTAGCATATTTTGTTTAACTTCCAACTTCCTGTGCTAAAAACAATAAAGTTGACTGATGTCTATGCCGCTTTACTTTACACTTTACCTCTACACAATCAGAGACGCAGACTCTCTGATCAAAAGGGCTCTTTCTAGAAGGTCTTTAACAGAACAATAATAGCACACAATGTATTAAAACAAAATTGGGGTTGACAAAGCAATATTACCTAATACAAAAGGGCTAATTTCACTTGCAGTTAAGTTTATAAGAGGCAACAAGCAAACTAAGATTGTTTCCTCTTGAAAAGTCAACATAGCGATGTACTGGGAGCTGCTATATGTGGGGTGCTTGACTGCAGTTTGTGCTCTGGCAGAAAGAATTTAAAACTTCCCAACATTACAAGTTAAGCCCCTTAAAGGAAAAGTCAACCCAAAATGTATTTTTTTGCCTAATAAAGTAAAACATAATTCTACACTACACTGATGAGGCTCAAGAAGGGTGAAACAGGCCTGTAATTGGCAATCTGATCAGCTATAATTTTGGCTTTTGCTTTAAAAACCCAATTTAGTCTATACAGGATAAACCTGTGTTTTTTTGGAGCTGTTTGGGATTAGTTCCCAGAATTCCTAGTGTTTACCTTTTTCTCTGTAATAATAAACCAGTACCTTGAACTTTATACCAACTAAGATAGAATCAATCCTTATTGGAGGCAAAATAATCCTATTGGGTTTATTTAATGTTTAAATTATTTTTTGGTAGACAAGATCTGGAGATCCAAATTTTCAAAAAATGCTTATCCGGAAAACCCAGAAAGTCCAAAGCATTCTGGATTACAGGTCCCATTCCTGTAGCAAGAGCTGCTGGTAAATTAGGGACACAGTTAATTCCCTCCTGGAGTCATTTTAAATGAAACTGTGAGTGCAACACATACATGGAGATTAAGTTTGGGACTAGAAATAGCCATGTGATGGGTATGGTGCACAAAGCAACAAATAAAACTCCTTTTGGCAACACAAAATGCAAGGCCATTATTGCGGGCACTGTTTTTCTTTGAAATGTTTGCTGCCATCTGTTATGGTCTCTTTAAATACCTAGAACACAATTAAGTATGGTATTTCCCAGTGTGCAATTAGATTCCCTTTGAATTATTTTTCTGTGTTTATGAGAACAATAAACTTTTTTCCCCAGGAAAATGTGTTTATATTGGAACTGGTCCAAGAAAGGTTGCCAGAAATAAATTAAAAACATGATTTATTATATTAATATTGGTTCACGGTTATTAGCAGGTTTAACATTGCAATAAAATACATTTTGTTTTTGTTTTTTTGCTACGCACAAGAATATATAATTCTCCACTGTACAAAATGATTAGCTTATTATTGCTAATGTGATTCGTTTTTACTAGAAGTTATATAAACAGAGAAATCCTGTTAAAGGAGACATATAGGATAAACTAAAAAACTTCTAATCTTGCAGGCAATTATGAATAATATATGGTGCTGGTTTCACTTTGGTCAAAAAATTCATACTGGCCCCTTTATTGGAGCTCCCTATAGACCCTCTCAGGTCTCTGCCGTGTTTCAAATGAGGTATGGGCGTGTCCTAAGGGTCAGGATAGCCAATCACAGTCCTGCAGTCACACAAGTAAAAACAGGCCTCCGTTCTCTATCAGGTCCCTTTAAAGTTCACCCTTGACATCAATGCCCATCAGTTACTAAATGCCCCAAAACATTATGGCAATAGGCTGGCCCCTTTATTCAAAGATGTCTACAGGTTTCTTAAATTATTACTATAGATATTAACATTCTATCAATTAGTAGTACCATTATCAATTAAACATAAGTCAGATTTATAAATGCAGAGAAGCTATAATTACTGTAAATCAATTGCTCTAATGAAAAATAGTACTATATAATAAAACTAGTTTTATTTCTGCAATTATCTATGGTTCTGCAACTGCATTATCCCATGCAGATAACTGTTATACCAATTGCCTTATTTACATAAATCTACTCACTATAAATGCTATTGGTGTTTCTAAGCCATTTGTGCCTTGTAAATATCTTTATATGCAGGAACAAGAATGCAATTTCTATCACACTGGTTAAGACTGAAAATACAGAAAGGACTTGCAGGATAACAATCTTTTCTCTGGTTCTTTTGCAGAATCAGCATCATTCTGATCAGAAAGTACAACCATAGGCACTTTCCTAGATATGCTAATAAAGACATTTCCTAGATGTCATTCTTAGATTTGACTTGCTTTAAATAGCAGCCCTATAACCTAATAAGTAAGTAAAGAGATCACTTTTTTGCATTAAAAGGATCTGCAATGCAACATTTACTGATGCTATTCTTGCTGTGGTTTAGTGCAATGAGACTGAAGCAGCTCGTACTTGACTCCCGATAAAGGAATTTTTCTGTAATTTGAATCTCCATACCTTGTCTGCTAAAAATACATTTAAACATTTTAAACATAAAATAAACCCAATAAAATTGTTTTGCCACCAATATGGATTAATGCAGCTAAGTTAGGACTAAGTACAAGGTACTATATGCAGAGAAAAAGGAAATTATTTGTAAAAATTAGAATTATTTGCACATAATTGGCCCATGTGGAAGGCCTTCCTGTAATTCAGAGCTTTCTGGATAAGGGATCTCATACCTGCATTTATAAAGGGACTGAGGCAATTCCTGATATTTTGTTACTGTGCTTTTTACCCCCAAAACAGTTACTAAATGCCAGGGTGCAACTGTGAGATCTTAACGATGTTCCATAAAATCACTGACCTAATCCTAAATTTGAAATCACCAGTAACCCTTCCTTATATACTGTAGTATTATTCAGTATTGTATTCTTAAACCGTGAATTTTTTTACCCATTCTGAGATCCAAACAAAGTACTTTCTATTTTATTGTAGAAACATACAGATTAAAAGGCTGAATATATTTAACATGAATGGTGGAAAGTTTCCTCCTTGTTTTTCTGCTGACACATATTCACAGAGCCATAACTCTCAGTTTTTCAATATATATGTACTACTCTTTTTGACTGATACCCAAATGGAAAACTCACAATGACTTATAAATAAAAACATTTTTCAACAGAATACAAGCTTGCAAAACACTAGGGTTCTGCAAGCTATGAATTTACTGCATCTCAAAGACCCAACGCTGCATATAATTTATTATGGAGTCAAAAGTTGAATTCTGTCTCACAGTCTGCTTGTTTGTAATGGAAACTCTAATGGAATAAATCAATCACAGACCCTTCATACCAGGTTTTCCATATCCTGACCAAAGGTAAAAATAAAATGAAATAATTTAACCAAGATAATTTGCCTTCCAAAAATGCTGAGATGTTAAAAAAAAGTATGAAAAAGGCATATATTATCTGTTTTAAAGGCATATACTGTGCATCAGTCAGGATCCCAATGTAGACCCTTTTGTTATGCTTCTGATACTTGAAATATGTAGAGGCATTTACAATAATCTTGCAGGGAAACTTTCTGGTGACTGCCAAACAAGGGAATGGGGGCTGCCTACTACCTGCTTAATCCAAAGTGCCCAAAATCACCCATCAGTCATTGCTCTAAAGGACAACTGCAGCTACCTGCACAGATGTATACAAACTGTAGACTAACAGGATCTAATATGAACCTTTGTATTGCTCAGATGACAAGGTCAGGTACTGTGACTAAAGGGTCAAGTTTACTATGACACATTTATTGCAATTGTGTCTTTTTTTTATACCACAGTTAATAAACCCCAGGTTGAGCTTGTCTAAAAGTTCTCCTATGTGATCTATGAGACATATGCAGGTCTGTAATAACACATTTGACAAATTTACCATTGAAGAATATAATATACTGGGTGCAAAAATGGGAAGGTTTAGGGTTAATCTTGATTATCATTTAAACAGAGAAAAAATTCTGCTTGCCCAACACTTGCTGTCACAGGAGGCACCAGGAGGTAAAACAGAAGAAACTAATGGAAAAATCCAATAACTCGGTTATTTTATATTTTGCGTAAATTAGGCAAAGTTAGTTATTTCCTACAGTTAAATAAAAAGAAATCACATAGCATGCACTTTGACTTTTAATATGTTTCTGTCCCTTTGATACAATGCTAAAACCCTCTTGACAAGCTTGCGGAGGTGGCAGTTCAACTTCATA
Organism: Xenopus tropicalis; assembly: GCF_000004195.4. NCBI lineage: Eukaryota > Metazoa > Chordata > Amphibia > Anura > Pipidae > Xenopus > Xenopus tropicalis. Next base: position 97,052,285 of record NC_030682.2, on the reverse strand, counting down.
ATCTAAAACACATTACATTAATCGTACTGCACTCTGAGTTGCTGGCGCGCTGCTGTTAAATGGCATACTTTTCTCATTGTTCTCTGCTGGAGAGGTGAGCGGCAGACAGCAGCCTGGATCCTTTGATTCAGACAAAGAGCTGTGCCTCACAATGCATAATTATTCAAAATAGCGTGTCTGTACAATGCATGCACTTCTTGTTCTGCATGTTGATATGCACTTAGGTTCTACAGTTTCTCCTCCCCAAATCATTGGAATACTGCTAAAAGGAAAATACATCCTAATAATAATTAGGGTTTATCTTACATTAATGAATTAAGTGGGCAAAACCTACTGTATAAGTAGAACATTCATTCTCGGCAAAGTGGCATTTATCTAAAAGAGAGATCAACCATATTGTTTGACTATTCTGTATTCATAGCACCATTATTAGCCTTAAGCATTAAGTTAAGGCAGGCAGTGTCAGGGGAGTATATTTCAAGGCAAGCAAAATAAAGTAAACAAAGTGCTTGCATATGAACAAGTTATTGCAGTCCCATGATTTCCACATAAGGACTTTTTGCACCAAGCCCATAAACTTCTTCAGAAGTTCACCAAGCACAAAAGTACAAGGCTTTACAGCATAACGCAATGGCTTTTGGTGAGTTTAGTGGCTCAAAGGGCCCTGAATGTTACACCAGTCAAAGTCTGCAATGTTCATGTATTGCATAGCTGCCGAACAAGCAAAGGAGAAGGAAAGTCATTCTGGCATTTTACTGCCAATAGATTTGCCACATTAGTGCCACCTAGAACAGGGGTGGCCAAAACGTTGATCGCGGTCCACCAGTCAATCCCCCGTGGACTTCTGGTGGACCTCATCTAAGCCTGCAAATGTGGAAGTGCAGCTTTTATGGGGTATGCATACGGACGCAGGGAGGGGCCAAAGTCGATTGGCGCGCGAAAAGGTCTGGGCACCCCTGACCTAGGACAATATATTGATTCTGCAGAAAGCATTAACATACCTGAGTAAACAGCTTTAGAAGCTTTCTCCATTTGCTTAAGATAGCAGCTGCCATTTTAAGTGGCTTCCTGTCTGCAGCTCTAGCCGTTATAACTGAGATCACTCATTCCTAAGGGAGGGGGGTAGGAGTACTTAGCATTCTGGTGGGAGGGGGAGCAGGAAAGGGGAGAGAGAAGAGAACTGCACAGACTCTGGCCCCGGGAATTAAGAATTTCTGAGAGAGGAAGTCAGACACTGGAACATCATGTTTACAAAAAAAGAGACAAGAAATCCTGTGGTTCTTTTGACAGAGAACTAAGTGCAGCATTTCTGTGCTTATGGCTGTATTTACATAGACTTTTCTGATAAAGCTTACTTAGTTTTTACCTTTCCTTCTCCTTTAAGGGGAGGTTCGGGCACTTGAGATTATTTTGAAATATATCACAACTTCGGCTTTACATCAGTTTAATTATTTTATCTTAAAAGTATTAGCCCAATGCTTTTACATTACCTTTCTGATCCCCCCATGTTCCTTAATGAGGGGGCTGCAATATTTGAGCTGCAGTAGTCTGTTAACATTAGGAACTATAACTGACAGGTTGAGAAGTGACAGGTTGGCAAAGCAGTCAAGGTTGAGGATCTTTAAGTAACAATTACTTACAAAAGCAGCCCTATTGTTGTAAAATGATCAACATGACCAATAAGTTATTTTTCATGTACATTAATAATTAGAAAAATTGGTTTTTCGTGTCCGTATCGCTTTAAATATGGCCACCAGATACCATTGTACCATAGTGCTCAGTCCTGCTCCGCAACTCAGCAACCTCATAGCTGCCATAGGATTTCAACTACACACACTGGTGCCCACTACAGCACTTGCCACATTCATGGATGTCGACAAGCCTAAGTGGTGCAGAAAGGGGGCTGCCTAGAAGTACATAAGGGTTTGGGACGCTTGCCTGATCTGTAGTGTAATAGAGTTCATGCACCATCAGATGCATGCTCTAGCCCTTTAAGCACAAGTGTAAGAAAAAACCTACTGCCTATAAAGTTGCCTTTTGAGCCAGTGATACCTAAAGCAATATTCCTTGGCAAATCTGAAATAACTAACTGGATCATAGCGTATTTTACACGATTCCAATTCAGCAGCAATAATATTTGTCAACCTCCAAGGGCTAACAACTCACATCAGACTGCATTTTATTTGGATTATTTCATTAACCTATAGTATACGCATGCAGACACAATGCTAAATGTGGTGCTGCAGTTCCCAAATGAAAGAGTACAGCAAATGTTCTCCTACAGGACAACTTCTTGTTTGCTCAATGTCAAAACTATCTAGTAATCTGACAGCAGCCATCATTTAGATCCTGTAAGGCACAAATCATTACTTACAGAGAAACAAGTAATGATAACATCCTTGGCTGCACTATTACTGCAGGCATACATAGATACACAAACTATTTTGTGAAGGGAAAAATAGATTTTGTTTACATTTTAAAATAATGTTTAAGGTTTCATTAGATTAGTGTTGAAAATATTAATTTATATTATTTTTAAATGGCAGAGCTACCTCTACATGTATTCTACTCCTTATTAATCACATGATTCTAGCTGTATATGTGGCAATAAATGGTTCTTCAAAATTAATCATTTCAAAACTTTGGAACCTGGGAAACCAAAAAAATTGAGAAAAAGGAAATCATTACTGTATCTCATTTAATATGAGACTCATTTGACTTCTGAGTTGGCCACCTTCTTGTCTGTGTATGGGACCAAAATGTCAAATTCATATCTATTTGAAGCTCCGCCATATATGGATCAAGCTGGCGACTCTCCTAAATCTGGCTAATCCAACTCTTTGACCAACAATGGTATTCTCGCCTCACTAAATATTGATCAGGCAAGTCTATGCTTTGGAACTACATGGGCCAGTAAGCTGCCCACTCAGGTTGGAGTGGCCAAGATGACAGCCAACATGGGCCTGTGTATGGCCAGAATTAGTTTGATGGCCATTATTTGCCCAGACAATCTTACTATAAACTGGAATTAGCAAAATCACTTTCAGGACAGTTTTTTCCTTTGAGAAGCCAGTGACCTGTTCAAGGTGAGAAGCAAGAGTTATGCCTGAAAAAAAGAAAAGCTAATCTCTATTAATCACAACTGTCCTTCCTGAGGTGTCACAAGCTAATTAATGTTTTCAGAGAAATCACAGGTGATATGAGAGGCGCAAGGTCAAGTTAAGGATGAATTTTCCCAACATAAATTAGTATGCCTTCTATTAGTGCTCTGTTTATCTTCTAAAGAATAATTAGTGTCATAATTAAGCAGAGATTATAAAGCTTTCTGGATTAATTTAATTCTGTTTAAACAAAGTCTTATCTCAAAACATAACCTTACCATGCTTAAAGGAGAACTAGCTCAACAAAGAATTTGTTCCAATGTAACTGCAGTTTCAAGGGGACGTTTTTCATTCAGCAGATATCTGGTTGCTAGGGCTCAATTTAACCCAGCAACTAGGCAGTGCTTTGAGACAAGAATATGAATAAAGGAGGGCCTAAATAGAGGGAGATAAGTTATACAAACTAACAATAAAACTGTAGTCTCACAGTAAGATAGTAAGAGGCAGAAGAGGAAGACAAATAAAAAAATTAACTATAAAAAACTGTAAGGTTGTTAAGAAAAGGCCATTCTATAACCCTTATAACACTTATATATAAAACTACATTTTATAGTCATTTTACTTAGATCCCTGCACATTGCAACAATGCTAATAGATCTCAAGGATTTTAGATGAGATATCTCTTTAGCCCTGATTCTTGTGCGATTCCTGTTCCTGTATTAAGTAAGATAGTTACAGACACATTCATAAAGCATGACAGCATTATTTGCTTTCACAAGAAGTACTGGCACACATTTCATGAAACACTTATCAGATTGGTTTTTATTGGAAAAAATTACTTTTTGATGATGGGGCCTTTTTCCCCAACTGATTCCCATGACAGCTGCAGTCCCTATTTGGTTTACAAGACTGTTAATATTCCCTGAAATGACAGGATGGATGTGAATCTTTAAATGTGAAATAAAGTTGCAGTGAGCAAGAGGTTAACCACCCCCTTCAACCTGACTGATCCTTACTCCCCAAGAGAAAAACAAAGACACCTGCATACAATAGAGTCAAAAAGTCAGGACTCGGAATGATTCTATCGTTGTGTACTGATAGTTTCCCTTTGGTTATAAACTCCCTGTTCATGGTCGAACAGTTTTTACTCAGACATTACTGTATCAAAACAGCGCAAATTCTCTTGGGCAATTTTGTACCAATTGCAAAGAATAAAGCCTACTTTGTCATGCTGACTGTACCCTTCAATCCAAGGCTTAGAAGCATTTTTCTTTGTAAGATATACAGATTTAAATAGTCCTATGTCACTGCATATTTCCCTCTCTGCATCAGCTCTGTGCACTGAAACATGAATAGCTTTTTATCTGTACTAACACTAGTAAAGAAAAAATTGCATTGCACCTAAGCGGAGCTTTTCTCAGCCTGTATTGTAGAACACAACTTTCTGCCACAGAGAATTTATTAAATACAGAAATTGATATACAGCTATTCACTGGTCATCAATCTTAGTTCATATACACAAACACCTGGGGAAGAACAATTTGGGGCATTTATCAAATTTCCTTGGCATAGTATAAATAAATGAATACCAGTTGGTTACTGAGTTTGTTTTTCATTTTCCTTTTTTCACACTATCTCTCAGAACAATGCAATAATCTAACTTCCCTGAGAGTAGTTCCACATCTGTAAAATGTAGCCACCACTTCCTTCTGATGAATGTAAAATAACAGTGTAAAGAGGGTTATATTCACATTATATTTCTATAGAGCATGTAAGTACCTCATTCCCTCAGTGGAGTAGTTCTGATGATTTCTGTAAAGCTGAGGAACACCAAGCAAGGCCTCAGTGAAAACGGCAAGGAAGCCCAATATCTCTACAAAAAGTGTAGAGTCTAGGAAGAGATAAGTGATGTATCCTGTCACGCCGGTGAAGGCCAGAACACACTGTACATAGTCTATGAATCTGCTCCAGTGCCAAAAGAAAGCTGTATCAAAATCTGTAATGACAAAAACAAGAGTCATTGGAACATGCTTGAGACAGTTATGCACACCCAGAGTTATGTTTGTTCATAGACAAATCTATGAGCTACATAGTTATATGCTATTATTAAAGAGCAGGAAAAAAAAATCAAAATACATCAACACACAATGCAATGCTGCAATAACAGTGTTTGGGAATTCTCCACTGACTGAAAAATGCCAGGAAATACACATAAGGGCTCATTTACAAAGCTGTATGCAAAGCGAATACAAAAGGGGACAATCAGCCCCCCCTTCTGCCCCCTACCTACATTGTGTGCAAGGTAGGAACCCAGCAGATACAGACTACTTCTGAGCCCTGTCCTCACAGCCTGCCTGGTTACAGATAACAAGTTAAAAGGCATGTAACACCACATACATAGTTAAGTTGGGTTGAAAAAAAAAGTCCATCAATTTCAACCCTTCCAATTAAACCCAGCACACACATAAACCTATATTGACCTATCTATACACTCACACACATAAACCATATATACCAACATCAAAACTAATTGTACATTTTAGTATCACAGCACTATTTGTAACGACTTGCATATCATTCATTTTAAATGTGTGTGACATTACAGGTGAACTGGTGACAGCAAAATATGATTAGATAGCAGGAAGAATAAATAAGTTCTAGGCAGTAAATCATGCAAGGTATTTTTTCACTCCCTCTAACAGACATAAAGGCTTATTTACTAAAATGGTTCAGAGTGCACAGACACCACTTGTTTTTTTTCCCCAAATGCAACACCAATTGCAACAAATCATGTGCAGTTTACCAAATTTATGTTTGCATTGTTAATTGATTCACAAGTTGTGTTTTTGTTTTGCTAGTGTTAATGAGGGTGTAAATTACATACTTTCTGGAACACCATAAATGGTGTTAGTTTCATGGCTTCCATTGTACCTCCCACATAACTAGCTTTTACCTAACGAACTACAAACTATCATCTCCTGTTAAATCCACTGCACCCTTGAATTTATGCAACCTGCAATTTGCACCTTATTCAGCAAATCAGAAGTGTTTTGGGAAGGTGCATGAACACAGGAGTGTGTATTGACACAAGTACCTTTGTTTTATACCATGTAGCATTAGGCATTAGAGATTCAGAAATATGTGTTTTAGTGTTTTTTTCTTAGCACTTAAAAATAATTATGTTCACCAGGCTGCATAATGGTATGAATTAAATGGATATGGCCTTCAGGGGAGAACAGCTACTCTAGGTTACATGTTCAACAAATAAAATAAACTCTGTGCACCATAAAAATAATTATTCCAGTCCTCTGTTTCATATCAGAACAATCTTCAGCAGCTGTAAGGCTTGGAAGCACAAAAGAACAATTACATTCAATCACCTTGGATGCTTTGGGTGTTCCAATTATTGCCAGTACACACGTACACTAATACAAAGAGAAACCCAGGGAATAAGAATAGCAGGAGATGCTCATGGGGAAAAGTACAGAATAGAAAGAGATGTTGGATAAGAAAAAAGTAAACAAAGAGAAAGGAGACAGAAAGAGAGAAAGAGAAAGACCGAGAGATAGAAGCAAGAAAAAGAGAAGACTTACAGCATGAGACTATAACTTTGGTGTGGAAAACCTGACAAATCTATCACCCATCTAATTTCTATGGCTAAAAAGGCATGATAACTTAGGTGCCCTATGAGTATGCTATTAGTATGACGAGGATAAACCTGATTGCAGTTATTTATATTATAATAAACATTACAAAAGGCAATAAAGCTCTAGACTTTACAAATGGATTTACTTTAGTAACAGGACTGCAGCATAAGACTTGAGATGCAGCAGTCCTATAAATGAATATACCTTCTCATTAATTGCACCTAAAGAGAAGTAAAAATACTAGCAAACAACACAGAAACTCTATGGGGCCCATTTACTTACTCACGAACTGGCCGAATGCGTCCGATTGCGTTTTTTTCGTAATGATCGATATTTGGCGATTTTTTTCGGAAAATTATCGCGACTTTTTCGTTGCCATCCGAATGTTGCGTAAAATCTGGCGATTTTTTCGTAGCGCTAAAACTTGCACAAAAAGTTGCGCCTTTTTCGTAGCCATTCCGAAAGTTGCGCAAAATGTTGCGATTTTTCGTAGCGTTCGGATTCATTCAAGCTTCAGTATGGTGACTTTTCTTGGGCCAGGTTGGAGCTGCAGGGTGCCGTTGAGTCCTATGGGAGGCTTCCAAAATCATGCTAAGTCTGAAAGTTTCGCCCGCCGCTTACGAGCGCTCAATACGAAAAAGTTGCGACAAGATACGAGCGAATCGTAATGGCTACGAAAAACTCGCGTTTTTTTGCGAAAATCGTATTGGTAACAAAAAAGTCGCGACAATTTCCGAAAAGTCGTAAAGGCGCCGAAAAAAATCGCAAAAAATATGAAAAAGACGCAAAATGTTCGTTTTCCAATCGGAATTTTTCCAATTCGGATTCGAATTCGTGTCTTAGTAAATCAGCCCCTATGTGATTCGATTGACAAGATGTAGGCCGTTGAGGCAAGGACAACATCAATGAGCCAATATGTCCCTCGCCCCAATGCAATGCCGATCAACATGTGGCCTATTTTAGGCCAAATATTGGGCAGGTAGGCCCATCTGGGGGCCCTATACACAGGCTGATTAGCTGCTGAATTGGTTGGCAGCTTTTATCAGCTCCTGTATCGACCACCTTAAGGCTAGCCACTGAAAGACAGACATAGCAGCAAGAACTCCAGGGGAATCAGGCCAGGAGAAGACAATTGTCCCAAGGCTTGGGTACTGCCAGACTTGTACTTATATTGTATGAATAGGTTAACACCATTTGGCACATTTTTCTAAGCTTGAGTTCCCCATGAATGTCCCTATGATCCTTTCAGAACCCCTGCAAATAATACAGTACCTTGTAATTGATCCCAACTAAGATATAATTAATCCTTATTGGATGCAAAACAATCCTATAGGGTTTAATTAATGTTTTATTGATTTTTTTGTAGACTGAAGGTATGGAGCTCCAAATTACAGAAAGACCCCTTATCCGCAATACCCTAGGTCCCGAGCATTCTGGATAATGGGTCCTATACCTGTATGTGTAAATTAAAGAAAGAATGGCAAATGTTAAAAATATCCACAGTAATTACAACAACATGAACAATATTAAAAGGGCAATAAATAGGGCTTGTGCTGAACATACTTTTTGCCTTTTTTTTAATCACAAAAAACTGTTATATACAGTGGCTTGCAAAAGTATTCGGCCCCCTTGAACTTTTCCACATTTTGTCACATTACAGCCACAAACATGAATCAATTTTATTGGAATTCCACGTGAAAGACCAATACAAAGTAGTGTACACGTGAGAAGTGGAACGAAAATCATACATGATTCCAAACATTTTTTACAAATAAATAACTGCAAAGTGGGGTGTGCGTAATTATTCAGCCCCCTGAGTCAATACTTTGTAGAAGCACCTTTTGCTGCAATTACAGTTCCAGGCTTTTAGAGTATGTCTCTACCAGCTTTGCACATCTAGAGACTGAAATCCTTGCCCATTCTTCTTTGCAAAACAGCTCCAGCTCAGTCAGATTAGATGGACAGCGTTTGTGAACAGCAGTTTTCAGATCTTGCCACAGATTCTCGATTGGATTTAGATCAGGACTTTGACTGGGCCATTCTAACACATGGATATGTTTTGTTTTAAACCATTCCATTGTTGCCCTGGCTTTATGTTTAGGGTCGTTGTCCTGCTGGAAGGTGAACCTCCGCCCCAGTCTCAAGTCTTTTGCAGACTCCAAGAGGTTTTCTTCCAAGATTTCCCTGTATTTGGCTCCATCCATCTTCCCATCTACTCTGACCAGCTTCCCTGTCCCTGCTGAAGAGAAGCACCCCCAGAGCATGATGCTGCCACCACCATATTTGACAGTGGGGATGGTGTGTTCAGAGTGATGTGCAGTGTTAGTTTTCCGCCACACATAGCGTTTTGCATTTTTGCCAAAAAGTTCCATTTTGGTCTCATCTGACCAGAGCACCTTCTTCCACATGTTTGCTGTGTCCCCCACATGGCTTGTGGCAAACTGCAAACGGGACTTCTTATGGTTTTCTGTTAACAATGGCTTTCTTCTTGCCACTCTTCCATAAAGGCCAACTTTGTGCAGTGCACGACTAATAGTTGTCCTATGGACAGATTCCCCCACCTGGGCTGTAGATCTCTGCAGCTCCCCCAGAGTCACCATGGGCCTCTTGGCTGCATTTCTGATCAGCGCTCTCCTTGTTCGGCCTGTGAGTTTAGGTGGACGGCCTTGTCTTGGTAGGTTTACAGTTGTGCCATACTCCTTCCATTTCTGAATGATCACTTGAACAGTGCTCCGTGGGATGTTCAAGGCTTTGGAAATCTTTTTGTAGCCTAAGCCTGCTTTAAATTTCTCAATAACTTTATCCCTGACCTGTCTGGTGTGTTCTTTGGACTTCATGGTGTTGTTGCTCCCAATATTCTCTTAGACAACCTCTGAGGCCATCACAGAGCAGCTGTATTTGTACTGACATTAGATTACACACAGGGGCACTCTATTTAGTCATTAGCACTCATCAGGCAATGTCTATGGGCAACTGACTGCACTCAGACCAAAGGGGGCTGAATAATTACGCACACCCAACTTTGCAGTTATTTATTTGTAAAAAAAATGTTTGGAATCATGTATGATTTTTTCACTTCTCACGTGTACACCACTTTGTATTGGTCTTTCACGTGGAATTCCAATAAAATTGATTCATGTTTGTGGCTGTAACGTGACAAAATGTGGAAAAGTTCAAGGGGGCCGAATACTTTTGCAAGCCACTGTATATATATATATATATATATATATATATATATATATATATATATATAGTGAAATGGTTCTATAATAATCTTATTGTTGAACCGGACAGAACCCGGTAAGGACGTCACGCGTCCCTGTTACCATAGCGACGCTCACCTAGCCCGACTCCAGAGCGGCCGCTACCATGATCACCGCTACTCAGCACGGAACTGATATACTATCCTGGGGTGACTTTACGGTACGCTACCGGAGGATGGCGATCCGTGTATGACTCGCGCCCCCTATTACTGCTCCATGATCCCGATCAACAGTCATTTAACTCCACTATTGGGAGTTACAGTTCAGCCGGCGCAAGTTACGTATTACACTGTGAGGGTTCTACTATACTTTCTACACATTTCTGGTGGGTATTTCCTTTCTATGTCCTTGGCTCTTTACTGCATGCTATTTATTTTTTATATGTTACTGGGAGGTTTTATTTAATTTATTTTTTGTTATATATGGGGAGGGGGAGCAACGTACTTGGACTTATGACGTCATCAGGTTGTTTTGGCGCCATTGTAGGTTTAAAAGGTGGTTGGTATTTACTGTTTGTTCACTTTGAAAAAGGCTGCGGAAGCAGCCGAAACGTCAGTTGTATGCTGTGAGAATAAATCATCATTTTTCTTCAACTAAGACCTGTGAGTGCGATATCTTTTCTGTGAAATATATATATATATATATATATATATATATATAACGAAATGCAAATTCACTGGCACTCACGTATACAGTATATAGATTGCCTGGGTGCAGCCTTGAAAACGGGAACAGACATCGGTGAAGAAGAGGCCGCTCTCACAGGACTTATGAATAGCAAAAAAGTATTTTATTTTTACAACTGGTGAACTGACGTTTCGGCTGAACCTCAGCCTTTCTCAAAACTTTGAGAAAGGCTGAGGTTCAGCCGAAACGTCAGTTCACCAGTTGTAAAAATAAAATACTTTTTTGCTATTCATAAGTCCTGTGAGAGCGGCCTCTTCTTCACCGATATATATATATATATTTGCTTAAAGGGAAGGGCATTTCTTAGTAGCTTAAATGCACCGAATGTCTTAATGTTCTATATATTGATAATGGGTGAGTGCAGAGGATCTCTTGTTGTTGTTTCTATGTATTTCGTGGTCACAACCTCATTGCACCCCCACCTAATGGTTTAAAATTTAGTGGTTGAGCACAACTTTCCCTTTTTTTGCTATAGCTTATACAGGAGCAGTGGCCAGCTCCTTGTTGTAGCTCCCACCCTTCCCAGCTGCAGTCAGGTGATCCCAGTGGAGCCAATAAAAGGGCAACCATATGGGGGTTTTAACCTTGAAAGCAAGAAAGTTGCAGGTAAAACTTAGTCCCTTGGCTAAGTTCTATCACAGAACTTGCTGTCTATTACCTGAACCAGGGCTGCTCCTTTACTAGGAATAGTCCCAAGACTAAAATGTCTGACAGCACATGGCTGCTTCCCTTTATATAGTGCTATACACCACCCTTCCCAGCTGCAGTCAGGTGATCCCAGTGGAGCCAATAAAAGGGCAACCATATGGGGGTTTTAACCTTGAAAGCAAGAAAGTTGCAGGTAAAACTTAGTCCCTTGGCTAAATGTATATTGAAGCAGTAGAATTCTTAATGAATCCCATAAGTCAGTGTAGGAACTGGTCAAAAGGGATGACTTTGACGCAGTTGGCCAGCTTGAAGTATATTGCAATATATGGACAAACAATCCCTGTTTTGCTTAAAGGGAAGGGCATTTCTTAGTAGCTTAAATGCACCGAATGTCTTAATGTTCTATATATTGATAATGGGTGAGTGCAGAGGATCTCTTGTTGTTGTTTCTATATTATATATATATATATATATCTTGTCTGAGAAATTTGAGCTACTTCATTCTTGGTTCATGTAATCTCACACCAAAATCCAAAGGAAGTACAGTTCTTCATTAATCTATTGCCTGCTTGAAACACAGGATGACTGAACTGGTGTTATACATATATCAGTAGAGCTTTCCACAAGCCGAGAAAGGATGGCGATTGAATAAAAACAGAGCACTCAACATAGAAAGCACTGGCTTTTTCCTATGATAGCTACAACTGTGTGTATATATATATATATATAAATATTTATCCAGCATGATCAATGTCAGATGATAAATGTTAGACATAGATCTATCCGCACAAACATTTGGCACACTATATTAAATAAGTCTATAAAAGAAGTTTTTTAAGCATCACTATTTTCATTTCACTCTCTTAATCTGTTTAAAACCCTAAGGAACCACGATGCTAGTTTCTCTAATGCTAGTAAAATAATGCTGCTTTCTTTAGGTATTAAATGGTAAATTGACATCACTCTCACTGGATTCTTAACTGCTTAGTGATAAACATACTACATACTTCTTAAGTGAAGAAGAAGCCTTGGAGAAAATGGGTTGAGGATTACAACAACTGCAGGTTAGTTTTTTTAAGTGATTAATATAAAGGTACCTTTAGTAATATAATTAATATAAAAGTGCTATTAGTAACATACAAACTAGAGTTAACTACAAACTGAATGGCTAAGTCATCTTTGATTAGTTACAAGAAAGATTCCCTTCAAGTTTACTAGCTTTATGGCATATCAAAACCATTCCCCTTTCTTTCACCAAATTACAAATCAGCTTAGGATAGTTTGCATTGTACACAGTTAAGGCTGTTACATTAACAACAACATATGCTAAAGCTGCATGTTGCCAATTGTAAGAAAATTTTACTTGTAACAGTTCAACAATGTGTTAGGAGTATTGAGAGGCAAATATTTTGAAATATTACCTTCTAGACCTCATATAGCATTGAGAAGTCATTAAGAGTAATTAGATTGGGGAGGGTGGTCTGTGGTCTAGTAATAGTCAAGCAGATGTCATCTGGATAAAGAAATAGTTACTCTTATCTTAGCCCCTGAAATGTATATTGTAATTAATTTAGCAAAAGGTTTTACTGCCAATGTGAAGATCAGGGGGGACAAGACGCATCCTTGATGGGTTCTCCAACAAATAGGAGAGCACTAAACCTATAAATCCACTAACAATGCTATCCAAGTGTTAGAAAATTAGTTTTTCTTTAAAAATCAAAAGGTTCATTGTAAAGACTTATTTTTATACCTTATAAGTCAGTCCTTTACCTGTCTCTCTGATCAGATTTTGGGATGGGAGTTGCCTATTTTGAACCTGACTCACTGAGAACATTCTATATGCTTACATCATCACTCCCAGGCTGTCAGGAATAATAGTGGAGCTCAGTGTAGGCACAGCATCTAAAAGCAGATCCAGAAAACAGGCAGAAGGTCAGGGCTGGCTGAGAACAGAATGGGCAAAGTTGGGCAAAAGGTCAGGACGGGCAGAGTTCATGCAAAGTCACAGGAAGAGGTCAAAGGCTGGCAGCATTCAAGTAGGAGAAATCCAGTAGCCAGGCCGAGTCAAATCCAAGTCAATTCCAGAGAGAAAACAAACAAGAAGTTCAGGCGCAAGGAAAGATAACCAAGCGCCATTCACTTCCTTTGGCATCCTTTAAAAGGGCTGAATTTGGTGCCAAGCATAAGGCAAGATCACGTTAGACGCTGCACATGAGCGTGTGTAAGGATACACGCACGTGCGCACAGGAAGTGAGCGTCGAGAATGTGCGTGAGAACACGTACCCCAGCACTCACACATAGGGGAACTCGTCAGCGTCAGAGACTTGCACAGCAGAGCCCTTATTTATTTCCTACACAACATATTCACTGGGTGCTGAAGCACTTTAACTAACTGCATAAGTTCAATGCCCATTGTTTCATTTCTACCTTATTTTGGCTGCTGTCTTGTGTGCATTACTGTACACATAGTTAAATATGTATGTATGTATAACTTTATTTATAAAGTGCCACAAGGGTACACAGCGCTGTACAATCTTACAAAATACAAAATTACACACAGGGAGGACAATGTTATAATAAATAAATACAATAAATATATATAAATACAAAGGGAGTAAGTGCCATGTGGTATGAGACACAGTAGGAAAGAGGTCCCTGCCCCATAGAGCGGGTTGGGTGGTTGGGTAACATACAGGCACAAATTGGAAGGTAAGAGTGCACTAGGTATGGGTATTTGCCATTAAGAGCAGGACTAGGCAAAATAATATTTTAGTGCTTCAGAAGGTAACAGCTGAGCTTTTTCTTAAAGACAGTTAGTGAGTGTTTCAAACGGAGGGATTCAGGGATAGAGTTCCAGAGGTAAGGAGCAGCGAGATAGAAAAGTTTAAGACGAGAGAGCACAGTGGGTGTGGATGGTGTAAAAAGACGGAGGCACTGAGAGAAGCGAAGGAGACGACCAGGAACATGCAGAGAGACCAGTGAAGAAATGTAGTGAGGAGCAGAGGAGTGAAGGGCTGAAATAGATTCAGAATATCATAAATGTAATATTTTAACATTGCATTTCCTTTGAACCTTTTTTTATATATACATGTAGGGATGTCCAAAATTAGGGCCCCTTAAGTAAGACCCCTAGGAAGGCCACAGGGTGGTGCTGGTTAATGGGACAATGGGATGGTATGGGTTATAAATGGTTAACATGGAGTATTCCTGCAGTTCAGGTTATAGCCACAGGGTGGTGTATAGCACTATATAAAGGGAAGCAGCCATGTGCTGTCAGACATTTTAGTCTTGGGACTATTCCTAGTAAAGGAGCAGCCCTGGTTCAGGTAATAGACAGCAAGTTCTGTGATAGATCACTCCAGGAGTGTTATGTAGGACAATAAGATAGAATGGGCGGAAATTGCCCCTCCAGGAGTGTTAGTGGGGTTAAGATCCCCCAGCATTAAATCTGCTGGAGTGCAGGGCACGAAGTGGCTAGGTAAGTGGATCAAGTCCCCGCTAGTTAAGGAGTCCGGATTTGAGGGTGCCTGGGCGTGAGTACCGGGGTGGGTCCCTGTGGTGAGTCTGCCTAATGTGAGTACCGGGGAGAACTCTAAGAGAGAGTGTCTCCTGGCGAGAGTACCGGGGGATCACCTAGAAGAGAGCACTTGACGGGAGTACCATAGGTTACTCAACAGGAATAGGTTCTCAATGAGAAGTAAGGAGAATATGCCCTGCTGTTGAAATGTATGCCACTCCTGGAGAGGTTCTGCTCACAATAAAGCAGCTCACTTGTTTTACCACATATTCCACTGTGTCTGATATCCTTCGTATCTGTGGATCACCTACAAGCTGGTAAGGAATTACCCCAGGGTGGGGCAAATCAGCCAGGAGTAAGTGGATCCCATTGAGGGGTACCGTATACTATTAAGTTCCCAGGGTGTGGATTATAGTTCCACAAGATCATCCCTGGGTGGAGGTACGCCATTAAGGGAGAAATCCCTGTTAATCCCCATAGTAAGCGGGGGCTCAGGACTCCTGTAGCGCCAAGTAACAAGTAATCAGCAGGTAGCAGCACTGACATCCGCAAAAGTGGGCTAAATACAGATATGCAACTCTTTCTGCATACAAGTCCTCATGACAAGCCAGCACCCCCCACACACACCCTGCCCAAATATGACTGCCTTTTTTCTAAATAACGCCATTCACCTGCACCCCACATGCCAAATAATTACAGTTCTCTTCTCACAAACCTTCTATTACACAGCCATCCCCCCCAGACAAAAGACAGACTTCTCCCCACAAGTGACAGACCTCCTTCAACCCAGCTCTAACTTCACCCTCCTCACTTACAGGCACTCCACAAACTCCCTCCTGTGAATCATGGACTTCTCCCTTCTCACATAGCAGCTCCCTGCCTCCTCCCCTCTGTGTCAGACCTCTTTCAAGCAGGCACAAGCCCCTCCACCCACACCCTCCCCTTCCCCATGTGAAAATGACAAGGCTGCTCGCTCCTCACATGCCACCCCACATAAACCCCTACAGATAACAGACTTCTACCTTAAAGCATGCTGGCACACCAGGTCCCAAAAAGCGACAGGTCTTTCTCTCCTCACATGCTGGCCCACCTCCCCCCAAATTGTCGCAAAGTACGAAAAAGTCATGCAAATTAACGAAAATATTGCAGAAAATACGCAAAAGTTGAAAACTTTAGTAAAAATACGAATTTTTTGTATTCAGACCTGTCGTACTTTAATGAATGTGCCCCTATTTGAGACATCATACAAGGAAGTAAAGTGGTGACTGTAGCGTGTTAGGGGGTCAGCGACCCCCCCCACCCCCCAGCAAAGGGCCCACGATGAAGGTAAGGTTCAGCAAAGAGATCCATTCTGAAGTAAATATCTCCTAAACTGTACATTTTCTGTTGACCATTTATATAGCAAGATTGTTTTGTTGTTTTACGTGACCCGTTACATTTCTGAATGTTTTACAAAGGTGAACAACCCCTTTAAGTAAGGTCTACATTGAGACTGATTTTCCAAGTGCTTTTTAGCAAGTGGAACTATATACTGTATACAGCACATACTATACATCGGTCTCTGCATGTACCTATTAAATATGCCAACCTCTTTCTCAAGACATATACGATTAGAAGCTGTTTTCATTTTGATGTTGTAATGACTCGAGCTCTTGTATGAATTATCCATGTACATTTCTTTGTCTCGGACTGCTCCCTAGCACTACTTCTTAAAATAATACTGTCATGGGAAAATTACTTTTTCAAAACACATAGGTAATAGAGCTTCTCAAGCAGAATACTGCATTGAAATTTTGAAATTTCAAATGGGGCTAGCCATGTTCTTTATTTCCCAGGGTGCCACAGCCACATGACTTGTGCTCTGATAAACTTCAGTCACTCTTTACTGCTGTGCTGCAAGTTGAAGTAGTATTACCCCCTCCCCTTCCCTCCTGCAGCCGATTAGCAGAACAACAGGAGGGTAGCAAGACAGCAGCTCCCTGACATCTGTATTGCTTATAGTGATTTTATTGCTAAAAAGATATTACAACTAAAAAAAATAAATTTGTTAGTTTGAGAATAACATTTTAAATGGTAGAGTGGTATTTGCTATGGAAACAGTATAATTTAGAAATAAAAAGTACATCATACAAATCATGACAGAATCCCTTGAAAGAAAGCTTAATTTTTAGTTTATCAATTGTACATTAGTGAATGAGAAATCCTGCTGAATACAAAATCACTCTGATGTTTTCAAGAAGAAAAAAGAAAAAGGCAGTTACGCGTTATTCCCAAAGAGGCAATGTAATGGCAACTATTTGCGCAGAAGTTCTGTTTATTAGAAAAACAATAATGCAAAACAGTCCCTAATGTAATTACAGTACAACTGAATCCTGCTTTCTATAGATTTCCTTTCAAGAAAAAAAAAAAGCAGAAGCCATGAAAAAGATCATTTATTTGTGGCTATACATGTATATGATGTGTAATATGTATGATATGTGTAAGGCAGAAGCAATCTACCTTCGGAATTATAATACTCTTAGAACACAAACAGTGACATACAGAAAGTACTGTATGATATTGTACTCGTATAAACCAAAAAATATTAAAAGTAAAAAATGTTGAATTATATTCAGTTTAAAAGAGAAACTTTTATATTGCTTGAGAGTTCTATGTGAAGATATGTTTGTTTAAGCTGATTTTGCATTTTGTCTTTCTATTTTTATCAACCTTGCTAGTGTAACCTCTATTTCAGCTCAATAGCTGCCTTCCCGGACTAGTACAGGTATCGGACCCCTTATCCGGAAACCCATTATCCAGAAAGCTCCGAATTACGGAAAGCCCGTCTCCCATAGACTCCATTTTAACCAAATAATTCAGAATTTTAAAACTGATTCCCTTTTTCTCTGTAATAATAAAACAGTACCTTGTAACTGATCCCAACTAAGATATAATCAATCCTTATTGGATGCAAAACAATACTATTGGGTTTAATTAATGTTTTATTGATTTTTTAGTAGACTTAAGGTATGGAGATCCAAATTACGGAAAGACCCCTTATCCGGAATACCCTTGGTCCCGAGCATTCTGGATAACGGGTCCTATTCCTGTACCAGAACATGGGTTACACTGTACTCTCTTACCCAGAATGAGCCTTCGCTAAGTGGAAAAAGAAGGTGAGGGTGTGCAACTACACCTCTCTTGTTGCTATGCAGAAAAATGAAAACAGAGGGCGCCAGAGGTTCTTGCAAATAACAAAGTAATAAGTGTTTATTGAACATCCACAGGGTTTACTCACAATACAGCTTCAGAGGCCAGTGGTACAGGCAACACATACAGAGTGTAATACAGACGGACACTCCCCTGCGGGCAGACTTGGCAGGAATCTCACTTCACCTCTGCGACACATCCCGTAGTGGATCCCTCAGAGAATTCTCTATCCTGATTCCCTATTCACTTGGATTCCTACACTACAGGCAATGTGGCCTAGGAGAGATATATCCAAAACTGCAAGTCCTATGCAGGAGCTCAGTACTGCTCATTCTAGCTCAACCCTAACTGCCTTACACTCCTTGAGTGTACTATAAAGGGAGCTACACCTGCCACTATCAAATGCCACATTCACGGGGCCCTGTTCCCCGACTTTAACTGGGCCTGGGCCCATGCCCTGGGCTCTCAGCACACATCCACCCTGTTCCTCAGGTGGAAGCAAACAGGAAGATGCCACTCCTTTCCCAGCACTATACCAAAGTGAGGCAGGAAGTGGTCACCATACCTTCTAACCAATAGCACACATATGTTACTTAGATACATTCCCTTCTGCCCAGCAACTAAGGGAATTGAACCTGTAGGGATTTAAAGCCATAGGGGCCAATTAGCCCTATGGGTCCCTACACTAATAGTAACCTTTTTTTTGATGGTGTATCCATTGGACCTTCCTACACACATTAATCAATGGATACATAGGGTTGGGGATTAATGTCACGACACTCCCCTAAGTTCACACATGCCCACAATGCACAGGGAGGTATGCTGTTGGGGTTATATGAATGACTCCCAAATTCACCTCCCTATGTTAGCAAGTGGTCTTTAAAATGGCTATTTTGTTTTTTTTTTACTTTGACTTCTGACAGTTCCATTATGAATACAGGGTTCAGTAGTGAGAAATGTAAAATGTAGGTTTTTACATCTGTAAAGGGATTTTTTTCTGGAAGTTCCAACTTCTGAGTACCATTGCCCCTTTTCAAAAATATAAGTACAGCAATGTGTATAACGCTTTGTGTGAAGCAAGAAACAATGTGTGTTTGCAGATTAATATTTAAGTTAAAGACAGTGCTTAGTATCTGCAGTTTTGTTAACACTGGTATTTATAAAAATGTCCTCAGAGGTTTTATATATGCAATTAAAAAGAAGGGAAATCAGACACACAGGCTGTTGCACTTATGACACTACCGTCTTCTTTCTGTACTTATTTGGCACAATGGCCAAAGCCTATTAAGGTCTGTTTTATTAAAACTCCAGTTTCAGTTTTCTAATCAGATTTAACTTCTGCTTGAAAAGTCTGGCAAAGATCAGTAAGGGTGTAAATTACTTGATGTTCTGAACTAGAGATGATCTGCACTGAACAGCATGTAAAAGAATTATTTTACAAAATCTCTGCCATAATAAAATGTAATTAAAGTTGAACAGGGCACTCAGACTGAATCATGTAGCATACTGTCACTTTCTGCCATACAGCTATAGGATTTAATACTCTGCAGAGAGCAATGCTATATTAGACAAAGCCAATAGCCGGCTAGAAATCTCTTGTTAGCCCTACACCAATGTTTTCTCCAAAGATTACTTATTAAAACAAAAGAGAGACCATCAGTGGTAGCCGACAGCATGGGTTTCTTTCTAGCCATAATTGTCCAATGTTACCACCATGCTGGAATATTAAACGAGAAGGAAAGACATTTTGGCATTTTACTGCCAATAGATTTGCCACATTATTGCCACCTAGAACGCTATATTTATTTAGCAGAAAGCTTTACTAAACCTGAGTTAAGAGCCCTATAAGCTCCCTCTGATAGCAGCTGCCATTTTAACTTGGTCTTGGTAGATTCCTGCTGCAGTTATAGCCATTGGAAGCTCGGATCACACATTCCTAACGGAGGGGGCAGTGAGTTCTTATGCATTCTCATAAGAGGGGGGAGCAGGAGAAGGGAACTGAGCAGACTTGTGCCCCAAACCTGAAGGAGCCCTAAAAGAGAGGAAGTCTGATACCGAAGAACAAGAAAACAAGAAATACTGTTTCTTTTGATAGAGGACTCAGCACTCTATCACTTTCCGATAATCAGGGTTTCTGTGTGTGCTTATGGCTGTATATACATAGACCTTTCCGATAAAGCCTACTTAGTTTTTTCCTTTACTTCTCCTTTACCAGATTGTCATTTTAACTTTGAAGAGAAATGGGGGCAGATTCACTAAAGGTCGTTAACGCTTAACGCATAGTTTTATGCGTTAAAAAGTGTTCGATAATTAAGTACCGATTCATCAAAGTCATTTCGCATGTGTTACTACTCATCTCGAATGCGCAGAAATCCTGATTATCAGAAAGCGTTATTTCCATTGCATTGAGGTAATTATCGAATAGAAATAACACTAACGCATAATTCACGGACATATTTGAAGCGTTAAAAGTATAAAATGTGGCGATAATTACTGTAAAACTTAACGCCTCCCAGGAGTAGGAATTACTAAACAAAACTGCAGCTGGTGATTGTCTGTGGTGACAAGATGGAGTTTGCAGTTGGATTTTTTCAAATATGTGATCTTCCTAGAGTGATGCACCCTCCAGTTTTTAGGGAAATGGTAATTTTCAGAACAGTAGTTTTCAGAAAGTAATGGTTACGTGTGTAATAGCGTGCGCTAATATCGCGTGCTACGAAATAATGCATAAATATATTACATGGTTTAAAATATCACTTAAAAATATGTCATCGCAACATAAATAACGACAATAACATTGCATCTTAATTCAGACAAGTGTCCTTTTAGTGAATCGATCGTTAAAGGAGAAGGAAAGGTAAAAACTAAGTAAGCTTTATCAGAAAGGTCTATGTAAATACAGCTATAAGCACTCACAGAAACGCTGCACTGACATCTCTGTCAAAAGATTTGTTGTGCCTGTAATCCATGTGCCAGAGACACGCAGCTCTCTCCCCTCTCCTGCTCCCCCCTCCCTCAAGAATGCTAAGAACTCACTCCCCCCCCCTTGGAATGTGGATCTGAGCCAATCAGCAGAAAGCTGACTCATGGGGAATTCACAAAAGTGGAGAGAGCCCTTTTTTGGAGTAAAAGTGGTGGAAAAACTGGTGGAAAACACTTTCTCCAGATTCACAAACAGAAATCCGCCTAAATTCCGACTCAACCACCACTTTTCTGTTTTTGGAGAAAGAAAGACAGTTTACAGACACTTTTGTGAATTTGTCATTTAAACAACGTTTTAACAACATTTTTTCCCGACATTTTCAAAATGGCGTAAAGCTCAGTGTAACTCTGTCAGACAAATTCTAAGCTCTTCTGTTTTGTTTTGTTTCCCCCAGTCTCCATTTCAGACCTAAGGTAGGGCCCCCATTGGGGGATCATTAACATATTAATGGGGATTAGCAGCCTATTGTTAGGGAACAAGTTTCTGTCTAACCCTAGAACAATAGGTGCAAAAAGCCTCATTAACATTTTATAAACAAGTAAAACACTGATTAAAAAAAGTTTAATTTATATCTTATATATAAAAAGTTTTTACCTCACATTTGCATGATTATGCCAGTTTTAGCTTAATCAATGAGACAATAATAACATTTTGTGTGAATATATTGTAAACATTTTTATTCAAAGAAAAAGTAAAGCCTCCCAGGCAATTTTTTAGTTTTAGCAGCAGTGCCCCCTCTTTAACCACTTCACTGACATTTGCCCCAACTTATCTGTGCCCCCATAGCATGTCCAGAACTACAGAGCTGCTTAACAGCATTGGCCCCCACCTGTTCCCAGCAGCCATCTTGGTAGCACATACACACTGGCACCCAAACTGGGATAGTGGGGTACAGGGTTGGACTGGCCCAACAGGGCACTGGATAAAAACCAGTTGACCAGTAATGAGTAGGGGCAAGAGAAGAAGGTATTTAGACACTTAAATCTTGTTACAGAAGAGGAATTACACAGAAATATAGAAAACATTATAAAGCCCAGATTGTCCTGAAAAAATGATGTATAGTTTCCCTGGGCAAATTAAAATTACCCCTCAGGAAATGCCCCAAAGTGAAATGGCAAATGGCATATGAAATGCAAAATCCTGCTGGTAAAATCCTTATTCCGAGGCTCCTGTAGCTGTGGGACTGGGTTTGATGGCACCGACAGATTTACTAACAGCCAAAGACAAATTCATAAAAAAATGTCGGGAAAATGACAAAATCTGAAAACTGTCTGTTTAAAAGATAAATTCACAAAAGTGGAGATAGATGTTTGTGAATTAGGTGGAAAATCCGACAAATCTATCTCCACTTTTATTTTGTCGGAATATCACCACTTCTGTGAATTCCCCCCATAGTGTTATTCGTTTTTTCGGCCTTTAGTGAATTGGCCCCATGGTGCTTTATGTAGACACTGGGTCTACAAACATTTTTTGTTTCTAAAGCCTTTTTCCATAGAGCGTTTCATAGCCTACTCCAATATTACACCATGTTTTAAATAAAATCTGGGTCAAGCATATAACTTGAAAAAAAATTGACAACACCTTATTTTTTTTTCTGCAGCCAGATAAGGACACATTGCTAATATCAACTCTCTTGCTGGAGAGATATAAATCACAGTACAAAGCCTATGGGGAAGCAAGATTGTTCAGAAAACAGAAATGCATAATATAACAGCACAGCAGCAATACTAGCACAATAATCTAGCAATCTAATACAGCAGAAGGGAGAAGTGATATCACTACAGTTGTTTGGTTAATAGTCTCTCCTTTGTTTCTACCCTTACCAAAATCTCTTGCTTTGCTCCTTCATCCTCACCACTTCATTAAAATTGTAACTAGGAGTATATATAAAACAGTCATAAAATATTATATAATAAATAGTTATAATATGGGCTAAATTTTGTGTTTAAAATTTCAACATGCCAGTATGCCATAGATTGCCATCCAGATAGACAAACATGCAATTTTCAGGATGGAGACTTATGATGAACTCCACATTGCCATATCTGTTCCATCAAACTAATAGACACAAAGTGCTTGAAGACCACTGAAAACACTAGAATCAACAATTGCCTCCTCTCAAAATAAGTTTCCTCAAGCATATTCAGTAAAATTTGTAATCTATTAAATAATGCCACCAAAGACTTTGGAGGGTTGAAAAAAAATAAAGTTGGTCCTCTTACATATCTGCTAATTGTGGCGCCTGTGTGAGCTTGAGAGTATGAAAGGAACTCCCTAAGGGCTCTGGCACACGGGGAGATTAGTCACCCCGGCGGCGCAATTTCGGCAAATCGCCGAAGTTGCCTCGCGAGGCTGTTTCGGCGATTTGCCAAAATCGCGCCGCCGCGTGTGCCATCCCACCGGCGACTTACATTTTCACCGGTGGGATGGCAGGTGATGGCAACTCGGGGAGATTAGTTGCCCGCGAACAGGGAGTTTTGTTGCGGGCGACTAATCTCCCCGAGTGCCAGAGCCCTAACACTGCACAGACTGAAACACAGGCTGAAAGTTTACTGGTAAACAAAGGTTGGTTTCATACCTCCATAATGAAACAAAGGGAATTAAAAATGCAAATGATCGGGTCTGCAAATCAAGTCTACTACTATGGATAACATGCAATCTAATGGCCAAATAAACATGCAGATATAGATGAAGCACACAATAAAGATGTGGGCAAATTGTACAGACAGGGGCAGCGGTGCAATAAGCAACAGGTAAAGTTGATAAAAAATGGGGGGCATGATGGCTGGTGCCAGAGCTTATCCTGTCCAAAGCTGGTAGGCTAAAATGGATTAGGGCTCTGGCACACGGGGAGATTAGTCGCCCCCAACTAATCTCCCCGAAATGCCATCCCACAGGCGAGAATGTAAAAAAGGGAGATTTGTCGCGGGCGACTGATCTCCCCGTGTGCCAAAGCCCTTAAAGGAAAAGGAAAGGCATTTTGGCATTTTACTGCCTACAAATTAGCCACATTAGCACCACCTAGAACACTATATTTATTCTGCAGAAAGTTTTACAATACCTAAATAAAGAGCCCTAGAAGCTCCCTCTGTTTGTTTAAGATTGCAGCTGCCAATTTAGCTTGGTCTTTCAGTGCTGCAGCTCTAGCAGCTAGTAGCTCAGATTTCTTATGGGAGTGGGAGTAAATTCTTATGAATTTTTATGGGAAGGGGAGAGGGAGAAAGGTGCACAGACTCATTTCCCAAACCTGAAGGAACCCTAAAGAAGAGGAAGTCTGAAACCGAAGAACATGTTTACACAAAAGATGACAAGAAACCCTGTTTACCCTGTAACAATATTTCCAACACCCAATTTTGTTTTGAGGGCCTTAACACATCGGCTAATATGATGCTTCACATCAGTAAATAGGTGGAGGATTGGAGTTTAAGGGGCCTTATGCAAGAATGACTTGATCCCTATTGCAACCTCTTTTGACCCTGAACAAGTCACTCAATTTCCTGTTGTGCCAGGTGACAACTACTTTGATTGCTGCAAAAAACCTGTAAAGTGCTTTATGTCCCATGGGAGAATATATCTAAATTAATAATTACCTTTACTAAACAACCAATAGACGCACTTCTGATGAAAAGGCATTTTTGCCAGTTTGCAGATTAAATTAACCTCTGCTAAATTCAAAATAATGCAGCTACTGGACACCTGCAGTCAAAAATAATGTGACAGAATAAACTAGCAAGCTCCAGCCACTAGTAATGCAACATATATTATTATTCACTCCATCAGAAGCAGCTTTTATAGCAGAACACTCACTGAGTGTCATTTATCAACAATGGGCAAATTTGTATCTGGGCAGTAACCAACGACAACTAATCAGATTTTTGCTTCTATTGTTCTACGCGTGTAAAGCTGAAAAAAAATCTAATTATGGATCATTAAGGTGCACATTAAAATATGTTACAGTCTTTGAATCTATCAACTTGCTTAGAAAATATGTTTTTGTGATTACACAAAAGTATTTGGCAACTCATCTGCTGGGGAAGAAAGACTTACATAAAGAAAAATCTTCAGCACACCACTTACATACATGTTCTCAAAGGGTGCTTAACTTCCACAGCCGCTCCCAAGTCTTTTTTCCATGTATCTTTGCAAAAGGGAAGAAGCACTCCAGTGTGTCGGCAATGCCTTTAAATCATTTATTTGCAGAAATGAACAATCAGCACAAGCTTTCGGGGGTGACCCCTTCTTCAGGTGCTTCTTCCCCTTTGCAAAGATACACGAAGAAAGACTTACACACATATGTAATAAAAGGCATAGAGTTTACAGAAGTGCCGCAATTTCTTATTTCCTCAAGTGGAAATTATGTTAGCATTAATGAACAGTAATAATAATTTTTTTTTTTTTTTTTTAAAAAGTACATTTTTTCATTCACACCCATTTACTAAAGCATGTTATTCATTTATTTGTGAAAATATTTTTTTATGGCCAACTCTGAGAACATCACCATCAGGGAAAAATATTATTTATACAATAATTTTAACCAATAACGTAATGTAGCAGCAAAACTATTTTCTTTCCCTAGTGATAAATGGCAGCGGATTTTTTTTTTTCCGTGGGAAAAATTAAGTTGAACTTTCCCCACAAAGTTAGTAAATCTGCTTCTAAAAGTGTTCTTCTTTTAATATTTCAGAGAAAGTGTGCCATCCCCTTGGATTCCAAACAGCAAATCTTCTTGTTATCACAGATTCTCAGAAGGATATAATGTAAAGTAAAGCTGTAATCCCCTACAAAACCATAAATTACTCCAAAAAAGGACCCCTGAAGACTCTAAAGAATGCAGCAAGATAACTTCCGGATTAGACCGGAAGACAAGGAGTCCCCGTATCGCCTTTTGAAGGTTTGCCCAGTAAATCAGTTGTAACATAAACCTTTAAGACCCACTTATGATGCTGCAATTTTTCCAAGATACATATCTTAATAATAGTATTTAGAAGGCATATCTTAAAACTGAAATATTTGTGTTACTGTTCCTTTAAGTTGGGTTGAAAAAGACCAAAGTCCATCAAGTTTATCCCCTCCAAGTGAACCCCAGCACACATAAATCTATCCTGACCTATCTATACACTGACATACTGTGTTTAAACTATATATACCAACATTGACACTAATTGTAGATTTTAGTATGCCAGTACCAGAGATCAGCAACCCCAGGGGCTCTGTAAGTAAGCACTTTGGGCCACACTCTTGTGCCTCTCTGCACTTCCCTGGGAAAAGTAAACGGCCCCTTGTTTGTCATACAAAAAGAACTATATTGGTTATATAAAATAATATATAATAAATAATAAAAGATACTATGGAGTTAATTTGAAAACAATATAGGATCTGCAGTGTATGTTCTCCAACTATACTATTTTTTTTTTTTAAATATACACTGTTAATTGCCAAAAAGTGGAGGCAACCCTAATAGTGCTACCAAAGTAAGTTTGGACCTGAAGATTTCCAGTTTAGTTCTGGTCTCAAAAATGTGTAATGGATATTTATTTTAAATGTTACAATTATGAAAAAGAGCGGCCTGTGTCACATACAAATAATACACTGTGGATTTTACTTCTTATTAAACAATACTATGGGATGTCCAGACTTGCATAGCATTACTGAATAAATAATAATCATCCAATTAAGTATCTCCCCAGCTTTCAAAAAATAGCAATGACTCCAGAATTGAATCCATTGTGACATTGATTTATACAGATATGCTTTGAAACCTGAACAGCTTTCCCAATTATTCAGTAAAACTGTACGATTATATTTTTAGCATTAAAAGCGGTGGTTCCTCAACTCAGTATTTCACCCGAGCTTACTCTTATTCTTTATTTCTTATTCTGAAAGCAGAAGGAGCTATATCTTTCGTTTTAGATTTCACAAAAACAGAAAAGCTTATAATAAAGACTGCATTAAGTAAAAGCAGTTCTAAAAGCTCTGAACTCTGTAGAATCACGGTCTGTAGCATATAAAGAAAAGGAAAGTCACTGTGTTAGTGTAAAGTTATGCCTAACTATTGTCACTCTGAATCATCGATTCTACACATTAGCTCCATAGAACCTCACCCAGCGTGCTGAGAATTCTAAATAAATTATGAAAGAGTGAATATTAGTCAATAATAAGTCAAAAGTCTTTCCAATCAACAATGACATAAGGCAATCACTCAGCAAGTTGGATGATTTATATACTGCTCTAGCTGTAACTAAATGAATGGGTGGGACATTAGCAATTTAGATGCAGCTCGCATTCTCTGCTGTATTATCGACTTTATATACTTATACTTTGATGGCTGTCACCACTGTGAAGCACAGGTAATTTAATCAGAAATCCAGTAGTATAAAAATACTTATGACAAACCTGTCAAGTTATTTCTTGATTTTAGAAAATGTTGTAGTTTACAACAAAAAAAAAAAAAAAAGAGAGTAAGATATTTTCTTCATAAAGAGGAAACTTTTTTAAATTGTGGTTTCCAAACTCACAAACCATCCCTAGAGATCATTCTTTCGATTTGTCCATATTTCTTAAAACAGGGTCTACCCAATTTTCCATCATTCTGTTCTAATGTGTATGCAGGATAGCCAAAATGTTATATATAAAAGGAACGAGTCTTCGAAACCTACATGTTTCAAACAAATGAAGGCTTGGTGTAATGGGTTTGTTGCATAACAATTGTTTACTGGTTTTTAAGTTATGTGTAACTGTAATTGCACTTAAGAACCGTATCTCTTTGACCCTTAAACTGCTGGTTCTAACTGGACAAACAAAATAGTAGAATACAGACCTATGAAGAAGCATGCAAGACACTGTGCAATGGGATTGTAGCTGGAGGACTACTTACTAGCTACATTGTTTGAAGAGTCCTAACAATCTCTGCAGGATAAAGCAGATAAATACTGCAAAGGATAAATACTGCAAAGGATAAATACTGCAGTTACATTTACAACTAACTTTAAAACCCCTGTATAACCACAAATGATTAATGTATATTGGAATCATGCATAGAATGATACACCACTATAATTTCTCCATTTGTGATGTAACTGGCTACAGTTACAAAAAAGTGTATAAAAGTACCGGCCTTGTTCTATTATATAGTCACGGAACTCCTTGGTGACTTATAATATCCCTATATGTTCACTAAACAATGTGGTATGCTGCTGCTGTAACGGTCAGAAATGAGACCCTCTGCATTAGAAATGAGAATTTAAAATGGGCCGCAGATAATCATGATCAGACTCAGACTGGCAGTTGGTGGATTCTGGAAAATGCCAGAGGGGCTGATGTGGAAATCGTTTGGGTTTCTGTGTAGTTAAACTGCAGGGCCTATTTTGCACAGGAAGGTCAAGTGGAATAGAAAGCCTAGTGAAAAACACTTGGGGTATATTTATCATGCTGTGTAAAAAGTGGAGTAAAACATCACCGGTGATGTTGTTTATAGCAGCCAATCAGATGCTTTGCTTTGATTTTCTAACTGTTGAAATCTAATTGCTGATTGGTTGCCCTGGGCAACATCACAGGTAATGCTTCACTCAACTTTTTACACAGCATGATAAATATACCCGAGAAAGTCAAGATAGCCGCAATGATAAAACACAAGAGTAAAACTAAGCCATTATATATAATGACACCTATACTGTGAGCTTCAGTAAATTAAGAGCAAGTATACACAGACATTCTTCCAACAGTATTCTCTCCTTTCTAAAAACTAGGTGATAAACCGCTCGCCATTGTTCTCTTTGACAAAAGCTGGTGCAGTCGCTTTCAGGCTACCGTTGCTTGAAATTACAGTAGTGCCATTCTCTCAGATGAGTTTTTTGTTAGTTTTACCATTTTTGCTTTTATTACATGAAGAATACTTTTTAAAAAAAAAAAAGTTATAATATCCCTTTGAGAAAGAGTAGTAACTGTTGACGCATACAGCAGAAAGAAGGCTTAATGGGAAACAGCATTTCAATTAACTGTAATGGAAACAGTATGCCATCAGAACATTAAATAAATGCACACACTGGGTACATAAGTGCATGGATAAAACAACCACAGATAAAATAATGCTAGCACAAAGTACCAAATTATACATAAATACATATAAAATGTACCTTTAAATATCTTCATATTTCCTCATTTCAAGCAGTGCCATTCAACGCAGTGCGATGCAGACAGAAAAATCCAGTTTTTTAAGCAAACTATTGTTTTGCTTTCTCCTTATTTTCTATACAGCTACAGCATGGGTCGAGCACTGTACAGACTTATATGGGCACAACAGATCTGCAATATTATTAATACTAATAATAGTGTGCTGCACTGAAACAGACATCTGTGGCACAAGATGCATAGGGGGCGATTCACTAAAGGTCGATAACGCTTATTGCATGTTTTTTGCTTTAAAAAGAATGCGATAAATAAGTATCGATTCATCAAAGTCATTGCGCAAAAAAGCATCAGCGCTAAGCATTATTTCTAATGCATTACGTTAATTAGCGAATAGAAATAGTACTAACGCATGATTCATAAAAGCATATGAAGCGTTAAACGCGCAAAATATCGCATTAATCTGTGCGAATATTAACACCTACTTGGGGCAGGCGATACTTAAAGAAAATCAGACCAGTAGTTTTCAGAAAGCAATGGTTACGTGCGTAATATCGTATGCTAAATAACGCATGCAGCGAAACATATCGCGCATGACAGGAAAATAACGCACACGGCGGGAAATAACACAAGAAAATCACTCATCACAAGTTAATTTATTTACCGTATATACTCGAGTATAAGCCGATCCGAATATAAGCCGAGGTACCTAATTTTACCTAAGAAAACTGGAAAAACTTATTGACTCGAGTATAAGCCTAGGGTGAGAAATACAGCAGCTACTGCTAAGTTTCAATAATCAAAATAAATACCAATAAAATGACATTAAATGAGTGGGGTATATGTTTTTAAATATTTATTTAAACGCAAAGAATTAAAATCCTTCAAAACTATATATAGTTTATATAGAATATAAAGTGCAATGTGTAGTGCAGAATGGGACAGGTGAGGATGGCAGATGAAGATGAATTTGGGAGCAGCCAGGGCACTGGAGGGTCTGGTTGTGGGGGGCCTCATTTGCACACAAGGGACAGCGGGTGCTAGTCTGGAGGGGCCCATGGCACCCAACTCAAGTATAAGCCGAGGGTGACTTTTTTGGCACATTTTTGGTGCTGAAAAACTAGGCTTATACTCGAGTATATACAGTAAGTTAATTTAATTAAGTTAAGTTAATTATGACACATGTCCTTCTAGTGAATTGAGCGTTAAGTCGCAAAAATTTTTTAACGCATGCTATAAATAGCGCACGTTTTATCGACCTTTAGAGAATCGGCCCCATTGTGCACTACTTGTTCTTTATCACAGTATGATTTAGAAAACCACTTCTTAAGTCTATGAAACATGGCAATTTGATCACCACTATGCAACCACTGATGGATTGGCACCCACTAAAAATGCTCCTAAACACATACTGGTGTGCTAGTCTGGACTGGGATTCAAAATAGGCCCATGCATTTCAATAACACAGGGGCCCAAATAGCCCCATTGCAGCAGCTAGCAGTTCTAGTAGTGACTGTCAAGAGACTTGGTGCACTTCTAATTCATGAAAAAAGGGAAATTACTGGGGCCAAGTAGCTGTTTTTTTAACAACACAAGTACTAGTGGTGGAAAACATTGCATGTGCCAGAGCTCTTATAGTACAGATAGAATGCTTGGGATTTGGGGTTTTCTGAATTAGTGATCTTTCCCTAATTTGGATCTCCATACCTTAAGTTTGCAAAAAAATAATTAAAACAGTAAATAAACCCAAAAGAATTGTTTTGCCTCCAATAAGGATTAATTGTATCTTAGTTGGGAACAAGTACAAGGTACTGTTTTATTATTATAGGGAAAAAGGAAATATATTTAAAAAAATTGAATTATTTAAATAAAATTGAGTTTATGGGAGATGGTCTTCCTGTAATTCTAAGCATTTTGGATAAAGGGTTTTTCAGATAACAGATCCTTTATCTGTACAGGATAACAACCAATGGAAAAGAGATATATGGGAAAACTTGGAGGCATAAAACAAACAAACAAAAAAAAACTTGAAACCACTAGTGTAAATGCCATTTCTCAAGCACCCTCCATAATCAGACTCTATCATTGGATTTCCAAGGTAAAGATTATTTTTCTTGATTTAAATGTCTTATCCATCAGACTACAGAGTTGTGATATGCCTTTACCTGCCCATTGATTGCCCCCTGATATATGTAGTAAGATTGCTCTGACCAATTAGCTTTTGTGAATAATGCAGATTACATATGTTTAGACATTGTATGCCCCTGGTGTAAACAAAAAAAAGACTTGTTTCCTTGACAATCTCTCATTCAGAAGGAACAGATACAGTATTTTATGCTCCAAATCCTCTTACTAATAAATCCAACATACATAAGTCCCCATATCCGAGGATTAAGTGGTGCTTGACCTCCTAAGTAATGAAGAAGATTATTCT
Source organism: Xenopus tropicalis (assembly GCF_000004195.4). Lineage (NCBI taxonomy): Eukaryota > Metazoa > Chordata > Amphibia > Anura > Pipidae > Xenopus > Xenopus tropicalis. Next base: position 97,020,692 of record NC_030682.2, on the reverse strand, counting down.
ACATGAAAATGGTTTAATGGGACACTTCCTGCTGCTTACTTACTTTACTACTACCACATTCCTACTGGAATGAAACAAACCTCATTTCTGTTTATAAAAGGATCTGTTTATAAAAGTATTTCAAATAGCAACAAATTGGTGAGTGTGAGGGCAACATTGAGAACTATTAGTTTCCAGTTTGTGACATCTGATATAGAGGCAGTGGGGCAATGCATTTGCAGGGTTAATACTTTTACAATCCCAGGAAAGCCAACACAGTTTCCAGAGGAAGGATTATAGCTCAACTAGCCATTATTGACAACATTACAAATGCAGATATACTGGCCATACGCAAGAAGTAATAACAGAACACAATATATGGCTGCCAGAGCTGTCCTTACCATCCTTCTATGCCATCAAACAAGTGTCTTTGCCAGGGGAACAAAATGTTTCTGTAAATTAGGAAGTCCGACCACTAGAAATCCTAATATTTCATATTTAATGACTGAAATACTGCATCTTATGCTTGCCTCTGGCTCAAGAATGGAGAGCTCCATCCTGTGGCTGTCGAGTCTACCGACTGCATAAAACTGATGGAAATCTTCTGGAGCTTGGTTACAACTTATCCTTCATATGGATGTTATTTCTAGTATGTAAGCTGTTCTTATATGAAAAAGTACTTTTTAATACATAAATATGCCAACAGTTCATTAGAAATGATGCCCATAAGCAAAAACTATGTAGCACTCAGATTTCAGTAAATGAAGCATACTTGTAACAGCCTATACATCACCAAGCTGGCCCATCAGAAGATAGTGAGCCTACTAATACCAAAGAAGAGTCTGAGGGGAAGCAAGGTGTATCACATGGCTACTGTACATCAAAGAGAATGCAAAAGACCTATACAGAATAGTATAGTCAAACACTTCTATAGAGTTTAAAGCACTGTTTATACAATTAGTACCACATTTACATAGTAAATGATTTCATTTGTTATAAAAAAAAATTAAATAAAAAAATGTTAGAAGTAACCTTGCAGTTGTTTAAAACCTTTGCCTACCCGACTCAGGACCATCCTCTCTCATCAGCAGATTTCCTTAAAGAACACACTGCAGTCTTGAAATGAGTAGGCAAAGCAAATGATTCACAGATCCAAATATCCCTGACTATAAGACTTGTAGAGGTTTTTTTAATTCAAAAGGACTTGATTTTGAATTGTGTTATTTTAAATATATCAGTTCCTTAGTGATCATGCAGAGACCACTTCCCTGAGGTTGGCTGCCCTCTACACCTCATGCTGGAGAAAAAAAAAATATAGGGCGTGATGTTAAGGAGTGTATTTATTAACACTGAAGACAAGCATCACTCCTCATGACTACTGCCAAATGCAAGCAAGTGCATTTTAATGTAAACAATCCCAAAAGAAATTACGTTTTCATGTGATAACAGAGTATAGTCAAGGCCTAGGGATACTAGTACAGGTAAAATGCAGTTTTAAAAGAAGTATTACTGCAATCTGCACAACCAGATAAATCACAAGAAGTGATTAATTATGTTTGCTTTTTTCTATTCTTCACAAATTATTAAACGTTGCATAAGGTTACAGCATAAGAAGCTACTAATGTACCAACACTGTCGACAAACAAAAGTTGTGCAGGTACTGCCCTCTTATGGACTGATTAAAATCATGCAGTTTTATTGCGAAAGGGGAAAAAAGTACTTTAACAATTAGGGTGTCCAAATGGCAAGACACAGCTATAGGGTGTGTGTGGGGCCTTTGATCTACAGCCCTCTAGCAGGCTACTGCTACATTGACTTTTGACTTTACATTTCAAAACCTATATGCCAGCTAGGGCCATGTACATAGCCGTGCACCTGACACACAGAGAAATAAAATGAATAGCTAGAAACAAGGGTAGACAGGCTGTAATCACATACATCTTACCCAGGCCATAGGTGCAATAAAAATGCAGACAAAGATTAGGCCAAGGCAGATGGAACCCAAGCGCCAATGCTCCCAAAATGGCTGCTTGGGAAATTCCTGTTTTGGAAAAATACTCAAATTTTTCAAGTTTAATGATCCTTTCGGCTTGAAAATTGTGATTTTTGAAAATTTTTGTATGAACAATAACAGTAATTATTGTGACATTTTAGAAATACAACATTGACAGAGTTTAATTCAAATTTATACCATGTCGAGTATATATGACTTTAAAGGCCAGAAAAAAACTAATTTTAGTAAATCAGCCCCTTTTTGTAATAATAAAAGAAACCTTCTCCAGTTTGCAAGTTAAGCCAAATACATTTTTTTAAAAAGAGATATAAGCCTACCCATAAAACATTAATTTTCTACAACAAAGCTTTCCACGAAGATCCCCCAAAGTTATTTACAGATATCAGGAGACTCATAAATAAGAACCATTGCTACCAGCTCTAAATCATATGAGTGCTATCTAATACATAGCAGTCACTGTAAAAAAATCATTGTTCTTGTGCTGTTATAAACCATTGGAAAGGCAAGTGGTTAGGCGAGGAGTTTGCTGCTGCATAATTGTTTTTAAATATATTACATAATTTCAGTAAGCACAAAGGCACAAATAACAAGGAACCAGGTTTATTCAGATCAGGCATAAATCACACTGAGGCAGATTAATCAAAATGTGAGATTACAGCTCACCACAGAAAAACTCACCCATTTTCTATTCAGTCCTATGGGATTTTTAGAAGCATATTTATAAGTAGGTGAATGTTAGAGTTCACCATTTGATAAATACGCTTCTTAAAACCCCATAGAAATGAATAGAACGCTCTAATCTCCCATTGTTATAAATCTGCCCCTTAGGTTTCCTTTGTTCATTCTAGCATGATCTAATACTGGTACATAAGAAATTACATTCAGTGCGTATGCACACATAATCCCACATGCAGAAAAATCAATCCAAATATTAATGTTTATGGTTTGTGGGGGGAAAAAAGAAAATTAAATTCTAATAATCATGTACAACTGCAAAAAATGCAAAGCACATAAAGGAGTAGGGCACACTGGGTGACAAGATGGACACAGACCTCATGCAAGGTGAGTGGGAAGGGTACATACCCAGAAAGCATCTCTTGGGATGAGTTTTGAATTCTTCATCCTTACTATCTGAGGCTACAAAAAATATTAACAAGAAAAAAGAAGAAGAAAACAGAAGGTTGATATAAAGTGTACAAAAATCAGAGATACCATTTCCTAACTATTATTTGCACAACTTTCTTTCCTAGAAGAGCCACGCTCAAATGATGGATAGACAGCCCATTGCTAGAAGTAGATGGTTTCACAGTGCACTGTGTTTATAAACATCTATAATGTGGTGCATAGAAGAAAAACACCTCTGGCAGAAACTAATTATTAGAAGTAATAAGCATAGTTTGATGAGGATAGTTCTGCAAAGTTGACTGGCTTTTCTGAGTATGTTAAGCAGACATTCAAATAAAGGTAATAAAGATGAGGTCAATTATTTGCTTTGTTTAGAAAATGTGCAAAACCACAGAATCCGGCGTAACATATGGTGAATTATACTGTATTTTATTGGCCATGCTGAAATAATGTATATCTTACTGTCACCTATCTGGGGCATGTTTTGCTTTCTACATTCACACTGCTACAGCAGTGGTAGAAAGATATCTTAGCTAGCCAAGCAAGGAATAGTGTGCGTTGACATTTGCAATTCCACAGGTTCCTTAGCACTTGTCTTTCGCCAAAGAAAGGAACTTTTAATTAGGGATGCACCAAATCCACTATTTTGGGATTTGGCCTAACCCTGAATTCAGCTGAATACCAAACTGAATCCTAATTTGCATATTAGGATTTTGTTTGGTATTTGGCTATGAAAAGGGTTAAAAATGTTTAATTTCTGTGTTTATACGACAAAAACTCACATGGTGAATATCGAAACCCCAGTGTTGATTGGTGTCCAAAGGATTTTTAAAATATATACATAATGACACAGTATCTATTCACCCTAAATGAGGGTAGGGGTAGGGGGTGGGACAACGGTCTCCATTGTAAGAGCAAGAGAGTACAAGGACATTATTCCTTGAAGTATGTTCTGATCGGAGTAATCTTTAAGCTGTTATCTGAAAAGAAGGGCACAGTGACCATTCCTGCGGGGCAAGATATTGAGTCTATTGCTCCCATGTTCCTGAAATGTCGCCTGTTTATTGTGTATGATGCTGGTCAATTCTTCATTAATCATTATCCAGTTGAGTATGTTCTTGACAAGTGGTATAGGAAGTAGAGGAGACTTCCATGACTTTGCTATGCTTATTTTAGCTGCAGTGACTATATGAGTAATAAGGATTCTAGTATAATGATCAATATTCACTATTATTTTAGGAAGCAATGCTTCCTTAATGTCTTTCTTTTAAGTTAACAGTAGTCACTGACTGGATCAGGGCATGTACCCTTGACCATAACCTAATTACTCTAGGGCAGTGCCACCATATATGTACGACCGTGCCCTCCTCTCCACAGCCCCAAAAGCATCAAGGTGTGTTGTGGCAATGTATTGATCAAAGCCTGGGATTTCCCATGGTTAATTGTTAGACCTGATATAGTGCCAAAGATTTTGAGTAATCTCATCTTTGGTGTCGGGAAATTTCAGGAAAACCTTGTTTGTTCTCCATGTACAAGTAGTCAGTTTATCCCAGAGATTAGTAACTGTTAGTGGGACTGGGAAATGATTTGACCAGGGTACAGTAAGAATTTTTGCAAAATTTGTGAAATTAGGAAGTGGTTAATGCGGAAATAGGTGAAGTGTGGATTGGAATAGAATGTGTAATCTTTTGTAGTGGGATTTAACTTTCGCCAAACATTGATCAAGAACAATGAGGCTAAATGTTGTTTCAAATTCACTAACTGTTTATGGGAGCACAAAGAAGAGTCTAGGGCAGGTGCACCTATTTTTGATCTGTCAAGGTCAGGATCTAAACAGATGTTAGAGTTGCCTGCCATGATAATAGTTCCCCAAGCCTCTGTAGAGTGTAGAGTTAAAAGATCCTCTAACAAGGCCACTTGGTTAACATTTGGTGCATAGTAGGAGGCTAATGTTATATTACATTTTCGGATTTTTCCCTTCATAATAATATTCAGGTTCGCTCATTTCTTGTTCTGTGGTAAAAGGGAGACCTTTTTTAAAAACAGATACTGTAGCTACTCTCTTTGTTTTTGTTGGGCTATTATTGGGTAATTGGCTACAGTTAGGTAATGCCTAGATAGGGATATGATGACTTGGGGAAGTGCACGGCATGCACAAATACCATGTCTGGTATAATGGTAATACTTAAAAGCCTTAGCTCATTTATTGGGTGAGTTAAAGCCTTGTACATTATGTGTGACTAACTTCAAATTTTCAAGCATATTACCCAATTAAAGAAATATATTGTACCAGCAACAGAAAAGACTTTCCTGCAGTCACCTGAAGAATTTTCTGTTCAATTTTATTGACAAAAAACAAGGTTACTTTAGTGTCAATTGAATCCTAATCCAATTCGTTCTTATCAGTGTTTCTAAAAGCCATAAATCCCCTAATTCGTCAGTCGATAGATTTACAATAGACTGATTTTACCGACTAACAGTACATCATTATGCTTGACACATGATAAATATATGGAAGCAATTAAAACACATATACATAAATGAGCATCCCATAATAATATCAATTTTCAATAAAAACTTTTAGGAAACAAGGATTGGAGAACACAGGCCAGTGCTTTGATGTAGGACAGTTATACTTTGTAAATGCACCCAGGATTTCAGAAAGCATTGGTATACACCTGAGCAACAAGGTAAGAGCTGCTGCAATCCTTTTTATTGACACTTATATGTGATTTTATAATCTGTGAGATTTATAAAAATAAAAAACTACCTTGTCTAGCTGGATAATATGTTCAGCAGCACTGTACAATAAATTGTATACAATAAACATAAAAAATACAAATGACACAAGAACACTGGCCTAAGGAGCTTACAATCTAAAAATAGTTACATTTATCCTGCTTTTGTAAGCAGGGCCTTGTGTTCCCATTATCATTCTGTAAAAACTTAAGAACTGTCTAACTTACTTACTTACTTATATTCACAAAGCAATTGAATACACATATAAGCAATTCAAATCAAATCTAGAACCAAACTGTAGGTACAAACAAGTATGTGGGACTAAAAAAGTTGTGGGTGTTCGGCAACATCAGGTATAGAGATTTATGGTCACAGTGCAAACAGTTCACTAAACGGTCACTAACAGACCTTGATGAGTAACATGAAAGTGAGCAAAAACAAACAGGAGAGAGTTATTCTGAATAAGGCACCAACAGCTCACAGCAAAGAAATGTTCGCGAGTAGAAAAAGAAAATACAGTATACACAGGCATTTAAACTAGAAGCAAAGCATCTGGTTTTCAAAGTCTCAGATTTCGAAAGAAAAAAGTCATCTCAAAAATAAAGACAACATGGTCAGCTGTGGTAATACTGGACTGACAAAATGTAAAAATAAAGCAAACTAAGTAAATAATACATTGTACATTTTTTAAGTATTTAGAAAATGGCACACTGGGCCTTTAAAAAAAGAGAAATGTATGATAAATCCATGAAGTCTAATATCAGGCTGCTTTCATCTACCCGTTCCTGCACTGGGAATAAGAAGCAACTGGTGAAGGCTAAAGATATCATAGCCCCCAAACACTGTGCACTTCTGTTCACTATACTTTAAAAAGGAGAAGAAAAGTCATTTTGGCATTTTACTGCCAATAGATTTGCCACATTAGTGCCACCTAGAACAATATATTTATTCTACAGAAACCATTACCATACCTGAGTAAACAGCTTTAGAAGCTTTCTCCATTTGTTTAAGATAGCAGCTGCCATTTTAAGTAGCTTTCTGCCTGCAGTCTAGCTGTTATAGTTGAGATCACACATTCCTAAGGGAGGGGGGAGGGAATTCTTAGCATTCTAGTGGGAGGGGGAGAAGGAGAGGGGAGAGAGAAGAGAACTGTGCAGACCCTGGCCCAGGGAATTAAGGATGTTTCTGAGAGAGGAAGTCAGACACTAGAACACCATGTTTACAAAAAAAGAGACAAGAAATCCTGTCTTTCTTTTGATAGAAGACTCAGAGCAGCATTACTGTAAGTGTTTATGGCTGTATTTACATAGACCTTTCTGATAAAGCTTTCCTTCTTCTTTAAAGCTAATGTCACAGTGCAGTTTCAGATGTGGAGAATGCACTTTTTGGGGCACAAACTAAGCAGATTTGCATCACACACATTTATATTCTAAACCACATAGGTGTGTTTTGCACAGAATATCTGCATACATCATGCAAAACTCAGCCTAAACTGTTGGGAATACTACTGAGTACGGTTAATCCCTGCCCTGTGCAGGATATCACAATAGTTCAACAGTGGTGCACTGCATATTACAGAAGTTAAACTATTCCTATAATTTGTAGGATTAAAATACTTTGCCACCACTGCCAGCTCCTGTTTTTCTCAGCATATTATTTGAAAAGTACAAGAATATTGTCTAAAAGATAGCACAGAGAGCTTTTTCCTGTCATTGAGTAAACTGTAGAGCAAAAATTATGCAAAACCAGTATGGGTTTTATGTGGCAAGCATTAAAGAAATAAAGCCAAATAAAATATTTTCTGCAAGCAAAGCTACATTTAAAATACCTTACTGCAATTCTTAGAGAAAATCAGATGTGTCCTACTTAAAGGGAAAGAATATCAAACTAAGAATTGCCTTATTTATTTAAATCGGGATAAAAAAATCCTCCTTTTCAAATGATCCTTAAAGTAGAAGGAAAGGTTTAAAACAGAAAGGGTGCCAAATGTTAGGCATCCAAGTGATTGTAACGGAATATTTGAGACCCTGGGGTGGTGTTTCTTTTTGCTGAATCTGAACTGGTCCTGGGTACTTCTGTAAAAAAAGAACCACATCGCAATTTGCTTCTTGGAGCATCACTTTGGTTCTGGGCTGAGAACAGTAGTGTGAAAAGCCAGCTTTTAGCCAATGATGCTGAAAATGCTCTGTATTTTTATTTTTCCCCAAGTGCAATGCTGTTCAAAATTTAGAACAGTATTGTTTCATGGTAGGTACATACTTTACTGCCAGGGGTGACATTTGGCAGAACCCAAGGCTTTTTCCAATTGTAAATATTTGCCTCAAGAATGCAACATCAGTCTAAAGCAGTGGTTTTTATACTATTTTGGTTTTAGTTTGGAGGTCCATCTTTTTTCAAGGCTCCCCTTAGCTCATAAAATTTTACAGAATGAAACATTGATGCATCAGTAGTCTAACCAAAGTTCCAGTATATCTAGAATAGCAAATATGTTCACACTGAATATCACCATAAATTACCTTTAAGATGGACTTTTAGATATAACTATGAAAGCAAATAGACATCCTTTAGATATCTCATCCTAAGTGGACTTGCCACTGCTCCAGGTATCCCCAGAGGAATCAGCCACACGGTTTGGGAACTACTGCTAATAGGTAATAGGTATACTATATACCTATATGATAGGTAACTGCAGCCTAAACTAAAGTAGACCCAATAACAAGTGTGTTATGTATGCTAAAGTACAACAACTGCATGTGTGGCTAAGTCATCTCCTGATGCAGCTCTGCTGGGCTCCATAGCTCAAAGTTTCTCATGCAATGAATAAAACGGAGAACAGCAGAGTGCATGACCATAGATTCACAACATGTACAATTACATCATAGCAACATCAATATTAATTAAAATTTGTTTCATAATGACAAAAAAATTTAAATATTTCTCTCTCAGTTGCATCTTGAACAGCTTTACCACCTCAATAAAGAAGTTGCCCATTTCAAGGACACAGTTTATGCACGATCACAAGATTTCACTACCTTTGTCCAATGGCTTTTAATTTATCACATATATTTTTCTGAAGAAGCATATTTACAAAAATGGAAGACAAACTGTTTTAGTCAGCAAGATGATTACATCTGTAGAACAGATTTTTAACCTATTTGTGACAATTTGGGACATGGAAAAGTTTGTTGTCATGTAAGACAACAGCCATTGCATCTCTATATATGTGCAAGCTGTGCAAACAAATACAGGTTTAGGGGCTATTATCCAGAACACTTAGGACCAAGGGTTTTCTGGATAAGGAATTTAAATAAACTAAAATTAAATAAACACGATATGGTTTTTTCCACCAATTTGGATTAATGTGTTACCACTCGCAAAAAGCCATCAGACATAGTAAAACATAGATGAAAACAAATCATAATCATTTTATATACCCCATCTTCAATCATATTTTAAAGTTACCCGAATTTAAAAATAAGTAGCAATAGGTTCTTAAAAAGTAAACAGCATTTGAAAAAATTTTACGTTACATGTCAGTGCTACTAACCATATAAAACAACCCTGCAAGTTTTTTGTAACATGTTTACAAAAAATGAGACAAGAAATCCTGTGTTTCTTTTGATAGAAGACTCAGTTCAGCATTTCTGTGAGTTCTTATGGTTGTATTTACACAGACCTTTCTGATAAAGCTTACTTACTTTTTACCTTTCCTTCTCCTTTAGCTAGTCCAACACTTTGTGGAAAAAACTGCTTCTGCTGCCAATTGCAAGGACTCCACTCAGCACACATCATAGGGATTTTGAGCAATGAATAAAGAAGCCTGAAACAGTGCTGTCAATGACTCATATGAAAGAGAGCCTGCAGAGCTTGGTGAAAAAAGTAACCCAATAAATCTACACATTGTGAAAACAATGAAGACGCTATCATGTCTCCTGAGTTGGGATCTATTAATAAAAAGTTTAGCTGTTGCAGTGGGTTTAAAGATTTTTAGTAACTAACAACTAGTTGTCAACCGCAGACAACTAGTTTGCCTCAAAAGTATGCCATGAAGACCAATTATCTTAATTAAGGAGTTGACTAATTAGCCAAGGAGGGTCAGTTCTCATTGAGAAGTATTTGTCTGTTTTGTGACATGTTACAAACCTGTGAATGATCGGCGCTTTGGGTTCAGCTCATTTGCCACACGCACTTCTGTACACAGCTTTAACATAAGCAGCATTGTAACAATCATTATAATACTTTGCCAAAGGAGAGGTGATTCAAAGTGGTGTCCAAACCTGGCAGAAAAAAAAAGAAATACAGATGAAGAACAAAAAAAATAAAAAAAAAAGTTAAAAGAAACAATTGTTTTACTGGTAAGTTTCAATATGTTCATCCAGCACCAACAAAAAAATAAATTTCTTGGCATACTAATACATTTTTTTTATACAAGAAAAGTTTTATAGTTCATTCTACGGTTTTGTAGAGAACTATGAATTGCATTTGGCCTGTTCATTGTTCTCTGTATGAACCCAAACCAGTGTATTCTATACAGCCGAACTGTTATCAAACTTTTTACCACAATTTTTACCAGTGCTGCTGGTAAACATAGATATATGTAAAATTACATTTATTAAAGGAAAGTGCCCTGCGTATAACTTTCAGCAACCAAACAGCAATTTGTTACACAAGTCTGAAAGTGTCCCTTGTAGCTGTTTAGACTGCTGCCTTCACAGAATATGAAAATAATGCTTTTAATAAGACCAGTACTGCTCATTCTCTGGTCTACTGGCAACCTCTCCGCTCACTAATTAAAGGAAATAACTGCATAGAAAAGCAGTAGACTGAATGGAGCAGGAGGGCAGTGGGCAAGGCCGCTTTACCGCAGCTTGGAGCTCACTCACTACTGCAGTTGCAGTAGGCGCACATTGTGTTTTTAGACCATACCACAGAAGTAGTTCAGCTCCCCTCATTAGTTAGACTTCAAAATGAAGCCACAACAAAAAAACTAAAATCAAAATTCAACATGAAACAGAAATTGGGGCAGATTTATCAAAACACGAGTTTGCTTCCGAAAAAAATCATATTAGTCCCGATAATATCGTATTGGAAATCCGAAAGTCACAAAATTTTCGTACCGAATGATTGTAAACAGCAGCAAAACCGATCCGATTTTTTTTCGCAAAATCGGTGAAAAATACGATTGGACCGATCGATCAAGCGAACAGTCGGAGTGTTCGTGGATAAGTAAATGTGCCCCATAGTGTACATATGAAACACATCTCTGTATAAAAGAAAGTTCATTTTTTATTTTGTTTTCAAGAGATTTTGCAGAAATGGATTCCCTCTTACGCAACTCCAAGTGTACTCCAAGGCACTTTACCAAAGTTTTATCAAACAAATATTAACCACATTTGTATTTATTTTTCTATGTATTTGTCTATGAAAATATAAGGAAAAGAATATGTACATACATATCTAATTAAGCCAGGGAAATTAAAGAAGTTTCCCTGGCTTCTATAAAAGTGTTTATAACTTAGCTTGCAAATTCTGCATTACCATGAGAAGCAATTATTGCTATATTTCCAAATGCCATTATATGCTATTTTAGCTCTCCTGTCAACCCCAGCCTAACGTGAAATACCAGTACAAAGCAGCGGATTTACAATATAGCATAGCAGGTAAGAAAATGCTTTGAAACCAATGGGGTGTGACAAAAACCAAACGAAAGAGCTAATAGTAAAGAGCAGTTCCAGGAAATGAAACATACTGATGAGCTGTACTGAGAGAAATCATAAAACTATTTTTACCAAAATGTGTATAACTATGTAATGTAATTCAAAGGCAGCCTAACCTCCACATGCTGTGCTTAATTGTATCTGGTACAGGTACATATTACTTTCTGAACTCCAGATTTTCCAGCACTACAAGTCACAGAATCCATCTATCAACTAACTGAGTGATAGTATTCTGGCTACTGTAGTTCTGCAACATTTGGAGAGATAAAGGTTGCCTATGCATTAAAGTGATACTGACACTAGAAATTAAACCTTTTTTTTTTACATCTATCATAACATTGTCTTTGAATACTATTTATAATTTTGCCATAAAAGTATTTGTCCAATGCTTTTACATTACCTATCAGATCCCCCCATGTTCCTCTGTGAGGTGGATTGCCATATTTTTGCAGCACTAGTCTGTTAGAATTAGAAGCTAACTAACAGAATAAAAAGGGACAGTCAGGCTAGCAAAACAGTCAGGTTTAGGAACTTCAAGTAACATTTACTTACAAAAGCAGCCCTATCAGCAAAGAATAATCAACATGACCTATAGGTAACTTTTCATGTAGAATCATATTTTAAAAAGTAGTTTTTTTCGTGTCATTATCACTTTAAAAGTAAGCAATGCTTTGAAATAATGATTTTACACTGCTTGAAATTTCCCTTACTGTTAGTTCTTACCAGAACAGTATTCGCAGTATATTGGCTATTAGCAGCATAAGACAAACATAAATGGAGAATCCTTCTGCATTCTGTGTCCTTCTAATATCCCTGTATTGGGGTATATATGGAACTACACCTCCAAAAATCATTGCAGAAGAAGCACCCCAAGAAACCAACAGGCGCAGAAAAGCTCCAATCCATTCCAGGCCTTCTCTTTCCATTTCTGACAGTGTTGGCAAAAAAAAACCAAAAAAAAAACCTGGTCCAGCTTCCTACTGCAAGATATTCAGGACTGCTATGCCCATTCCGGACTAGTTGCAGGTATCACACATTCCATGGTAAAAACCTTTAAGAGAGGTAAAAACAGTGGTATTAGTGACATAAAGAGAGCATATACATGGTCATTTTGTGTCTGCTTTGCATCTGATTTTTTGGTGTGTGCAGTGAATAGACAGGGTAGATAGGGTTTATACTGAAAACAGAGGTTAGCCCAACACAAACACAGTACCTATACCAGATGCAAAAACCCATGCACAATTATACAGAAATGGCTGACCCACCACATTGTAATAAATAAGTCATATTTATATTTAATAAGCAATAAAAATCTGGAACGTATTAACTTTTTCCCACACAAATATCCAACGTGTGTGTGTGTATGTGTGTATATAAAATAATATCCCACTCTTTTAAGGGTATATAGATTTTGCAAGTCTCTGCAAAGTTCAATGACCATATAAATGTAAAAGGCCACTGGAGAGTTCTTTTATATGCCATACTGGTAGCCGCATTCTAATATTAGATAATATATTAGAATATATAATAATGATACTAATAATTTCTAATACCATTATATTGCTTCAATAGTGAGCAAATTGTTTTTTTTTTTTTTTTTACATGCACAACTTTCAGTAAGTGATTTTATGCAAGTGAAATACTTATGTACTGTTACAACCGTTAACTCTATAAAATGTGTAAGTCTTTAGTAAGCAAACATTTAGTATATTATAGCATGTCCTTTCTTACCAACTTATCAATTGGTCTTATTTTCTTTTGTTTACGTTTTTGAATTATTTGCTTTTTTCTTTTGCCTCCAGAAGCCAAAAAACCTATTACTTTGTGAACTTTGTCTACAAAGAACTTGTATTATATTTTCTGTTTCAAATGTAATCCGTTAAATGGGTTCCAAAGTAAAAAAAAACATAATCAAACCAGTTCACAATGAGCTCCCAACCCAAAGATTCAAAGGACAGCCAAATGAAGTAAATAATATACTTTAATTAAAGTTTACATGTCCTTAAAAGCCTTACATGTTGATGAGAACTTAATTATAGACTTTTTAATTTCAGAATTTTCCAATACTATTACAGAAGCATTATGAACATTTTTCTTATTTTGGCCACAACCCCAATAAATCTTACCTAACAAACCCATTATATATGGCTACTTGTTAAACATATGTCTGCTTCATTTACATTAGCTATAGTACCATAAATAATATAAGGTATTCTTTAGGGCTCTGGCACACGGGGAGATTAGTCGCCCGCGACAAATCTCCCTGTTCGCGGGCGACTAATCTCCCCGAGTTGCCATCACCTGCCATCCCACCGGCGAAAGTGTAAGGCGCCTCGCGAGGCAACTTCGGCGATTTGCCTAAATCGCGCCGCCGCGTGTGCCATCCCACTGGCGACTTACATTTTCGCCGGTGGGATGGCAGGTGATGGCAACTTGGGGAGATTAGTCGCCCGTGAACAGGGAGATTTGTCGCGGCGACTAATCTCCCCGTGTGCCAGAGCCCTTAAAGCTTAAGTTGGCTAATTTTTCAGTTCAGCTACTCTAAAAGTTAATAGGAAACCAGTTTTTTAAGAACACTTATAAAATACAACATCCGTTTTGGCTATTTGCATTTTGCTCAGAGCAGAATGGGCATTTATTTATTTTGGAAATTTATATACAAGTGATTACAGGAAAATGTAAAGATAAACTCCACACAGCAGGACTTAGAACGCAAGTATTTCCATGGCTAATCTAATTTTTCTAGAATGGCAGCCCCCCACACCCACCCCCAAGAATAATCTAGGAACATATAAATCCCAGATACAGAACAGATGGCTGTGTCTCCTGTCCTGTCTCCATCTGTGCTATTCACTATTACTAATTGTTATACCATTCTCACACTTACAATCTCATGTACTGCTGAGGCACTGTTATTAATGATACACTTGCCATTAATCTTACAATGGCTGGTCCTTAACACTGACAAATTACACCCTATATTTATTAGGACATTGGCAGGACAAAATTATTTAGAAAATTATTAAAGTGATACTGACATGAAACAACTACTTTTCAAAATATGAATATACATAAAAAATTACCTATAGGTCATGTTGATCTTTTTTTCGCTGAGTTCCTAAATCTGACTGTCCCTTCTCAAGCCTGTCAGTTATAGCTTCTAATGCTGACTGACTACTGATGCACAAATATGGCAGCCCCCTCATAGAGGAACAATGGGGATCAGATAGGTAATCTGGTAAGCTTATGCAAAGACAGTATAATTATATATTTAAAAAATGGTTTAATTTCAGGTGTTAATATCTCTTTAAAGAGGAAAACAGGTAATAAAAATATAACTGAGCTCTTTCTAAGGGTAATTCCCCACAGCCCCAAAACATTTTGTCAAAATGTCTCCATATCGGTGTGCATTTTAATCACCTGAAAGCACTTCTAAACAGGCACAGGCCTCCTAAGTAACTATTGCCCATAGGTAATAGTGCTCATAAGTAAATACATGTAATATTTGTCACAATACTAGGCACTTTGGAACTTAGTTCTCAAACCACTCCCAAGAGCCTTACGTACCATTACTCTAAAGAAATTAATAATGACAGCAGAGCTTTAAAACAGTGATAAAAGTTTACCTATGCCCCTTTAGATAAATGTAATTCCTGCAGCTTTCCTATAAATCACAACACTTATCTGTCAATGTGGTCAAGGTTAAAAAAGAAAAAAAAAACAGGTGCAAAGAGTAATTTTCCCCACAATTTTGCACCCAGTGTTTGTATTTGGTCATGCCCAAAACTTGTGCATCTGCGCCTCTGCCATGGAGCACATAAAACTGAATCTGACAGCAAATTACAACAGGCAGACATAGGCATTCACATGCAACATTTACTTGTATGTTATTCATGGCAGATGTATGACATTAGTGCAGGGCTCCTTTGCACTTGCGCACATTCTATCACATTTATCATGCCCAAGGCAAAGATTACGATTTCCAATGAGCAGGTGCATAAGGATATCTTTATAACTTAACCTCCAAATATTCCAGTTTAGTAAATTTCAACTTAAACACATTTCAAAGGAAAATACAAGATATGTCACTATTTTACCATACCTCTTAGATACTCTATTTGACCCACAGGCCACTAGGTGGATAACCCTTGAATTGTTGACTTCTTCCTCAGTTAAATATTTACCTAGCAAGGACCATGAAGTAGGATGTAAGCTCTGTGCTGGAGTTAGAATTCCCAGTGAACTTACAATCTGTGTCAACCTATATAACAAACTGCAAATCATTCTGAGAAAATAAATGGTGTTGCATAAACACGCAAATGTGTTTGTCTTGTTAAATTACAGATACAACTGTTCATAAGCTGGTCAGTGTAAATATTGAATGCCACTAAATAGACTACACAAATATTTCCTCAGAGCCTTACCTACAAGCTCTAGGCCTTCTTGGCCTGACCGGGGTACCAGATGACCCAGCTGCCTGAAAGCTAAATGAGAAGGAAGATCAGCGACATAATTGTGTCTGCATAAGCTATGCAATAAGCTGATAAGAGATATTTTGACACTAATTGGAAGACGGGAGTATAAAAATGTGCCCGAGATCCAGCCTTGGGAACTTCAGCTAAACTGCACTGACCTAAGTGGATACTGTCAGAGGTCTTTGCACTTTACATTATGTTTTTGTATAACGGTTGAACTATTAAAGTGACAGAGCTCAACATGTTAATACGTTGGTGTTAATTCTGAGTCCTTAGGATCAGAGTCCATATCAATTTATTCTTATATTATTTGAATTTGTTGTATTTATATTAAGTCATACATATATATGCCGCAGGCACCCCCGACAGCTCACAGAGCCTCCTGGCAATTTTTCTTACTATTTCCGGGTTGTGCGCGCTGACGTTACGTGCGCGCTGACGTCACGCGCGCAACCCGGAAATAGTAAGAAAAATTGCCAGGAGGCTCTGTGAGCTGTCGGGGGTGCCTGCGGCTGCCTGGCCAGTAAGTTATATTTATGTGAAGGGGATGGGGGGGGTGTTTGGGGTGGTCACCTAATCATGCATGGGGAAAAAAAAATACCGTCAAATACCGTGATACCGATATAATAAAAAAAATACCGTGATATAAATTTTTGGTCATACCGCCCAGCACTACACACACATATAAGGAACCTGTCCCTAACTGGCCCAAATCCTAACCTGGACCTAGTCTGAGCCTTGATATTTTAGAAACTTGGCTCCGGACCGCAAGG
The DNA here is from genome assembly GCF_000004195.4 of Xenopus tropicalis. Lineage (NCBI taxonomy): Eukaryota > Metazoa > Chordata > Amphibia > Anura > Pipidae > Xenopus > Xenopus tropicalis. The sequence continues at coordinate 97,003,870 of NC_030682.2, read as the reverse complement.
TGGGGTGAAGCAGGCACAAGTATATTAATAAGCAACCAGCAGATGGCTTTAGAAGATACAGTGGCACAATGGGAAGAGTTCAGCTTGCGACCCATTAAAGCAGTAGTTTGCTGACCCACAAGTTTAATGTTGGCCTACACATCACTTATAAACACCACTTTAGGTTAAGATGTTTGGCATGCAAAAAACTCACAGAAAAAATGCCCCAGTGCAGTCCCTATCGGCCATCAATCAGAGATTTACTTATTTTTATAGTACCGTAGTAGACTTATAATAAAAGTGACTAGTAGTGCACACACTCTGAATGAAAACAACTACAGGTATGGCATCTCTTATCCAGAAACTAGATATTCATAAAGCTCTCAATTAGGGCTCTGGCACACGGGGAGATTAGTCACCCGCGACAAATCTCCCTGTTCGCGGGCGACTAATCTCCCCGAGTTGCCATCAGAGAGCCGTCAGTTGCCATCCCACCGGCGAACATGTAAGTCGCCGGTGGGATGGCACACGCGGCGGCGCGATTTCGGCAAATCGCCGAAAATGCCTCGCCCGCGACAAAACTCACTGTTCGCGGGCGACTAATCTCCCCGAGTTGTCATGACCCGCCATCCCACCGGCGAACAAGTAAGTCGCCGGCGGGATGGCACACGCGGTGGCGCGATTTCCCGAAATCGCCGAAAAAGACTCGCGAGTTTGTCGCGGGTGCGACTAATCTCCCTGTGTGCCAGAGCCCTAAGGGAATGCCATTTCTCAGAGGGTCCACTTTGGATAGCAAATAATAAATGACTAAACATAGTAAAACTGATATCATGAATGAGCTCTGTAGATCTCAAATCTCAGAAATATATTTCAATAAAATCTAGTTATATCATGCTGCCACAGAATTTACACAACAGTGGGAGGTTTGAATTTTAGGACAATATTGCAAAGAATTTTTTGTTTTAAGCTGGCCATACATGTTCAGATTTTAGTCGTTGTACGACAAACATTCGGATAACGATCATACTTTTTAATGCAATGATCTAATCTAAAACTAACATTCAGATTGCAATTGTAGGATTAAAGTAGTAAAAATAACAAATCAGGTAAATGTTCTGCCCATTAATTGACAGACAGCAATTGTAGCAGCTGCAATAGTATTGGCAACAGCAAATCAGGAAAAGAAGAATATCATCAGATAGACAATACATACAAGCTATTATTCGAACTTATTATTATTATTCTAATTTTCTAACCTGTCCGATCAACTAAATGTACCACTGCCATGGTATGAAAATTGTCAGGAAGATTATTTAGAGCCCATATGCGGGCCGAAAATCATATTAAACTTTGTTTCTTACAATTAAATTGCCGCATGTATCGCCAGCTTAACTTTTAAGATGTCCAACTCACTAGCACAAGGTGTGTAAATACTGCTGGAATATGTGGAACTAGATTACATGTGTCAGGCTGACATTGGTTCTACCATTTCCAATGGTCACGTTGTGTTTACATAAAAAGTGCCTCTACTGGTTCTTTCTGAATAATATAAGGTAATCACTAAACATCTTTAGCCTTACAGGGATTAAGTACAGAAACAGTTTAGAATTTTGCAGCAGGAGAAACTACAGGGCCCCTGAATTTTTACAGATTTTCAACTTTTGCCACTTGAATGGCAAAAGTTCCTACGATTTATATAGATTTAAGAAGTGAAACTGGGATCCGGGCAAATTATGGCATTTTTGAAGGATTTACTTTTTCTTGACTGTTCAGCTGAACCACATCATTAAAATCAAGTGCCTTTGCAATTCTGAACAAATGAACTGCAATTTTTTCTTATTTCTACAAATCTGAATTTACCCTTTAGGGTTTGGGTTTAGCTTGGTATTTGGCCAATACCAAAAATTATGAAATCAGTGCATACCTAATTCCCACTGGACAATGCAGCAGGCTCATAGTAATTTGCAAAAGGCAAATAACCATTAATTACCATTACTCCATGCATGAAATCCTGTACCAGTCTCATACTGAAATGATTACAATGAATGTAACAGACAACACGTTGCCCATTAGTGGCACTGCATTACTATGCTTGGAAAGGTTTCAGGAAGAGGATGCGGGACAGGCACATCATGCGCCCAGCATAACAACCCAAAGTCTCGCCTGATACCGGCGCACACGTCCCTTCTATTATTCACCTCAGCAGTACTGCGCATGCCTGAACCTTCCATCTGCATCAGTTCATTCCAGCTTCTCTGCTCCTGCAGGTGACAGGGTATCGCACAGTCTCAGTATCCCCTTACTCTAGCCACCACCCAGAGCCACTGGTGAAGCGCTACTCACCTTCTGCTTACGGTGTTGCTACCGAGCTCCCGTTGTCATGTTACGGGGAGTACCAGCTTCCTGTCAGTGCCTAGGAACAGCTTAGGTATTCTCACTACTGTCTCTTTTCCTGTTCCGCCCCCAGCGCCTACCAAACCCTTTGTAATTGGTTGGACTAGCGAAGGGGCGGCAACTTGTAATCTGTGTAAGTTAAAATGTGGCAGGATGTCTGAAAATGAGCAGCGTATCCATGGCGGAGGTGGGGTGTTGTGGATGGCAGTAACACGTGGCTATATCCAGACGCCGGCTTTTGTTTTATGTTTTGTTTGGATAACTTCGAGGTTTACTTAAGGCCCGTATGAAAGTAAATGCCGCTTCCTATCGGCTACATTGTACAGTGGCTCCCTTACGTATGAGGAGTGAGAGCAGCTTTTCGCTTCCATTTAGGGTGCAAGTAATTGCTATGTACTCTGTTCTCCCATATAAAACATAGCGCCAATGTGTATATTGTGGCTATATTGTGGTTTTTCTTTTATTTTTTGCGAGCCGATCTGATGGGTAAACCAGTAAGTTAAATGTTAAGTTTAAGGTGGGGACATCAAAGGAGCAGATTTTTTCCTCCCTGTGTCTGTATGCACACCTAAGGTTGGCAGTATTGGGCTAATTCAACTATTTGGCCTTACAGTGAATGCGCCCCTCCATTTGATGGTAAAATCAAACCTGCTCAATTGACACCAGGCTGAATTTCATCAGGTAGGCCCATTGGAGAGTGGGCAAATAAGCTGCTGAATCAGTCTGAAGGGCCATAATTACAGTGCCTCTTACAACTCCATATGCACTCCTCCCTTTATGTTCTACTTGGTGCTTATTTTTTTTTCTCCTGCTGGCTTTGCCATTCTTAAGGTGGGCATACACGTAGTGTCACGGCTGGCATCCCAAAACTCAGAACAGGCGCCAAGGGTCTGGTCATGGCTCACACTTCTGCCTATAACTGCCGCCTTTCACGTCGGGAGGAGCCCTTCGCTACTCAGATGCCAGTTCTTATAGTGAGAGACCCAAGGAGAGAGTTCTGAGCAGGCAATGGAACCAGAATCGTGTTACAGGAGAAAGGGGAACAAGTCAGCATATTCAGAGTACAGGCTGGGATCAACAATGATCGGACAGCGCAGTACCAGAACGGAATCCAAAAGAGTAGTCAGAGGTCAGGCCGGGGTCAACAACGATCAGACAGCGCGGTACCAAACAGAATCCAGAAGAGTAATCAATAATGGGCAAAGGTCGGTTCAGGCAGCAGTACATGATAGGTCAAGAACAGGCAAGGGTCAAAACAGATCAGAATCATATACAGAAAGCACCCAGGAACTATCAGGAGGTAGACCTACATTGGGCAATGATTATGCTGCAAGATCAGCTTTAAATATTCAAATTTCGCATCACAGTGACGTCATTCGCAGCGTGGAAGAAGGCAAGTGCGCATGCGTGCACGGCACAATTGAAAAGGCAACGGACGTGAGTGCATAGCAGAACCGAAGGGCGGGCGTCCCCGCATGGGAAGCGGCAGGTTTCCCCGCCGGCCCCCTAGACCACCAGGTATAGTTACACGTGGCGATTTTCGATCTTTTGTGTGACCAAAGGTCCACGAAAGTATGTTCCCACCCTCCACAGACATTCAGGGCTGAATCGTCTGATATAAACAATAAGAATTCTACCTCCTTCTGCCGATTCAGCCCTGACTGTAGATTTTGCTCAGGCGCCATCAAAATCTTTTAACCTGGCCAATCGACGAGTCAACCGATATCATCAGCCTTTTACAATATTGTTCGGCTTGTTGAGCTGCCATACACGCACCGAATAGCGTATGAAACGAAGTTTCGTACAATATCATTGTTACATGTATGGGCAGCTTTAATGCAAGCTCCCACAAGTGTAGATCTCTCAACTCTGCATTTTTTAAGCTTACTTAGCTTACTAGCAATATTGTAGGTGGAAAGATGATTAGTTTTTGTTAGGTTCAGTTCAAGTTGGTGTTGGTTCATCCAGTTGGAGATTTCAGTCTCAGTTTCGACTGTTAAGGTGGCCATACATGTAGTAATGCGATCTTTCCTGCAACCGTTGATTAACGTAGATTTTGCTTGGGCGCCTTCAAGGGAAAGAATTAAGACATGCAGAAGGGGGCTTAGGAAGGAAGATCTGTTTTGTTGTTAGTAGAGGTGTGAAGCTAATTGCGGATGCACTTTTTGTTTTTGAAGAAATCAACAGTCAAAAGGAGAGTGTGTCAGGTTGAGTGTTTCTGATTGTCATGGAAACCGGGACGGGGAACAAGGGGGTTACCCGCAGTCACCTTTCACCCAGGTTAGACTAACATCAAGCACCCCCAAACACACCACCACCCCAAATAACTATTCGCTGCCACCATCTATCATTAACAGGCGATAGAAACCTGATTACATAAATGTATCACACACAAACTTTCTTACTGCAGTTAGGGTTAGTTCTCACTAATTTAACAGCACACTAGCAGCCACAGGGTTAAAATTACAGTCAAACCCACCCCCCTGCTAGCAGCCCACTAGTTAATTAGCATCTACACAGAATCTCTACCCAATACACATACACACAACCCAACAGTTGATACACCTAGGCCTGAGCAGTCATACAAGGTACGTGGAAATTGATATAGAGCCAAAGGACTAAACTTATTAAATTTTATATTTAATATTACATGGGTAAACAGTGCAGTTTTAAAAAGATGTTACAGAAGAGAAACATACATGCAAAACAGTCAATAAGATAAACAGGGATAAAAACACAGAGAAATCCTAAGTACGTTACCGAATATCCTGTGCCCTCTGAGGCAAGAGGTTGAAAGTCCTGAGCCCATCCCCCAACATTAGTTGCATAAGTTGAGGCCTCCAGAATGAGCTAAAGAATACCTGGGCATGCGTGCTTTTATTCCCTGATGGGCCCCTCCCTCATTACCGTATGCATGAGGAGGGAGTGCCCAGGAACTGGTCACATGACCCCTTTGGGTGGTCCCCACCCACCCTCTTTAGAGAGCTGTACTTCTCATGCCAGTTTCTTTTCATATAATATTGGTACTTGCCAGTACTCAATATTATTATGAAAGTAGGGAATTGTTTTAACCTATATGGGGGCGATCAAAATGATACCAAACATGGGGGGTGTCTCATGTCCCAGTCCCCCAGAACCCATTTCTCCTAACCGGCGGGTATAAGCTGCCCCTGTTTGGTATCATTGGGAAGCCTGTGGCCTCCTCATAAATCCTATGTGATTTATGAGGATGTGGACCTTAAAGCAGCGGAGATATGGATCCATTTCTATAATCCATATTTTCTGGATGCTGTCCCCCCCTGCTGTTCCTAGGCCCACACTTTGCCTTTCTTTGATCAACAGATCAAAGACCCCAGCTTCCTGCCCCAACGGGCTGGCCTCGCATTGTCTGATGAAGTTGACACCTTCCTGGGTTGCATATTTAATTAAGGGTCTCTGCGGGAGCCCGAAACCAGATGTTGATAGTGTGTATTGGGTTAATTAGGGGTGTCTGGTGGACACAACGCAAATGCTGCCATTTTACCTTGTTACAATGCCCGGGCAATATGGCCTGGCATGACACTGATGATGAGGGATTTGGAAGGGTATCGAATATAGAAAACAGCCATTGTGGATTTGTTATTTTTGTTTTATATTGTGGCTTCCCATTAAACAAAGAATATCTTACAAACTCTTTCTCTTAACCTTCAAAGCTCTCCATTCCTCTGCTCCTCACTACATCTCTTCCCATGTGTCTCTATACATTCCTGGGTGACTCCTCCATTCCTCACAGAACAACCGCTTGGTTGCGCCCCCACTACTACTGCCGTTTCCCGCCTTAAACCTTTCTACCTTGCTTCCCCTTACATTTGGAATGCCTTCCCTGATTTGATGACTTTGATGAATCATCACTTGATTAAACATAATTTTTTACAGCAGTGCTGTCCAACTTCTGTTGTACCGAGGGCCGTAATTTTTCCGACCTACGTGGTGGAGGGCCGATAATGGAAGCCAGTTTTGACCACTCCTCCTTTTGAAACTGCACCCACTTGAAACCACACCCATGTTATCACATGACCATACCCATATTAATGGTTGTAGTATAGCAAAAACCTGCCATACTCTGCCTGCCCTACCCTGCCTGTGTGTGCCATACTCTGCCTTCCCTACCCTGCCTGTGTGTGCCATACTCTGCCTTCCCTACCCCGCCTGTGTGTGCCATACTCTGCCTTCCCTACCCTGCCTGTGTGCCATACTTTCACTGTGTGTGCCATTCTTGGCTGGTTTGTGCCATACTTGGCCTGTGTGTGCCATACTCTGCCTGCCCTACCCTGCCTGTGTGTGCCATACTCTGCCTTCCCTACCCTGCCTGCGTGTGCCATAATTTCACTGTGTTTGCCATTCTTGGCTGGTTTGTGCCATACTTGGCCTGTGTGTGCCATACTCTGCCTGTGTGTGCCATACTCTGCCTTCCCTACCCTGTCTGTGTGTGCCATACTCTGCTTGCCCTATGATGCCTGTGTGTATGGCACACACAGGCAGCCTACAGTGACACAATGCTGGCACTGCTCCTACAGTCTGCACAATAACTATATATTAAAAAACTTTTTAATTGAAGTACCACCTCAGTATATGTTCTTTTTGTAGTGTGCAGGGATTATTTGTGGGTTTCTACTGCTCCTGAGGTGTGAACAGGGGAACAATGGGGGTGATTACAGCCTGAGCCTGAGGTGTGAACACTGCAGGGGGTGAACAATGCATAGATTAAAAGGTGTGAACAACACAGGGAATTACATATTTAAACAATACAGCCTGATTACAGCCTGAATCTAAGGTGAGAACCATGCAGGGGGGCCAGTTAATCACAGTACTGATACCATTTAAAGCTTACACAAGAGTAAGCCATCAAAGCAGCCAGACAGGTGGGGGGGCACACAGAGGGGGGTCGCGGGCCGCCAGTTGGACAGCGCTGTTTTACAGCATAAAGCTATGCGTTAAGAGATAATGACCTTTTGTGAATCAGTCCCATAGTCTCCTTAACTATGCTCTGCTCTAATGTTTCCCTTCTTATCCATATATAGTGTCATCTACTTACTTTTTACCCCCTTCCATAATTTCCTTTATTAACTGTACAACTTTTATTATTACTTTGTTAACTTTAAGCCTGACAGTTAAAGGACAATGAAAGGTTAATATAAATTAAAAGTAAGTCTAAAGGAATTCTTTTTAAGTACTTACTGCATATCTAAATTCCCAGATCCCTGCTTGCTTCTCTGAGATATGGTGCTGGCAGCCTACAGCAGTATGAAGACTACAGTGACATCACTTAAATCTCCCTGTCCTTCCTGTAGGTACCAACTTGATCCTGTCTGCTGTTCTGAGCTACACATGCCCACCAGCCAATCAGAAGCGGATCTGGCAGAGGGGAGGGGGGGAGGGAATGAAACACATGTGCAGTATGAAGCAAGGAGGGAAATGAATACCTTTTTAGAGATGGCTGCCTGTTCTAGAAAATGTGAAGTAAGTGTGACTGAGTAAATATTTGATTAGGTGAGCCAAAAGTGGGCATTTTTACTAAACAATAGGAGGACTATTGGGCAGTATGCTTTTTAAATTTTGACTTGCATTCTCCTTTAAGTAACCAAGCTGTAGGATTGAGGAATAAGGATTACTTCTGCTGGCATATGATTTGTAGAAATTCATGTCACTGGATTTAGAAACTGTCAGAATCACAAGGTTTGTGCTCCTTGGTGCTCCTGTTAGAAGAAAACTGCACCGGCCTGTAGAAAAAACTGTATCAGCTCTGTGCCAGCATTTGCATTGGAATGGTCCAGAACATCAAACTCATTAACACCAAAGCCCAATTATAGGATGGTCATAATAGTGAGTATAAATCCAAGTTATTTAGGTGCAAATTAAACCCTCTAGTGGCCAAAGAGGGGAACAACTACCAAATACAAATCTGCACCGCTACAAATTTGGTCATTAACACCATTGAACAAGGTATGGCTCACTGCATACCTATGACTGATTAGCTAATTATTTTATAGTTTGAGGTGCACTTAAGATAAATAAGTGTGTTCCAAACAGTTTATATTCCACTGATAGCAATAAAATGTTAATGTACTCTAGTTTTTGCCCACAAGGGGGCACTAGAGAATTATCTAAAACTCAATTCTGCTGAATTCAGTGCTGAATTGAGTTCATGAATTTATGACTTGTGCTGCTACCAACATTTAGGGAAATGGTACAAGGGGTAATTTGCTTCCCCCTATAAAAATTTGCTGGCATGGGAAACAAACCTGAAAATACTATCCTCTTTGTTAATCACTGTGAGTAAATGATGTTACAGCAATTTAGTTTAATCATGGGAATTGCCTCCTTTCATATTTTCCTGCAATTAAGCAGAATTGGCAAGAATAATGTAAATAGTATTTATTATAGGGAAATATATAGAGAGTTTTGGATCTCCTGTACTAGAAGCACTAATTGATGGCTGAAGGCATGGCACTTTATGGATTGCATAATGAAATGTAATTCTACACAACTTTTCATTAAATATGAAATTAAAACTTTTCCTTAAAAATGTTAAATGGTTTTTACATTATTTGTAAATGTGATTGCAGTCAAAAGCAGCTATTTCTGTTCTCTTGTTCTGATTCTTAGGCTTGTTGCAGATGTGTTGTTTTCTGACGGGCACGGGATTAGCCTCTCAGTGCACAAACACAGTTGATTTTGTCATGGAAACAGTAAAGTATGCATTTTGGTGCCAAAATCTGCTTTGTCATTAGCCTTAAAACAATGTAACAGGAGTCAGGGTTCTTAAAGTTATTTTCATCAGATTTTATCAACTGGCTTGCAACATTGTTTCAGGAGTCAGAGCCAGGATTGCAAGTGAAGAAAAGCCAATGCGCTCCCATCAACTCCTTCCCTTATCTGCACTGACAGGCACAGCATTAGCCTTTTCACAGACACATGGAGTAGTTTTTGCCACGTAAATGATTAGTCTTGTGCTTTCACGCCAAAATCCACTCCACGTGTCAAACAGGCCAGAGCTGTTCCTGTCAGTAAAGAGACGAGCCTCATGCTGCTTCCTGCTTGTATAGAAGAGTGTGTGCAGCACCCTGACTTCAAATTCAACAGCTGACCTTTATATAGGGGGGATAGTTTGTTTGATTATGGGCAGTAGCTGGTAGTTATGCCACTGCAGAGCTGTCAACTCCCCCTATTTTGTTAGGAGTTTCATAATATTGGCCCCCGCCTCTGTCACCATTCCCAGGACCGCCATCAGAAACTTTTGGGTCCTGCACAAGTTATTTCTATGGGGATCCCCCATGAACACAAGTGCGCAGTACCAAATTATTGGCCATAACCCTTGTGTGTGCAATATAAACAGTTAATGTTACTCTTTAAGAAGCAGTTAATATAAAGCGTTCCATTGATTAATGTGCTAATAATTCAGTTTATTGGGGGTCAGTGGGGTTTGCCCTAAGTTAAACCCCTTCCCACCTACCTGCCCCTACTCTGTGCTATCATTGCTTGATATGGAAGTTAAGTACATTTTTGTATAAATTATGTAAACTGCGTAAGTTTAGGGGTCCAATAATGTTGCTGTGGGGCCAAATAAGTAGTAGTTTGTGAAAATAATTAATGTGTCAGAATTTTAATTGGAGGGGTGAGTGGAGTTTATACGTAAGTTTTTGCATAAATTACATAAATTGTGTAAGCGTAGGGGCCCAATGATGTTGCCGTGAGACCCAATAACCAACCATTCCCCTGCTGGAAAGTTCATGTAGGAGACACTGATATAATTGAGTAAATGGATCCCAAAATAAACAGCGGATGTTACTCTATACTAAGCAGTAGATATAAATAGTTAAAATGAATAATAAAGTGCTAATAAGTCAGTCAATTTACCTTAAATTTTTTAATTTATTGGGGGTCATTGGAGTCTGTCCCTGCAAAACTTCTCTGCATTGTCTGCTTAATATGCAAGTTACTTAAGTTCTAAGCAAGTTATGTAGCTTTCTAAGCAGTTTTTGTGGAAGTTACATAAATTGGGCAAGCTTCGGCATAATTTATGTAAATTGCGTAACTCTCGCAACTCAACTGGGCCCCCTAAGAAAGAAGATTTCACAGAGCCTGGTACAGTTGTACCCCCTGATGGCGGCCCTGACCATACCTAATTCCCTCATTTTAAAGGTTGACAATTTTCCCAGCACACACATGTAGTAAGCATCCAGTGACATCATCAGTGTTATGTGAGCATGCGCAGGGGGCATTTAGCTGCTTCAGAAGGGCAATTCCGACGTCTCATTTGTCCCAATGGTGGTGCCTAGGGCGAAGTTGACAGCTCTGCCTTTATCTGCTGTGGCTAGAAAGAGTTCTTTGGACATTGGGGATGATGTTGGTTAGACTGTAAATGTAAAATGTGTTCTGTTTACATGATCTGAAAATTTGGGGACGCCTAAAATATGTTTTAAATTGGCTTTTTGTATTTTAAGTAATATAAGTATTTAAGTATTGACTGAGAAGTGTCATTACTCATTACTATAGAAACACTAAAGGAACAAACTTTCTCTCTAAAGGCTGAAAGTGCAACACGAGCTAAGGGAATTTCGTTACGAAGCTAAAAGTCACTCAGAAGCCACTCGCATTCCTTTGCCTCGTAAGAACCTTCCATTGTTGCTGACAGTGGGGGAGGGCTGCCCCCGGGCAGGCAGGTTTGGGTTGGCCCAAGCTGTGCTCTGATTGGTTACTGAGGTTACCAAGTCAGTTGGCTGGTGATTGTGCGGTTTGTGTACAGACGCGGTGTCCCTGCCCAGGTAGTGCTGATAAGGGAGGGAATTGCTCACAGGGCGGCAGACTGTACGCTTGGTAGCACAGCTCCTTCAGCGCTCGCAGCTATGGCAGACAACGACCCCAAGACTCCCCAGGACCTTTCTGACTTTGTAAGTGTCTCACTGCCGACTGCTTCTGCGTCATTTTCTCGTTTCCATACAGCAGATCGTCCCTCAGAAGTGTGTTGCACTTTGTGCAATAATGAACATATATAACTTTAATATAGTATGATGTTCTTGTCTTAATTGCATGGGTGCGGATCTAATAATTATAGTGATAAATATATGACTAATCATATATGACTTCACAATACTACTTGGGGATCAGAAGTCTATTTGATAGACATCTAGCTGCTCATTAGAGGTAATAATCTGAAATATGTATGTTCAAATGTATTAAATTGGGGTGGGGGGCTGGTTTTAGGGTAATGATTCCTGTACTCTGATTTAAGGGAAAAGGCAGATATAGTTAATTCTGCAGAATAGTTAAACATAGACTAACCATTAACAACATTTTAAATGGTATATAATGCAAACTATACATATAAATTCACACCAGCAATGATTTATAAAGACTCCTCTTCACTGAAGTAATAACATAGTAAGTTAGGTTGAAAAAAAGACTATGTCCATCACGTTCAACCATAATGCCTATATATAACCTGCCTAACTACTAGTTGATCCAGAGGAAGGCAAAAAAACCCCATCTGAAGCCTCTCTAATTTGCCACAGAGGGAAAAAAATTCCTTCCTGACTCCAAGATGGCAATCGGACCAGTCCCTGGATCAACTAGTACTAAGGGCTATCTCCCATAACCCTGTATTCCCTCACTTGTACTAAGAGCTATCTCCCATACCCCTGTATTCCCTCACTTGTACTGAGAGCTATCTCCCATACCCCTGTATTCCCTCACTTGTACTGAGAGCTATCCCCCTACCCTGTATTCCCTCACTTGTACTGAGAGCTATCTCCCATACCCCTGTATTCCCTCACTTGTACTGAGAGCTATCTCCCATAACCCTGTATTCCCTCACTTGTACTGAGAGCTATCTCCCATAACCCTGTATTCCCTCACTTATACTGAGAGCTATCTCCCCTACCCCTGTAATCCCTCACTTGTACTGAGAGCTATCTCCCATACCCCTGTATTCCCTCACTTGTACTGAGAGCTATCTCCCATAACCCTGTATTCCCTCACTTGTACTGAGAGCTATCTCCCATACCCCTGTATTCCCTCACTTGTACTGAGAGCTGTCTCCCATAACCCTGTATTCCCTCACTTGTACTGAGAGCTATCTCCCCTACCCCTGTATTCCCTCACTTGTACTGAGAGCTATCCCCCCTACCCCTGTATTCCCTCACTTGTACTGAGAGCTATCTCCCATACCCCTGTATTCCCTCACTTGTACTGAGAGCTATCTCCCATAACCCTGTATTCCCTCACTTGATAAGAATCCATCCAGCCCCTTCTTAAAGCTATACAATGTATCAGCCGATTAGGCCTTATAACTTACATAAACTATATTAACCTTTCATTGTCCTTTAAAGTAACAGTTCAGTGGCCACATGAGACATAACTGTTATGTTAGTTTGTGAGCATGCAGGTCAGATTCAAAAGCAAACTAATGCTCCCCCCTTAAGTCACTGATTGGTTACTGCTAACAGGTTGGAGACCTGTAAAGGAGCTGTCCAAGGCAAATTGTAACAGTTTGTAAATACAGCCTTAAACACAGAACTGCTGCTCTGAGTCCTCTGTGAAAAGAAACATTTCTTTCCTTCTGTTCTGTACACATGATCGTCACATGTACAGACATGTGTCAGAATTCCTTCTCTCAGAAAAATTCTTCAGGGCATGGCCCGAGCCTTCTTAGTTTGCTTCTCTCTACCCTTCTCCTCTTCGCCTCTCCCATCCTTTCCCTAATCTGAGCTGAGGGCTGTTCCAGGGGGCAGCATGCAGGAAAGTGACGTAAGACCAAGCTAAAATGGCAGCTGCTATCTTAAACAGAGAGAGTTTCTAGGGCTGTTTACTATGGTATAGTAAGGCAGTTAATGAAGAGATTAGTAGCCTGTGATTGATTTCTGCTACTGCACGCAACTAATCAAAGGAAATCGCTAGTGGAAAGGCCCATGCATCGCTTCTGAAGTTGTGCAGTTTCATCCTGCAGGCAAATTTGCGGTAGCAATGATCTATCACGGCAACTAATCTCTGCGTGGGACATCAGTCTAAAGCATTCTACAGAATAAATATAGTGTTTTAGCTTGCACTATTGTAACTAATCTATTGGAAATAAAATGCCTCAGTAGCTTTCCTTTCCCTTTTACTCATGGTTTTAGAGGTTTCTGGGGGGTTTTGTTTGTAAGCGCACAAACATTCTTACAAAAATGAAAAACGGGAGGTTTTCATGTTCTTTTTTGTCTTCATTCAGTATTTTTATAAATAAATGACTAGACATTCTTGGTTTAAGTGAAAATGAGTTTATTTGTGGTTTCAAAAAACTCTAAAACAACTAAATTCAGAATGTTGATAAATGTGCCTCCACTGTTCCTGATAACTAAGCTAGCACACAATGAAATATTAAATATACTCCTGATTATATTTGCAGAATACTTAAATATTAATGTAAAATGTTTTTCTATTATAGGCAGATAACCTCTTAAAGAAACTTCAAGAGAAATTCCAAGTTCTGTCGGACCAATTAACACAGAGAAATATCCTTTTGCTGACTCAGTAAATACATTGGTGTTTTTAATAATATGTGCACATCTACTACTGTGTAATAATATGAACGAACACCTCACTTAAAATCCTTTGGCCCCTCAGCAAACAATATTTCTTGCACTTCATACTTGTGAAACCTGAGTAACCGGCAACCCAACCTGCCACCTCATGAGTACTTGTACAGTTCCTCTAACTCTGGAACTGGACGTTGGGCATCTGTTGTTGTAATAGATTTATTATGGAACTTTGCAAGGCCCCCTCTACAGCTGCCATAGGATATTTTCACACTATAGTGATGCTGTTGCTCCCCAAGTATATGTATTTGTTGAAATTGACTGTTTAAATCTCTGATGTGCACACTAATTAGCTCTACAAGGTGTATTTAAAAAAAGGTAACTGCTTCCTGACTTCCTTGGTGCACTCTCCAACTATGCTGTGCATCTAGGCCTTGCTTCCATGTTTAAGCCTTGTGCTTGTATGATACAATTTGTCTTAATAACTTCTTGAAAGTTTGTAAAGCCTTTAAATTTTTCAATATTTTTATATGAATGTGACCTAAAACATCATCTGATTTTCAAGCAAGTCCATAAAGTAGATGAAAACCTAGCCAAATTGCCGCGCCGTGTATGCCATCCCACCAGCGATTTCTCGCCGGTGGGTAGTCATCAGGGCTGCCATCAGAAATCACGGGGCCCATCACAAGAAAATTTTCTGGGCCCCCCTCCACCCACGTCCTGCCCCTCAATGGCCCCTCCCATTAGTAAAAAGGACACACAGACATTGGTAGCCAGGGCCCCCTAAAACAGTGGTAGCCTGGGGGCCCCCTAAAACTTTACTAGCCAGCATCTCCCCAGCATCCTCCAGTTCCTCCCCCTCAGCATCCTCCAGCTCCCACCTGCCCAAGCATCCTCCGGCTCCCCCCCTGCTCCCACCAGCATTCTCCAGCTCCCCCCCAGTGGCTTCCTGCGGTTCCCCCCTCTTGATATGTGCCCAAGCTCCCCCCAACATCTGCACAGCTCCCCCAGCATCCTCCAGCCCCCCCACCAGCGACTTCCTTCAGCTCCCTCCCCACCAGCGACTGCCTCCAGCCCCCCCCAGCAACTTCCTCGAGCTCCCCCCCAACAGCGGCTTCCTCCAGCCCCCCCAGCAACTTCCTCGAGCCCCCCCAACAGCGGCATCCTCCAGCCCCCCCAGCAACTTCCTCCCCCAGCCCCCCGCCCCCCCCCCACAACATCAGCTTCCTCCAGCCCCCCCAGCAACTTCCTCGACCCCCCCCAACAGCTACTTCCTCCAGCTCCCCCCAAGCTACTCCCCCCCCCCCACACCCAGCGACTCTCTCCAGCTCCCTCCCAGCGCCTTCCTCCAGCTCCCCCAGAGTGACTTCGTCCAGTCCCCCGCCCCACACCCAGCGACTCCCTCCAGCTCCCATGCGGCTTCCTCCAGCTCCCCCAGAGTGACTTCGTCCAGTCCCCCGCCCCACACCCAGCGACTCCCTCCAGCTCCCATGCGGCTTCCTCCAGCTCACCTTCCTCTTCCGCGTCCTCGCGATCTGTACCCGCCCCCCCGCTGATCTGCACTTTTCATATGGTTGCGCCCCGTATGGACGCACGGGGCGCAACCAATCAAATTTCCCACTGGCCACCAATGACAGCCAGGGCCCGGAGTTCTTTAAAGGGGGCCCGAGCTAAAAAAAAAACTGTCACGGCCGGGCCCCCTTTAAAGTGAGGATATTGTCCGGGCCCGGCACAACAGTACCCCCTGTGCCCCCCTGATGGCGGCCCTGGTAGTCATATCGGGGAGATTTGTCGCGGGCGACTAATCTCAGCATGTGCCACAGCCCTTAAAGAGTTTGGACTCCACCAATTAACATGTCAGACAGATTGTGTACAAATAAATCCAACTGCAAGGCGTTAAATTGACAGAGAGGTTACAAGGTACCCAGGGTAACTTCTAAGCAATTGATGGCCTGTCTCACATTGGTAAATGTTGATGTTCACAAGTTCACCATCAGGACAGCACTGAACTGCAATGGCAGGGTAGCAAGGAGAAATACACTGCTCTCCCCCAAAAATATTGCTGACCACCTTGAGCTTGCTAAAGATCAAATGGACACACCAGAAGGATACTAGAAGAATGTTTTGTGGACAGATAAAGCCAAAATAGATATTTTTGGCGTTACATTTGGACAAAGAAGAACACAGCATTCCAGCATAAGAACCTTATCTCATCTGTAAATCATGGTCCTAAACAGACAAAGAATGTTAAAGAAGAATAGAATGAATGTTCTGGAATGGGCAAGTCAAAGTCCTGATCTTATAAGAATCCAATTGAAATGTTGTGGAAAGACCTAAAGCGATTGGTTCGTGTGAGGTAACCCACAAACATCCAAGAGCTGAAGCTGTTCTTTATGGAGGAATGGGCTGAAATTATTTAGTCTATACAAGTCTATATGTAGGACTGATCAACATTTGCTGCACAAGTGGGTCACACCAAATACTTTTGCCACATGCAGGAATGTTATTGGATCATTTTTAAAAATAAAAAATACATGACCAAATAGTATTATTTTTGTTTCATTAGGTTTTCTTCATCTACTTTTAGGACTTGTTTGAAAATCAGATGATGTTTAGAAAATGATGTATAGAAAATTTTAAAGGGTTCCCAAACTGCAACCACTGTATGTTAATAGGGAATATTGCTTTACTACTCTAAGCACCAAATGCAAGTTGTATTAAAAAAAAATCATCTTGTATAAATAACTTGTACTGTATTTGGTAATCACACAGGTCTCATTATTAAAAATTCCCTTCTTTGGTTCTTATGTTTTATGTAAGCTTATTTGCTAGCTGATCACCCAAAATGGTGATCTACTAGCACACGTATATATAATCTCCCAATCCAGAATATGACATATTCAACTTTTCTGTACAGATCAAATGAGCGTAGTTTTGGTTATCTTATGTTTTTGCCAAATTGTAAGCATCCAACAAGTGGGCAAAAGGCTTAGCTGCTGGGATATCAACTTCAGGCTTCAAAAATGTTTCAGAAAGATATGCCAAATATTTTCTTTAATTTTTTACTGGAAGAAATGGGCTCCAATATTGACGAACTTCAGAAGGATGTGAGCGACTTAATGACACAAGCTGGCATAGAAAATACAGAAGACATTGTGGTAAGACTTCTTATCTACTCAAATATAAAAAACTATTAAAGTTAGCAGTGATATTTTCACATTGGACGTGTAAATATGAGGGTGTAGATATGTTTATCCAACTTTTATCTTGTCAAAGCAATTAGTGTTCCCGTCCAATAGTGATGTTGCGGTGAAAGGCAAATTTTGTGTAGTTATTAATGTGTATGTGTAGTTCTGCCTTTAATAAAGCTGGTAATTTAATAGAAAACATCTATTACTAAAACATATTTTGAGCTGTAGACTACGAAGGAACTAAAAAAACCCAAGATCAGTTGATACCTAATAACCTTAATTTTGAAGTTAATATTTAATGAACTTATACACTGACAAGTTGACTTATAACAAGTGTTGATTCTTTTTTTCCAGCACTGAAATGAAACGGTGGTGAAGAATCTGCTGTACATTCATTTGCTTTTACATGTTTATTATAATCAATATTATTAAATTAAGTTTATTTTGTACATTATTTTGTCAATTATTTAAATGTTCAAATAAAGGCACTAGCTATCCAAAAGGAATTTAAGCAGTACCTGGGGGGGGGGGGGGGGGGGGGGTGTTATTCTCGTTAGCCTGAATTTGTATTTATAATTTAAAATGTTAATTTATGCTGAGGAACATCAAATTTAAAAATGTCAGCTCCAGTTTTAAATATTTTTTTTTTTAACCATCCTGTAACTAAAAAATTATTTTGTTTTAACCTCAATAAGTTGGAGTAGACAATAGGACCTAAAGTGCTTAAATTAACTTTCTACTATTCTCCACCAACACATTTGAGTTGCTTTATGACTTTTATTTGCCAGTTCTGTAAGTCTGGGTGTTTAGGTTTGTCAATTAAAAGGTTGGGGAAAGCTTTAGAGGTCAAAAGTAAAAATGACAGCAAAAAACAGAATAGGAATGAATATAAAATTAATTTTATTACAGATATTCACTGTCATTTTTATCATTAGCTTAAAGGAAAAGTAACACTAAAAATTAACTAAAAAAATCTATTCTACCCTGCTCCAATAACTGCCCTATCCTGCAAACCACTTAGTATTTTGAATGCTTTATTAGAAAATACCTGCTAAAACTTGGCTTCCGGTCATTTGAAGAAAGGCGATGCAGGTGAAGTATCAGGGGAAGCGTCCACTATGCGGCGATCGATTGAGCCTAGCCTGACTCCTTCCTATACAGAAGCAAGGCTAGACTCAATCAATCGATCGCCGCATAGTGGACGCTTCCCCTGATACTTCACCTGCATCGCCTTTCTTCAAATGACCGGAAGCCAACTTTTAACAGGTATTTTGTACTATAGCATTCAAAATAATAAATGGTTTGTAGGATAGGGCAATTATTGGGGCAGGGCAGAATAGATTTTTTAGTTAAAATTTTTTAGTGTTACTTTTCCTTTAAAGGAGAAGGAAAGGTAAAAACTAAGTAATTAAAAACTAAGCTTTACCAGAAGTCTATGTAAATACCATAAACACCTACAGAACTGCTGTTTTGAATCCTCTGTGAAAAGAAACACTGCATTTCTTTCATTCTTTTCTATACACGTGATCTTCTTTGTCAGATTTCCTTCTCTCCACAAAATTCTTTAGGGCACAGCACTCGCCTGCGGAATTTGCTCCTCTCTCCCCCTTCCTTCTCCTTCTCCCCCCTCCTATCCCTGCTATAATCGGAGCTAAGAGGTGATCCTGAGTAGCAGGCAGGGATGTGATGTGACATTAGACCAAGCTAAAATGGCAACTGCTTCCTTAAAGTGATACAGACAACCAGTTAAATTCTTTTTTTTTTACACCTGCTGTTGTGTTTTAATTTGTATCAGCTAATAAATTCCTTATAAACTAAATCTGCAAAGTTTTTTCGCTTCATAATTATGGTAGCACAAATTACAGACCCACGGAGCAGCCATGTTTGTTCCCTTCTTCCAGGTTTTAATTTAAATGCCTCCCACGTGAATAAATATGCCCAATCACAAACCTGCAACACCCCTTCTACTTTCAGCTGGTGTGTGACAAGCTCAGCTCCGTTGTCTATGTGTAATGGGGAGGGGAAGGGAGAGCTCTTAGAAGCAGGCAGGCACGGGAAAGCTATTTAAATTCTTCGTACAGAGAGCAGAAGGGGGGGCACAGTCCTTTGAAGTAGGCAGGCAATGGAAAGATCAAGCCTGCCTGCTATCCAGTCCACAACGCCATGCTATGGGAGGGAGGGGGGGCTCTTTGAAGCAAACGGCAAGCTGAATCCCCCCACTTTATGACGTAGTCCTTCTGACAGATTGTGAAGCTACAGTCGGGCTGCCAGACAGTCGGGTTCAGGATCTTCAGTAGGATTTATGTAGAGAAGCAGGACTTTTAGGAAATAACAGTCAACATGACCTATAGGTAGGTTTGGAAATAGGTTCATATTTTTAAAAGACATTTTTTGGTGTCAGTATTACTTTAAACAGAGAAAGCTTCTAGAGCTGTTTACTTTTTATAGTAAAGCATTCTAAACAATAAATATAGTGTTCTAGCTTGCACTATTGTGGCTAATCTATTGGCAATAAAATGCCTCAGTAGCTTTCCTTCTCCTTTAATTACTACTGGCACTTTTTTTTTATTAGTAGTAAATACAGTGAGGAACTTTAACCTACAGTGAGGAACATAAGTATTTGAACACCCTGCGATTTTGCAAGTTCTCCCACTTAGAAATCATGGAGGGGTCTGAAATTCACATTGTAGGTGCATTTCCACTGTGAGAGACAGCATTTGAAAAAAAATTCAGGGAAATCACATTGTATGATTTTTAAAGAATGTATTTGTATTGCACTGCTGCACATACAGTGGTGTGAAAAACTATTTGCCCCCTTCCTGATTTCTTATTCTTTTGCATGTTTGTCACACTTAAATGTTTCTGCTCATCAAAAACCG
Organism: Xenopus tropicalis; assembly: GCF_000004195.4. Lineage (NCBI taxonomy): Eukaryota > Metazoa > Chordata > Amphibia > Anura > Pipidae > Xenopus > Xenopus tropicalis. The sequence continues at coordinate 96,983,875 of NC_030682.2, read as the reverse complement.
TTAACTATTAGTCAAAGATTACATAATTGAACACAAAATGCAGTTTTTAAATGAAGGTTTACGTTATTAAGGGAGAAAAAAAACTCCAAATCTACATGGCCCTGTGTGAAAAAGTGATTGCCCCCCTTGTTCAAAAATAACTTAACTGTGGTTTATCAATTTCAATTTTCAATTTCAATATCAATTTCTGTAGTCACCCCCAGGCCTGATTACTGCCACACCTGTTTCAATCAAGAAATCACTTAAATAGGAGCTACCTGACACAGAGAAGTAGACCAAAAGCACCTCAAAAGCTAGACATCATGCCAAGATCCAAAGAAATTCAGGAACAAATGAGATCAAAAGTAATTTTGGTAAAGGTTATAAAGCCATTTCTAAAGCTTTGGGACTCCAGCGAACCACAGTGAGAGCCATTATCCACAAATGGCAAAAACATGGAACAGTGGTGAACCTTCCCAGGAGTGGCCGACCGACCAAAATTACCCCAAGAGCGCTGAGACAACTCATCCGAGAGGCCACAAAAGACCCCAGGACAACATCAAAAGAACTGCAGGCCTCACTTGACTCAATTAAGGTCAGTGTTCACGACTCCACCATAAGAAAGAGACTGGGCAAAAACGGCCTGCAGGGCAGATTTCCAAGGCGCAAACCACTTTTAAGCAAAAAGAACATTATGGCTCGTCTCAATTTTGCTAAAAAACATCTCAATGATTGCCAAGACTTTTGGGAAAATACCTTGTGGACCGACGAGACAAAAGTTGAACTTTTTGGAAGGTGCGTGTCCTGTTATATCTGGCGTAAAAGTAACACAGCATTTCAGAAAAAGAACATCATACCAACAGTAAAATATGGTGGTGGTAGTGTGATGGTCTGGGGTTGTTTTGCTGCTTCAGGACCTGGAAGACTTGCTGTGATAGATGGAACCATGAATTCTACTGTCTACCAAAAAATCCTGAAGGAGAATGTCCGGCCATCTGTTCGTCAACTCAAGCTGAAGCGATCTTGGGTGCTGCAGCAGGACAATGACCCAAAACACACCAGCAAATCCACCTCTGAATGGCTGAACAAAAACAAAATGAAGACTTTGGAGTGGCCTAGTCAAAGTCCTGACCTGAATCCTATTGAGATGTTGTGGCATGACCTTAAAAAGGCGGTTCATGCTAGAAAACCCTCAAATAAAGCTGAATTACAACAATTCTGCAAAGATGAGCGGGCCAAAATTCCTCCAGAGCGCTGTAAAAGACTTGTTGCAAGTTATCGCAAACGCTTGATTGCAGTTATTGCTGCTAAGGGTGGCCCAACCAGTTATTTGGTTCAGGGGGCAATTACTTTTTCACACAGGGCCATGTAGGTTTGGATTTTTTTTCTCCCTAAATAATAAAAACCCTCATTTAAAAACTGCATTTTGTGTTTACTTGTGTTATCTTTGACTAATAGTTAAATGTGTTTGATGATCAGAAACATTTTGTGTGACAAACATGCAAAAGAATAAGAAATCAGGAAGGGGGCAAATAGTTTTTCACACCACTGTAAGTATAACACCTGAGAAAATCAGTGTTAATATTTGGTACAGAAGCCTTTGCTTGCAATTACAGAGGTCAAATGTTTCCTGTAGTTCTTGATCAGGTTTGCACACACTGCAACAGGGATTTTGGCCCACTCCTCCACACAGACCTCCTCTAGATCTGTCAGGTTTCGGGGCTGTCACTAAGCAACTCTGAGTTTCAGCTCCCTCCAAAGATTTTCTATTGGATTTAGGTCTGTAGACTGGCTAGGCCACTCCAGAACCTTGATATGCCTCTTACGGAGCCACTCCTTGGTTATCCTGGCTGTGTGCTTCAGGTCATTGTCATGTTGGAAGACCCAGCCACGACCCATCTTCAATGCTCTGACTGAGGGAAGGAGGTTGTTGCTCAAAATCTCACAATACATGGCCCCATTCATCCTCTCCTTAATACAGTGCAGTCGTCCTGTCCCCTTCGCAGAAAAGCACCCCCAAAGCATGACGTAACCACCCCCATGCTTCAAAGTAGGGATGGTGTTCTTGGGATGCAACTTTCCTCCAAACACAGCGAGTGAAGTTTAGATCAAAAAGTTCTACTTTGGTCTCATCTGACCACATGACTTTCTCCCGTGCCTCCGCTGGATCATCCAGATGGTCATTGGCAAACTTCAGACAGGCCTGGACATGCGATGACTTGAGCATGGAACCTTCCATGCAATGCATGATTTGAAACCATGACGTAGTTTCTACCGACCGTGACCTTTGAAACTGTGGTCCCAGCTCTCCATGTCATTGACCAGCTCTTCCCTTGTAGTTCTGGGCTGATTCCTCACCTTTCTTATCATCAGTGATACCCCACGAGGTGAGATCTTGCATGGAGCCCCAGTCCTAGGGAGACTGACAGTCATCTCTAGCCTCTTCTATTTTCTAACAATTGCTCCAGCAGTTGATCTATTTTCACCAAGCTGCTTGGCAATTGCCCCATAGCCCTTTCCAGCCTTGTGGAGGTACACAATTTTGTCTCTGGTGTCTTTTGACCGCTCTTTGGTCTTGCCCATGGTAGTAGTTGGAGTCTGACTGACTGTGGGGTGGACAGGTGTCTTTAAAGAGCTCAGACAGGTGCTACTAATTTAGATTAATGAGTGGAGTAGAGGTGGACTTTTTAAAGGCAGAGTAACAGGTCTTTGAGAGCCAGAATTCTTGCTGATTGCCAAGTGTTCAAATACTTATGTGCAGCAGTGCAATACAAATACATTCTTTAAAAATCAAACAATGTGATTTCCTGAATTTTAGTTTTTTTTTTTTTTTTAAATGCTGTCTCTCACAGTGAGAATGCTCCATGATTTCTAAGTGGGAGAACTTGCAAAATCACTGCAGGTTAAAGTCACACAGAGGACACTTTTAAGGCCAAGTGAAGTTACCCAAAATGCAATTGGCTTCAAAAGCCACATAAACTGGTCATGCCTTTCTAGTGACAAATATGTGTCAATATGTAGTCACACCTAACACATATTTAGAGCGTGTACTGAAAAACTGCATAACAAGGTCTTTTAGGAGTTTTTTCATCATTTAACATATTGTACAAGACTAAAACAAAATGAACACAGCCTGTAGGTGACAATACAATTGCTCAAGTTTATCAAATATACTACTGTACAAAGGATTTACAGTTTACATACAAAAAAAAAAAAAAAACCACGAAAATCCGACGCTGCTTGAAACATCGTAAAACACATCAGTATCTGTACTTGGTAGAATAGTCCTTTGGAGATACTACCAGACCTCTGCCTTTTCGTGCTCCCCTGTAAACTGTTTCTACAATATCAATCATTTCTTGCTTGTCTTCCATTGCCCAGTTTATCTTGTTGTTGTTTCCAGTGCCCAAATCAATCATGATGTGCTTATTTCTGGTATAAAAAGAAAATATACATTGCAATGACTGGAAATAAAGAATCTCGTTATAAATATCTAGTTATGCCCCTGATTGTAGGCTGTATGCTTGTATGTACATGTTTTTAAAAATGCGTGCGTAAAGCTACAGCCACAGGGGGCGGATTCTCGGCCTGCGGATAAACACAGGCTAAGAATCAGCCCCTATGCTCCAAACATCCTTTCCATGTGCTGGCACCCAGAGCCACAGCTTCAACCCAGGTGCAGACACATGGAGCAGATTTTAGTGAAAACACAAGCCTGTCACACTGGGGCACACTGCTCACACTAATGGGCAGCACATGCACTCTGCTAATGGCTATAAAGCACTACATTATGGTGCAAAAGGTTTACACGTCAGATTCTCTTGTCTCCTTATTCTTGCAAATGTTTCCTGTAGAATACATTTATAAATAAGCTAATGAGTTTTCTTCTACAGTGGAGAAAATGCTGGTATGGGCCTGCTACCATCCAGAGGGCAGTAACTGACATCCTGGCATTCACCAGTCATTGAACATACAGGGTTGATCTCAACCAAAAAATAAACATTGGCTGGCAAATGTGTATTATTGGCCAATACACCAAATTTGTTTTTATAGATTACCTCCCCAAGGGGTATTGGGTAGTTTAATATCCCAGGTGGGGTGATTCCCTAAAATTCACTTATATGTAACCAACTGTCTCTCTTAGCTTAGAAAGACATTTTATTAGTGCTAATAAATGTTTGTGTCTATACACCAACTGAAACAACTTATTAAAAAATATTAACAAATAGTTATAAATGAAATTACATTTCAGGTTACTGGCATATATACAGACAATAGTCCACTCATATCTGATTGTGAACACAGCATATTCTTTTTCTGATTATATATATGTTAGAAAAGAAACTGCCACACCAATTACCTCTGCAAATGTATTCTGTTTTGTTCTAAGTAAAACAGTACCATATACGTTAAATGGGCTTAGATTAAAAATGACAGTACAACTGAGAATATTCCTAGATAGTTCAATAAATGAAATTACTATGTGTAAAGAAGCAAGCAATCTCACCTGAAGAAAAACATCACTGTACAAGGGTCATACAACTCATACATCTTGTTGAAGTCTGGAACTTCTGTGATATCCACAAGATAAATAACAGCAAAGTTTTTAACCTACAAAACAAAATGGAAGTAGTATATGAATGTATTTAAGTGCAACACACAATATTTCTAGAATAGATTTGCATTAAGTTTTAGCAATAAACATATATCTTATGGAAAAATGTAGTTCTGTTTATCCAGCATGCTTAGTACCGGATGATTTCTGAATAGGGGATCATTTAGTAATTTGGATCACCATACCTTAAAGCAGGGATCCCCAACCTTTTTTACTCGTGAGCCACACTCAAATGTAGTAAGAGTTGGGGAGCAACACAAGCATCATAAAAGTTCATGATGGTGCCAAATCGGGGCTAAGATTGGCTATTTGGTAGCCCCGTTGTGGACTGGCAGCCTAAATGAGGCTCTGTTTGGCAGTACAACTGGTTTTTATGCAACCAAAACTTGCCTCCAAGTGAGGAATTGAAAAATAAGCACCTTCTTTGAGGCCACTGGGAGCAACATCCAAGGGGTTGGGGAGCAACATGTTGCTCACGAACCACTGGTTGGGGATCACTGCCTTAAAGGGACAGCACACTCCCCTTTTCAACATGAGCTCAACAATTAGGGCTTGTGCTGAACAAACTTTTTGCCTATTGTTTTAAATAAGCAATATCTATGGTTTCTGTTATTTCTGGAACTAAACGAGAATATGAAGCCAGTGTCATTTTAATATTTCCTGATCCCACAGAATTTCAGAGGAGCTCATAAAACTCAGTCCACTATTTATCTTAACCTACCTAACCCTTTTTCCTTTCTGTACCCCATTTCTGCTTGAAATAAAGAATATAAAAAACTCAGTCCACTGAGAATCCCCTGTTAATGAGTTACTTAAAAAAGGGAGGGGTTTGTTTGTTCAATGGTAGACAGGGAACAAATTGCCTTTTTATAAAGTAAGTGGGGAGGTAAATACTGTGAAAATAGCCTAAAGGTGGCCATACACGGACCGATTTTTTACTTACAAACGACCGATTCCCGAACGATCCGATGCTATCGTTAAGTTATCGTATAGTTGGTGGTGTACGAACGATCGTCGGCCCACTAAACGAGCCGACATTATCGTCCCCAAAATCGATCGGCCAGGTTTAAAAATTTTGGTCGTTTAACGATAAAATCTGCCAGTTGGTGTGAGTGTCAGACATTTGTCTTTCAACGATTGTTCTCTGCGCATGTCACGATTGCCAGCAACGACATCGATCGTACGTAGATGTACGATCGTAGGTATTTTACGATAATGATGCGACAAAATCTTTCCCGAATTATCGTTGCCCGTGGATGGCATATCGTATGGGAACTCGATCGCCATACGATCGTTTGTCGATATAATCGTTCATCGCACAACGAGCGAAATCGCCTCGTGTATGGCCACCTTAACTTTCAAATTAATGCTTTATAATTACAAAAAAAAGGAAAATGTGAGGTTTTTTTTAATTTAAACAATAAGCAGACTGTAATTTCAACACAAGTCAGTGTTCATTGTTACAGTCAGTCTTACAGTGTTCATTTTAAACTTAAGTGTTTTAGGTGTATACTGTCCCTATAAGTCTACTAAAAATAAATTGAAAAATTAAATAAACCTAATAGGATTGTTTTACCACTAATATGGATCCATGCAGCTTAGTTACCTTAGCTTAGTTAAGTACAAACTACTAATTTATTATTACAGAGAAAAAGGAAACCATTTTAAACAATCACAAATGGGAATATGGGAGATGACCTTTCTGTAATTTGGAGCTATTCTCATAATGGGTCTCTAATAGTGATGTCTGGGTTGAACCCACCCGCAAATGTTTTGCTGAGGTCTGCCCAAACCAGGCCAACCCACAAGTACCGGGTCAGCCTGCACATCACTAGTTCCTAGATAAGGGATCCTTTACCCGCAGCCATATTAAATATACAGACAACCCGCCCTTAAATAGCATAGTTAACAAATCAAGATGCAAAAAAGTAAATAATGCAGTAAAATGAAATGTTTGTTGATTTAAAATTTTGGTGTTACTGATTCTTTAAGGTGTTATGACTTATTTTTTAAGTATTTATTTTTTTTTACATAAAAACAAACAATTTTGTATAGGTTTTTGAAGTTTGTATGTATTATCCAGTAGACAACCCCGATGAATTTTAAATCTGCAAAGCTATATGTTGTTTGTTAAAGGAAAAGTATTTTTTAAGTAAAAAATCTATTCTACCCTGCTCCAATAATTGCCCTATCCTGAACACCGTTTATTATTTTGAATGCTTTATTACAAAATACCTTCCAAAACTTTGCATCCGGTCATTTCAAATACAACGAACTTCCCTCTGCACAATCCACTATGCGACGATCGACATCTCCTCCTTGCCCGACTCCAAAACCGGAAGTCAATGGTTTGCCTGTACAGAAGTAAGGCTAAGAGGAGATGTCGATTATCGCATAGTGGATTGAGCAGAGGGAAGATCGCTGTATCGCCGTATTTAAAATGACCGGATGCAAAGTTTTAGAAGGTATTTTCTATTAAACAATTCAAAATAATAAAAGGTGTGCAGGATAGGGCAATTATTGGAGCAAGGTAGAATAGATTTTTTACTTTAGTACTTACTTTTTTTTTTACTTTTAGTGTTACTTTTCCTTTAATCATTTTTAGAAGCAATCAGATTAATCAGTGGTTTTCATCCAAACAGACCCCCCCCAAGGATAAATAAAATAAAAGTGATTGACTTCTGAGGATTAGAGTGTTTATTTATGTGTGTTGTGAGCATTACACAACAGCAGAGCTGCTAAGTTCTCTGGAAGCAATGCCACCAAGGGTTGTTGGCCAATCAGAGGCAAACAAAACTAACAGCATAAAGTGTGATTGCAAACAAAAGTTGTAAATGCCATCGCCACTGGACTTCAGAACAGTGGAAACACATTCTCTGGAGTGCTAAATGGCGGTTAAATACAGCTTGACACAGTTCCCCAGAAAGAAATTCAAAACTCTCAATACAACTGTATAACATTTTTACAGTTATATTTATTAAAGGGTGAGTTTTTATACAATGATAACTAATAACTAAAATGTTAACTAATCTCTAAAAATCCAAAAATAAATAAAAGAGCTGTGAAGGAGAAGATAAAAACACTGTAGTGAAGGAATACAGCACTGTACAGTCTGACTGGTAAATGTTAAAACATAACTTGTAGGAATAAAATACAAATCATACTCCCCCCCCCCCCCCCCCTTAAAAAAGATCCTTCAATCACATGGATAACTTTCTTTCACAGGCAACAGATATTAACCAAATAATGCAGCTAACTGTGCTGTCACTCAGCATCTGCCTTCATCATGACCTAGCAGGCTAATATTTCATACCAACACTGATGTAAGAACAGTCTTAAAAAAGCATAAAATATTTTGTAACTTAAAAAACAGCAACAGCCAAAAGCTTAGATACAGACAGAACACAAGTCAGCATAACAGAAATGCATATATGATGCACCATTTATCACTCGGAGCATGATCTAGCCATGTGGTAATGCACTAAGCACCTAGCTTATCTCTGCACCAGAAGAAATACCTTCAAAACAGCAGTTACGGCACCATAGATGAGGTAACAAGAAACACCATAATCAATAAACAATTTCCACACACTTAAAGGGGAATTAAACACCCCAAAAAGCAAAATACTGTACAACTGCTCAGAATACTCTTCTCAGCACTTTTACTATTTACACTGAACATTTTAAGATATAAGCACTTTGCAATAATAATATAATTTATTTGAAACCACACAGCTCCCTACTGTTCTGATCAGCTGGCCATCATAAAATGATGTTACTGAGTTACTCAGTAGGCAATATCATTGACCAAGGAAACCTCTCTGCTCAGTAACTACCTTAACAGAGCACTGCAGTTTTAAATTCATTATATCAGTGTACATTATAAAAGTGCTCAGAAGAGCATACTACCAATTTTACATTAATTTCTTTTGGGGTGTTTAGGTCCACTTTAACATTTATATTTTTATGTTCTAACTAAAAATGTAGGCAAATACCAAAATAGATATATAGTAATAACATACTTCATCACAAGATATTCGATTAATGGGCCCAGTCCTGTGATCTTCAATCACCCCAGACAGTAGACCTCGAACGCAAATACAGCAAGGCAGTGTATGTGCTTTGGGATGCCTGTGAAATAACACAGAATATACAGAATCTCGCCTTTTCTATGTTTTTTCTTTATTTCCAAACATGAAAATACTTAATCTTTGAGGTTCCATATGTAGAATCATTAGCACTCACACAACATTGGCCAAATTTGCCTTTGGGCAGTTACCCATAGCAACCAATCCATGATTGGCTTTTTCAGCTAACTGCATTTAGAACAATGAATGCAACAACTTGATTGGTTGCCATGAGTTACTATTCAAGAGCAAAGTTGCCCAGTGTTGATAAATGACCCCCACCGTTCTCAGAAAACATATGAACAAATATTCCAAGGGGCCTCAACCTACACAGCACCCTTACTTGATGGAATGATGTCACAATTTTTGCTCTTCTACCCCTCTCTCTAAACTAAGGCTCCCTGTAATGATCACCAACTAAACTGGTAAAAGAAATGATCCCCTTTTTATATAGAATAATTTACCACTAGAGCATTTCCTAGTTATTTTCTCTTAAATTTGCAAATGTATTTGAGTCGTGCATTAGCCTTTACTTTCTTCATCCTAAGTTCAAGCTGAATATGCTCCATACTCTGTTTAAAAGCGGCATCACCATAACCCTCTGTCTCCTGGTTGTGACTTTAGATCAACATGTTTCCTGTAGAGCTCCATTTTCTTATTTACACTGCTATTTGGTTAGTAGGGGTGTTGACCAAAGTAACCAGTCAGTGGTTCCAGTCACTGGCTTGAAGATAAATAGGAGAAGGCCTGAATCTATATTAATATGTATGAAAAAGACCCACTCCTGCCAAACCATTTTTAACTATGCCTTGAACCAGCTAGAGAAATCACACATGTGGGGGGTCCCCACCACTTATGTCCCCAAAGGGGGGGGCAGCTGCTGGAGGAATGCTTAGAGGCAGGTGTAGGGGATAAGGCGGCAGGCCCATACATACAGGCATCTGGACCTTCTACCTGCCTGAACCTTTTTTAATCCAAACCCACCTGACCTGCAGGTCTTCGATACACTGCTATAAATATATCTTACCTTTTCAGCTATACTGTACAAAACTTCATCCATCTTCATACAAGTTGGATCCCAGTCATGGCCAAAACGTATAACTAAAACTCTGTCTTCCTCAGACAAGATTGCCTGGTCGACCTGCCAGCCATTGTGCAAATGAGGAAGCATGTACGACATTTTGGCAGCTTTGCTTTAAAGCTAAAAGGACAAGAAAAGAAGTATTGCAAGAAATGAAACACTTTTCTCAAATGCGTGAAGATACAAACATACTCCCATCTACACTGACAGGCTAACATGCTAATACTTTCAATTAAAAATTATCTGGGCAAATTTTAAATATTTTTAATGGTTAAAGAGTCCGAAGTATCCCCCAAGATTATAGTTTACAGATGAGGATACAAATTGTAGCGTAATGCTGCTCGTAACAATCCGACATGAATCTGGGAAATGTGGGGCTGCAGTAGAGGCAGGGGGATTGCCTGAAGGCCACTTTGGGTGAGTATTGGTGCAAATTCATGTGAATCAATAGCAAGCTCCTGAGTTATACCAACAAGCTGCCCCAAAGCCTTATATATATATATATATATAGGCTACATACCACCCAACTGTGCTGATTTAACTAATACAGTCCGCAGTCCCGTACGGTTGTTTAAAAGTCTTGCGGTGCTGTTGCCGTGTAGCCCCTCGCTTCCTGCCGTACAGCGAGCCAACGCACCGCAAGTCTCATCTCGCGAGAAGGTGACGTCACATCAATACTATAAACGTGGTTACGCAGCACGTAGCTGCCTTGAGGCCAATGTCAAAGGAAGATGGAACTTGAGTTGAACATGTGCTGTTTCTTTTCTTTATATGCACAGCCCAGTAGCTGCAGCTAGAGCCTATGCCCCAACAGAACCTTTAAATTAACTAGATTAGACTAGACTATTTAAATTTAAATAGATTTAGCTTATGCCAGGCACAGGGAACAGAGAAATAAGGCTTTTAAGTTCCTGGTTGTGGTCATACCCCCCCAACTGTCCCGCTTTTTACGGCGCATCCCGCTGTCCCGGATAGTTCCATGAATGTCCCGCATTGCGGGACATTCATGGAACTATCCGGCACAGCGGGATGCGCTTGCTGTAGCCAGATGTTCTTGCTTCTTCTGCGGCTTCGTTATGCCTCTCCTTGTGCAGCGCGACAGGCCCTTTTATAAGGTTGCGCCTGTGGGTGTGACGTCATTACGCACGGAGCGCAACCTTATAAAAGGGCCTGTCGCGCTGCACAAGGAGAGGCATAACAAAGCCGCAGACGAAGGCTGCGCCTATGGGAGGTACTGTGTATTGGGGGGGGTACTGTGTATTGGGGCACTGTGTATGGGAGACTATTGTGTATGGGGGCACTGTGTATGGGGGGGCAAAACTGGTACTTAGTTATAACTCACTTATAACTGACTGCCTTCTCTCTATATTTGTATTTTAATGTAGGAGTTGCTATATTGTTTTCCTTAGGTCGTTCAGTATGAGGGTATAGCACATTTTCATCTGCGCCCGCCATTTGATCTATATAAAAGGGGTATTTTTTTAAAAATGGGGTGCAGTAATTGGGGCGTGGCCACAAAAGGGGGCGTGGTCAAAAAATTGCCGCGCTGCACACACCAAATCTTTTTGTCCCTCTTTTCATTTTTCAAATGTTGGGAGGTATGGTGGTGGTTACCAGCAAAAAGTAGTCTTCAGTTTTTAGTTGCTTTTCCTTGGTGTGTGTAGGCTATTGTATTGTGGTAACATGTAAAAACTACACATCTTTATTTTGCTGTTGAAGTAGGACTGGATTACCCATGGCCCACAGGGTACTTAACTCAAGGGGTAACTGCTGCTGCTGTGCTGAGTAGGAGTGGTTGGGGGCAGAGCAGATGCAGGCAGTTCACAGAGTCTGGGCATACCGGGTTTTTTCCATGTAGCCCGGTGGCCCAGTCCCACCCTGTTCACTTACTGGGTAGATGCCCATGTTTCTATTTCTCTATATATTTATTGCATTATTAGCCCATGACCACTTCCTGCCACACTTTAATATAGTGTTTGGCTAGGGTGGTTCTTCCTTTTTGGCCTTCGTCTCTTGACCTAGGTGAATGTATTCTAGGGAGCCTGAGATCAACACAGCGAAGCATCTAGCCCTAGAGGAGGTCAATCTCTCTAATGAAGTCAGGGAGCAAGGACCCTGTGAATGAGGAATAGTAAGAGCAGGTTGATTCTTTAATAGCACTCTAGGAAAGTGAGATAGTGAGTCATCGTTTGTAAGAGCAGCTCTTTGTGCTCCAACCAGGAGAGACAGTGGGGTGTAGTCTCCTAAAAGGCTCTGCTGCCTTAGAGAATGGACCGCAGTAGTGACGGGTATCAGGTTTAAATTATTTTCCAAGATCCAGGTCTGCTGTTGGGATCCAGGCCATTTAAGGTGGAAACCCTAATGATATTATTCTACTTGCCCTATACTGGTCCTCTGCAGTGGTGCATTATTCTGAATATGCTGCAAATCTTATGTATCTGAATACCTGCAATGATATCAAGCATTGCAGGGGAAAACAGTTGTCCCGTGCCCGGACGATGGTTGCTTTATAGGGGGCCCAGCCGTGATACAGTTTTTTAGCTCAGGTCCCCTTTAAAGAACTCCGGGCCCTGTCATGGGTTCATTGGTGGCCAGCGGGAAATTTGATTGGTTGCGCCCCATGCATCCGTACGCACAGGGCGCAACCTTATAAAATGTTAAGATGCAGCGGGGAGCTGGCACAGATCAAGAGGACGCAGAAGAAGGAAGTTGCCAGTGGGGGAGCTGGAGGATGCCAGAGGAAGCCGCAGGGGAGCGGGAGTAAGTAGCTGGGGTGGAGGGCGGGGAGCGGGAGTAAGTAGCTGGGGTGGAGGGCGGGGAGCGGGAGTAAGTAGCTGGGGTGGAGGGCGGGGAGCGGGAGTAAGTAGCTGGGGTGAATTGTGTTGTGAGGGGCCCCGTGATTTCTGATGGCGGCCCTGAAGCATTGCGAGTATCAACTCTGCCTTGCATTTAATTTGTCTTATACAATAAACCTATTTCAGTTTTTTGCAAAGAACTGTCGTCATTCTAGTTATTTCTTTACATCTGGCAATGCAAAGGTGTAGTACAACAACACCATCCATATATACTCTTCCACATACAGAAGACCCATCCTGTAAAAAGGGAGTGCAATGTATCCCATGCTCTATTACTAGTTGGACATTTTGCTTGTTTCAGCCAACAAGGGGTTACACAAGGACTGAAATTAAATTTGCCACCTGGCTGGTATTTAAGCGGCCTAGCCAGTAAAAGGAGAATTTCACTTACCTTCTTGACGTAAATTCTATTTCTTCTAGTCCCAACATGTCAGTACACATGGGTAGCATCGCCTCTCCCCCACAGGAGAGAGGACCTATACCAAGCCAATTAAAATGAATCCTGCCCTATAAGACCACCTGACTGCCTCCTCACCACTGTTATACATTTGCCATAGCAGTACAGGAAGCAAAATTGGGATGGGAAACCTGTACTGACATGTCGGGACTAGAAGAAATAGAATTTACGTCAAGAAGGTAAGTGAAATTCTCCTTTTTTTCTGCGTCCCTCCATGTCAGTACACATGGGATCTACCAAGCCATGCTCCACAAAGCAGTAAGGGGTGGGAAACAAAAAGGTACAAAACCCAAAAGAGCTATAAAGGCCAAAAACAAGGCCAACATCCCGTAGAGGATACAGAGACACTAATGAATCCCTGAAAATTATACAAGAATGCTGAACAACCAAAAGAACAACAGCAATCCCCCCAAGGTATTGGTAAGTGGCTGACAACCAAAGCTCAAATTCCCAACTACTGCAATAAACATAATGAGAGAAAAGCAAGCCAGAACAAAAAATGTCCATTCCCTGCGACAGGGGTTCCCTCACAGACCAGAGGGCCTTTCACAAGACCCAGACGCTCACTGCAGATGACCATAATCCTGGCAAAACCAGCTCAAAAATATCACTACCCTAGCACAGCCAGCAGGCAAGAAAAACCACACCAGAAACTGCAACATGCAACATGAAGAAGTCCAACTGTATATAGACACTACAGCACTCAAAGCCCACTGAGCCCAACCAAACTGGGGAACATAAGAAGCTAATGCATGAGTCAAAGGCCACAACAAGGGCCCATGACCACTCAATTCCATAGGACAACACAAGTGCCAAGGGCAGTGGCAAGGACCAGCACCACACAAGCCCAAAGCAGGCAAGATCAAGGGCTAGTGGGCAAATGAACCAAGGTCACCAAGACCACCCAGAGCCCGCAGTCATGTACAGCAGACCCAGCAGCGGACACACGAGCCAAGGGCTACGCCGCACACCAGCAGACATGCGGGCCACGCCGCACGCCAGCAGACCAAGGGCCACGACATACACCAGCGGACACGCTGGCCACGACACACCACAACAGCGGACACGCTGGCCACGACACACCACAACAGCGGACACGCTGGCCACGACACACCACAACAGCGGACACGCTGGCCACGACACACCACAACAGCGGACACGCTGGCCACGACACACCACAACAGCGGACACGCTGGCCACGACACACACCAGCGGACACGCTGGCCACGACACACACCAGCGGACACGCAGGCCAAGGGCCAAAACAGGGGCCAGCAGACACAGGAGATAGAAAGGAGGCAGTAGTACCTGCCTATCCATCCAACAAGGGATTTCTAAGGAGGGTGGGAACCAGGCAGCCACCAACACTAGTGGGAGAGGTTGAACTACAACTAGGCTCACACCTGAGCCACCAGATAGAAAAGAAATCTCCATAGAGAAACATATGAGTAATACTGTAAAAAGCACAGTACACCTGTCTGCCCCGAGGATTCAGGCTCACAATAAAACTTAAAATGTCAAAGACCCAAAGGAAAACAAGCTCCTTACCAGATAGCACTGGCATGGTAGGAAAATCCCTGTTAGAACCCCGAGAAGGTTGCTTATAGGGAACATGCACATAATATAACAGAGAGAAAAGGAAGAACAATACTGCTAAAGCAGCGCAACCCCCAACCAGTGCTGGAAGTGCCAGCACAAATACCTGCTGTGTCTGCCCAGAGGACTCAGGCTCAGGATAAAAAGCTAGCAAAAGTTAGCAAAGTGCCCCAGCAATACACAATCAGCTAACAAGAAAGCATTGCTAGTCAGCAGCATGCAAACTCCAGTAAAAGCCTGGGGAAGGCTGCTAATTGTGAGCACACAATATGAGAGAGGAAGGAGAAACCATACTGCTGCAGCAGTGCAACACCAAACAGCTATAGAAGCACCTGGTGTAATAAAGAGCACAATACCCACTGTGTCTGCACAGAGGCCTCAGGCTCACAATAACAGATAAGAAATTATAAGCAAAAGAAGCACATGCACCGTACCAGATGAAGTGAACGTCTGCAGAATGGGACCTCCAGCAAGAACCCTGACAGCTTTCAGCTGAGGGATATAATTGCTAATTAGTATGCATTAGTATACGACACATAGTGGAAACTGAGGAATCATACTCACCAGATTCAGGCTAGGCTGACACTAGCCCATATCCATACCCATGGCCCTTAATCAATCATTTCACAGGGCAGGAGTCCTTAAAGCCTCGCAAAAAATGGAGGCTAAGTTAGCTTACAGGTAAAAATGTGGAAAAAACCCACACCTGTAGCCTACCCAATAGGCATCAGTTTGAATACTGTGCGTAGTTGGGCGTAGCACAGGGGGGCTATTTTAGCACAAGGCTAGGACCATGGGTATGCCCACACCTGCATTTCTTCCCAATAGGCGTCAATTTGAACATTTTGCGTATTTGGGGCATCAGGTAAATTCTTCTCCATTACCCGGGAAACATCCCTCTGTGTCTACACAGAAGTAAAAAATAAAAAGGAAAAAAAAAAAAAAAAGAAGTGAGGAGGGAGATCCTACCTACCTGTCCGGTAGGACAAAAAATAACAGTGGTGAGGAGGAAGTCAGGTGGTCTTATAGGGCAGGATTCATTTTAATTGGCTTGGTATAGGTCCTACCTCCTGTGGAGGAGGGACGATGCTACCCATGTGTACTAACATGGAGAGACGCAGAAGAAAACACATTTACAGGCAAATTTGTAATACCCTTAAAATATCCCCCATGGCTCACCCTCGATTCCCCCCAAATCCACCCAAACTTTAACTTTTTCCAAATCACTCTGTATCCTGACCTCTGGCTGTGGCATGTCATAGCCCTGCAGGCAGAGTATGGCACACACAGGCAGCGTAGGGAAGGCAGAGTATGGCACACACAGGCAGCATAGGGCAGGAAGAGTATGGCACACACAGGCAGCATAGGGCAGGCAGAGTATGGCACACACAGGCAGCATAGGGCAGGCAGAGTATGGCACACACAGGCAGCATAGGGCAGGCAGAGTATGGCACACAGGCAGCATAGGGCAGGCAGAGTATGGCACACAGGCAGCATAGGGCAGGCAAAGTATGGCACACACAGGCAGCATAGGGCAGGCAGAGTATGGCACACACAGGCAGTGTAGAGAAGGCAGAGTATGGCACACACAGGCAGCATAGGGCAGGCAGAGTATTGCATGTGTGTGCCATACTCTGCTTGTGTGCCATACTCTCCCTGCCCTACCTTGCCTTTGTGTGCCATCCTCTGCCTGCACTACCCCGCCTGTGTGTGTGCCATACTCTGCCTGACCTGTGCTGCCTGTGTGTGCCATACTTTGCCTGCCCTATGCTGCCTGTGTGTGCCATACTCTGCCTGCCCTATACTGCCTGTGTGTATGGCACACGCAGGCAGCATATGTCAGGCAGAGTATAGAGTATGGCACACACAGGCAGCATACAGTGACACAATGCTGGCATTGCTCCTACAGTCTGAGGTGTGAACAATGTGGGTGCTTACAGTCTGAATCTGAGGTGTGAACAATGCAAAGGGCCAGTTATTCTCAGTACTGATACCGTTTAAATCTTACACAAAGGAAAGCAGTCACAGCAGCCACACAGAGGTGGGTCAGTTGGACAGCCCTGATTTAAAGAGCCCCCTCATTCCATTCTCTCATATTCTGTTACCTGCCATTTGAATGTTTTCTCTCTGCCATATATACTTAGGGTTGACCAAAGGGCCTTGGCATGTGACAACTTTGCCGTCTTACCTTGACATCTCTGTGGCAGGCATTCCCTGCCATTTGAGGCATCTTTTACTGAGATATTGCAGATAATTCCGCATATACATCTGGTCTATTTATATTTTTTGAGTAACATTAACTCCTTCCCTTCAGTCTAATGTCTTCTACTTGGAACCCTGAATTCAATGCCTTTAAAGATGCTGCATCTAGCTTCCCAATTCATAGTGTCCCCCATAAAGCTACTGTGAAAGCTGCCTGAACATGTTTTTCCACCCCAGGCTTTAGATGATAATTTACAGTTTTCTGGGTGACTATGTACCAAGTTTAGAAAAGTGGGCAGGGCCAACAACAGCCAATCAGATTTCACCTATAGACTTCTTATGTTTAAATTTAAACTGCTGCCATTCTTTAAATATTAATACTAAGGTCCCCAAACTTTGCAAAGCTAGTCAACAGGTAACTGTGGTTCAGTGGTAGAAAAAGTGGGTGGAGCCACCAACAGCCAATCAGATTTTAACTATTGATTTTCAATGGGAAAATTCAACCTGCTGCCATTCTCACAGTATTAACACCAGGGTCACTAGGGGACTGCATTTTTAGGTTTTAAAAAGTGGGTGGAGCCACCAACAGCCAATCAGACTTCACCTATTTAATTTTTTTTTGTGTAAATTTAAATTACTGCTTTTCTCACACTATTTATGTCAGGGTTCCCAAACTTTGCACAGTCAGTCACTGACTGACTACATATTCAGGGTTAGACAAGTGGGCGGAGCCACCAACAGCCAATCCATTTCCACTCATTAAATTTCATTGGTTCATATTTAATTATTTCAGTATTAATTCCAGGGTCATTAAACTTTCCAGAGTTAGTCACTGGGTATTTGCCGTTCAAAGTTAGAAAAATGTGGGTGGAGCCACCAACAGCCAACATTTCCTATTTACTTTCAATGGTGAAGTGTAAAATGCTGTCAATCTCACAATTTTTATTCCTGAGTCCCCAAACTTTGCAAAGTTGTTCATTGGGGGACTGCAGTTCCAGGTTAGAAAAAGTGGGCGGAAACACCGACCGCCAATCAGATGTCACTCGTTGAATTTCAGTGGGGAAATTTAAATTCCTGCCATTCAGACACTATTAAAACCAAGGTCCCCAAACTTTGCACAGTGGTTTTTACTATATAACTGTGGTCAAAGGTTAGAAAAAAGTGGGCGGAGCCAACAACAGATCAGATTTCACGTTTTTCAACCCAACATGAAGTTTGTTCTTAAACTTTCCTTTCTAGTTGCTATTTAGCTTTCCTTTATTATTACTAATTATTATTATGTAATAATAATATATTAATATAATATTATTTAAAAAGCCATCCTAAATAATCAACACATATTTTTTCCTCTGTGTTTGCACCACTAGTTTTATTCATTTTTGCTTCACTTAATGCATTGTTTTACAATTCTGTATACTTGAACTGCACAAAAAATGTCATGGCATTGTCACTATATCTTCTATGGTTAATCCTTTTATTATGTCAGCTGCATTTGCTGCAAACTTTTCTGCCACTTTCCTCCTCGTTTTGTCAGAGGCAGTTCCGATATGGGGTGTTAAAATCACATTCTTCATTGTCAGCAAAGGATGCTTTCTAAAAAGGAGTATAAAAAGAATAAAGTCATAAATAGTTACATTAAAGTACCTTGCTATGCCACTTTAAAAATTCTATGCTAACCTTGGATTTGGGGAATCTTGTAAGATTATGCAAACAGAGACTTTAATTTGATTTCTTGCGTACCCAGTCTGTACTAAAACATACTATTACTCTAAAGGAATCTTTCTGAAGACATAAAATATTGTAGTTACTATGCCAGATTCAATAAATTCATACCGTGGCAGTGGCTCAGGGTATGTGACATCCAAAGCGGCAGCCTTAATAGTTCCATTTTCTAAGGCCTCCACTAAGGCATCCTGGTCAACAACTTTGCCTATGAAAAATAAAAGTTATTCTTACCTCTAAAATGTAAAGAGAGATGTGATTATGTGTAGCTGTGAGATGCAGCCAAGATGCAGATATAGAACAGAAGGGCACATTATTGGTACAGTAACAAGATTTTACATTATCAGGATAATGGCATAAACAATTTAGACCATCTAGACAGTGGAAGAGAGGTCAGAGTGATAAAAGAAAGAGGATAGGATAATGAAATTAGGGTGGATGGAATGATTAAAAAACATTAAAAAAAAAACATCATAACATTCGCCTGTCAGCACACAATGAAGATTTCCGTTTCCATGCAGAAATCTACTTCAAGTGTGTGCACTGACAAGCTGATGTGAAATATTTCACAAACAATTTTAATTCCGTTATAAAATATAAAGAGAAATATAAATTAACGTGATATTTTATTCTTGTATAAAATACACCCTACCTCTGCTGATATTTATCAGGGTTGCCGTTGGCTTCATCAGTTGAAGTTCCCTTTTCCCAATTAGTTTATAAGTCTCTGGACTGAGTTCCACAACTATCATAACAAAATCAGATTGCTGGAGCAAGTCCGCTATGGAACTGCAGTACACAGCACCCACTTCCATCTCTTCTTTTACATCTCTAATAAAAAACATACAATTATCTTTTCTTGAATCTTATCAAAGGATGCTGTATGGCCTTATGAATAGATACATGGTTATTTTTCCAATACACTTCAATAAAAATAGACAGCCCTGTTCCTATAAGAAGTTATCTATAAAACTATTGATGTGATAGTAAAACATTCCAGGTTTTATTCAGTTGGGTTTATGTACAAAAGGAGGATTAACATCTTAAAAAAGGTTCAAGATTTGCACCTGGGCCGCCACCCCCTTAGGAGCCTCCCCCTCTGGCCTCACCTACTCCACCCATTGCACTGCTACGTGTCCAGTGGGCCCAGGTGCAATGGCACCCCTGTAGTGGTATGAGCCTAAGGGGGTTGGGGGACTAATCCCAAGGAACACAGAGACAGCCTTGGGACCACCATTGGGGGGTACAAGGAGTAATGCAGCCAGGGGCAGGGCCCCATGGCAGAGGTTGATTTATGTATTTTTTACATAACCAAACTGAATATGCTTATTTCATGTATATTAGCCTTCAAAGTGATACTGACTGCTACAGGTATGTTTGAAAATAATGAGCAAAGCAGAATGTTTTTTTCTGGCTGATGTAACATCAAAAAGATGGCAATTTCCATAATGCAAAATGCCATAACCAGCACTGTGGGGGGGGGGGGGGGCTTATGCATGAAGCGATACATTACATTTCAATTCTGCAAAACTAAACTGGAACTACAGAAAAATATCAATTTGCCATAAAAGCAGATCTGCTTTGGCCACCCCAATCCAGGGCTTCCTGCCCAATGACTGCATTATAGTAGTGGTTTATGCAAATCCTTTAGGAGAAGGCCACATCAATGGGCAAAGGTGGGCCAAACCCAGCAGGATTTTTAAATCTGCCTGATAAGATATTTGGCCAATTCTTAGGCAGTTTTTACTCAGGCAAGGCAGGCAGTTGGTTTGGTCTAGACAGAGCAACCATGGGGGGGACTGCAGTCAGGGGTCTGTGGAAGAGCGAACCGCAAGAGACATAAAAGTGAAATTTGTGGGTCATGAAGGGGCTGAGCTTGCAGAGGGGTGAGCAAGGGTGTGTCATGGGCAAGATATCTGCATGATGGGTGGATCAGGTTTGTGGTTTTGCATGCCTGTACATTGCATGAATAACTAGTGTACATACTGCTGATACAAGAAAAGGAATGTGGCCCACCTCCTCTTTCTGTTGTGGTAAAGAATCCTCATTCTGAATGCTTTTGCTCGTAGAGCTATATTATAGCCAATGTTTCCCATGCCAATAATGCCCAGTGTAGCCTCTGTAATATCATCGCCCACCCAGTTCACATCAAACTCCTTGGTTTCAGGTGAACATAAAATCCTGTTGACTAAAAAACACAAATGGTGAATATACATATAAAAATAATGTAAAACCAAGATGTTAATTTCTTACAATTGCTAAAATGTATTGGATGTCACAGCAAAATCTTGTTAGGGGCCCCGTAACCTGCATCCCTGGGCAGTGCTAAGATGTACCCTTTGGGGTGTGTTTATTAACACTGGAGACAAACATTACCGGTGAGGTTGCCTATAAAAACTAGATTTGAAGGGTCACCTACAAGTTAGAAAACAAAAACATGTTCTGATTGGTTGCTATCGGCGACATTACCAGCAATTTTTGTCTTCAATGTTAATAAATATGCCCCATTGTGTAGTTCACCAGCAAAAGTTGAAGATTCCTTGGGCAAATGCTAGAAACCAATGTAACACGATTGTGGGTACAGATAAAGTTATCATTCATGATAGGCCCTGGAAGGTGAAATAGCTAGCAACTAGTTTGGGGTTTGGACAAAGCTGAGTTGTTTGGGTATATTTTGCAGGAATCATAGTTATTGGAATCCAAGTTTCTGGCTAAACTGCATCCAAACTTAAATTATAACATGACTATTGTATGTGATTTTAGATGCCAATTTATTGATTGCTAAATTTTCACCCTAGTTTTACTCATCTGCAATGCATATTAGGGTTCAGCCAAGCAACTGGATTCAATCGAATCCAAATCCTGCTAAAAAAAAAAAGCTCAATTTCTTCCCCGAATCCCAAACTAAGTCCAGGATTTGGTGAATCTCTAGTATTTCATTTTGGGCACCCACCTATAGATAAAGGCCTTGTAATTATTTTATTGGCACCATAAAAATAGAGTCATAACTGTCTGTTAACATAGGCAGGGATGGGAAAATAAGGTATGGATTACCTTGGGGTTACTAGCTGACTGGCCCAGGCTACTGATCCCTGCTTCATCCCAAACACTGGCGGCTCTCATTCTATCTTTTCCCTTGCTTAGAAACAGCGCTGGAAAAAACTGGTTGTCATGTTTGCTGTAGTACATATATTACATGCTTGTGTGTGTTACCTTCCACAATATTTCTGGCAGAAGCCAACATGAGAGCCATTCCCAAGTCTGCAGTGGCATCGTTTCCCACACGAGGCGTGTTGGTCACTTTAATACCATAGCTTGCGATAAGCTTTAGATCCATGTGATCAACCCCAACTCCTGAACTTCCAACTACTTTTAAGTTTGGAAGTGACTCGAGAAGTTCTTTGTTGACTGTAGGCTTGTGCCACCACAACAGAATAGCTTTAATCTTTGGGGCAAATACAGTTTTATTATTCAGAAATTCCTCAAGATACACAATTTGGAAGTGCTTTCTCACAACTGGCTCATACTGTTCTGGAAATCCAGAGGTACCCCCACGGTGGGACATCAGTGCATAAGGAAGTTCAGACATTTTTTTCTGAAAAATATCAATATTTTCAGCTCTTGAATAAAGATTCCTGTGGTATGTATGGCATGTATGTACAAAATAGACAGATGTATTAAATCGTAATCAGTGGGGATCATTTACTAAAACTAGTCAAATCTATCCCAGTTCAGATCAGACTTGTGATCAAGTCTAACATGATTTAGCCATTGATTTATCTTTTCTGCACTACTCTGTACCACAAAGAACACAAGCTCATATAATATTTTTTAACAACAGCAAGAATTTCCAGCACAAACTTTATTTAGCTAATGTTGTACGACATGAGCTACATAAATAGACCACAGACCATAGTCTATGGTACTTTTCCCACTAGATCTGCAATATGCTCTAATCATGCATGCACAGGCTGATTCACCTCTAAGACGTTGCACTGATATTACCTGGCCTAACACATTAAAAAAACAGTACTTCCTGAAACCTAACACTTAATCTTTATAAAACATGCAGGGTACACCTCATTTCTGTATCCTTAAGCTGTGCAAAATCACAAGGGAAACTACACCTGAGCCCAATGTAGGAACATATGTCAATTCACTTACCGCAGTCCTTGTTGCCACTGCTCTGGAACAGGAAGCCTTTGGCTCTGGAAAAAATGTTATGTTAATAAGTTGCTTGCAAAACCAGTTCTAACTTCATTAACTGACACATTGCTTAGACAAGCAAGCTGAGCTCAGATTTTTTAGAAAAAAAAAAATAATCATATGAAAAAATATATATAACAAGATCATGCTTCCTAAAGCTGGCTATTCATTATAAGCATTTGTTTTTTCCTGACTCAAAAGGAATAGGGAAAATTGTTTTCATACTTACTGTAATTTTCCTTTCCTAGCCACTAAATATGTCAACATAAACACTGGGTAGGTTCCCTGCCCCCATACTCAGACCAGAAAGTCCCTCCTACCAAAACTATAAAACCACCCCCCCCCTCCTGGGGCCAGTAGTCTAATAATTAAGTCCAAGAAGGGAGGGTATGTTGACATATTTAGTGGCTAGGAAAGGAAAATTACAGTAAGTATGAAAACAATTTTCCCTATTCCTAGCCACTATGGGCCTGATTCACGAAAGTGCGATAAAAATTATCGCACGCTTTTTTGCGGTAAATAAGGCGCGACAATTAGCGCGCGATTCACTACAGCACTAGTCGCGCTAGTTTTACCGCATGCGTTAATTTCCGCGCTGAAAAGAATACGATCGCATGATTCACTATAACTAGTACAGTACAGTACAGTAAATGAGTTTTTTGCAATAAAATATGGACTTACAGTGTTATTTATTCAAGTATGTGTCTTTTTACTCAATTTTACTAAAGTCTTGGCATGTATGGAATTTCGCTACTAATATACAGTACTATAGCGGTGAATATGTTGTCGCCAAAATATACAGTACTATAGTGGTGAATATTTTGTCGCGATAATGTACTGTACTGTAGCGGTGAATATTTTGTCGCGCAAAATACATTACTATGTATATTTTGGCGATTTTTTTTATCGCGATTTTGTAATCTCGCGACTTGCGGACATTTTGTGGCGATTTTGTAATCTCGTGACATGTGCGACTTGGGGCCATTTTGTGTCATTGAGCCTGCAGCCACCAAACTGAGAGGACCATGCCTGGGGTTTCAGATCTGCTACCAGGGGAGAGGCGCTATATCATCAGCGTGCTCCTGCGTGCAGGATATGATGACCCGCCGCTGGGGGACTTTGGGGTCCACGAGAGGAAGAGGGCAATCCTGGGCGAGCTAAGAGAGGGTTTGCTCGCCGGGTTTGCCCTTGATGTGGACCCCTGCCAGCTCCCGCGTCTGTGGTCCGACCTGAAGCGCAGGAGTCCAGAACTGGTCACTGAAATTGCAGAAGGTAATTATTATACTTTATTATGCTTTTACAGTATACGTTCAGTAAAAGATTTAGCAAGTAATTTGAACTAAAGGTACAAATGTAAGAAATGTCAGGGATGATGAAAGTAACATAGTAACATAGTAAGTTGGGTTGAAAAAAGACATCCGTCCATCACGTTCAACCATAATGCCAGTGAGGAACTGAAACGTTGGTCACAATAAACCTCTGAATATTATTTCACATCTTTGTGACTCCTTGTGAAAATCCTGTGTGTGCCGTCACCCCATGCCTGTCTAGATTTTGTTGTGCCACAGGCACCCAGGTATTATTGTTCCTTATGGTGTGCAGCTTCCCAGCACTTCCTATTGTATATATATATATATATATATATATACACATCTATTTTCAAATACATATGCATAAATAATTTTAAAGCAGGGGGGAAGCAGCAGGGAGCGGCCCATAGTGTGAGTCATTTGGGGAAGGGCCACGAATGTTTTAGGGGGCCCTGGCTAACAATGTCTGTGTGTCCTTTGTATTGATGTGAGGGTTCACAGGGG
The DNA here is from genome assembly GCF_000004195.4 of Xenopus tropicalis. Lineage (NCBI taxonomy): Eukaryota > Metazoa > Chordata > Amphibia > Anura > Pipidae > Xenopus > Xenopus tropicalis. The sequence goes on along the minus strand of NC_030682.2, from coordinate 96,959,221 downwards.
GAGGGGCCACTGGGGGCGTGGGAGGAGGGGGCCCCAAAAAATGTTGTTGTGAGGGTCCCCGTTATTTATGATGGTGTATGAATGTATATATATATATAATATATTACACAAAATAACATCTGCAATACTATTTCACAGAACTTCAGCTGGCGCCTCCTCCCCAGGCCCAACCCCAGGCCCTCCAGGCTCAAGTGGCCCAGCAGGCTCCTCCAGCCCCCGAGGCCCAGCAGGCTCCTCCGGCCCCCAAGGCCCGACCTGCGGCCCCCGAGGCCTGACGTGCGGCCCCCGAGGCCCGACCACCGGCCCAGCCCCCCGGATGCCAGCCACCAGGTTCTCCTGCTGACGAGGGAAGATCACGTCGGTCCATGCAGGAGGACCTGGACAATATGAAGGCCGAGCTGGCCCAGCTCCGGGGGGAAGTTGCTGAACTGAGGAGGGATGTCACCGAACTCAAGGGCAGCAAGCCCTAAGTTTTTCCCCCCCCCCCTTTTTTATTTTATACTATTAAGTACTGTATATACTCGAGTATAAGCCTAGTTTTTCAGCACTCAAAATGTGCTGAAAAAGTCACCCTCGGCTTATACTCAAGTCGAGTGCCATGGGTCCCTCCAGACCAGCACACTCTGTCCTTTGTGTGCAAATTAGGCCACCCGCAACCAGACCCTCCAGTGCCCTGGCCCGCTCCCAGCTGCAATATTTATTTCCCCTTACGTGTCCTCCGGGACCGGGTCTGCAATGAGTGTGGGGTAGTACTCATATTGTTTTTGTTGACCCTCTTCTCCACTTACAGAACTAGTTTACTGTTTTTCTTTGAAATAAATATTTAAAAACATATACCCCACTGATGCCTCAATTAATGTAATTTTATTGGTATTTATTTTGATTATTGAAACTTAGCAGTAGCTGCTGCATTTCCCACCCCAGGCTTATACTCGAGTCAATAAGTTTTTCTAGATTTCTTAGGTAGAATTAGGTACCTCGGCTTATATTCGGATCGGCTTATACTCGAGTATATACGGTAAAAGTTTTTAGTTTTATACTTTTGAACTGAGTAATGTCTCATTATTTATCCTTCATTGATATGGTATTCTATACTTTCATGTAGTTTCCCCTACACTCTTACATTTATCAGTAACAGCATCAATATGCTATATGGGTTAAATGTTTGCAAATATTCTGCCAACAATTTTGTCTTTAGCCCATTTTGCTGAATAGTAAAACTTGCGTTAATTAGTACGTAGCGTATTTTCTGGCGAGTGTGATAACTGCCAATCCAATGTTTTGTTGCCAGAATAATTGCAATATTATATTTGTCCCCGTTCAATAAAGTGCCCATAACATATTTGCCATTTATTCTGTCTAAAATCTCTCACTTAATTTAAGCCACTTTAGCTAACGGACCCCTAAGTATTTGCCTAAATATTCTTAAATGCCCCCCCCCCATTTTATTATCTCTTGCACTTCTTTTTTTTTTCTTACTTATATTTTTATAGGTTTTTTGTGTTTTTTTTTTGCAAATAAACATTTATTCAGCACCTCTCTAGCACTCTGTGCTCTCCCATGGCAAAATGTCGCCATTTTTATGCTGCTGATTGTCGCGTGCGTAATGTCGCAACAATTAGCGCATGCGATAAATAGCGTGCATGCGGAAAATACCGTGCACGCTATTTATCGCGACAAGAATATCGCATGAAATACCGCGCGTAAAATAGCGCAAGTGTACTAATAGTGAATCGTGCGAAAAGTTGCGAAAATTAAAATGCGATCAAATTTTTAACACACGCTAAAAATAGCGCACGTTAAATCGCACTTTAGTGAATCAGGCCCTATATGTCAACATAAACACTGGGATGTACCCAGCATTATAACCAAAAAGGGGTGGGAAATAAAACTCTACAAATGAATGCAGAAATTTTTAATTGGAGTTAAAGGAACTCAGGACTCCAGAAGCAAACTCCACACCCCCTGAGCCAACATTGAGACGATAGTGACTCATGAAGGTCTTCGCTGACTTCCAAGAAGCTGTATGACAAATACGATCAATAGGAACTTCCGCCACCGCTGCCCAGGATGCTGCCACTGCCCTAGTATAGTGGGCCTTGATCCCTTTAGGAGCTAGCTTGCCTTGTAACTGATAGGCCTTAGAAATCAGGATCACCAACCATCTGGAAATAGTAGAAGTTGAGGCAACCAGACCCTTTGTGGCCCCTGATGGGATAACGAATAAATTATTCGACTTCCTGAATGGCTCAGTAGAACTTAGATACTGCTTCACCGCTTTGACTGGATCCAAACTTGAGAAATGAGGATCCTCTGAAGCTACCGATCCAACAGATAGTGAAGGGAGGACAATCTCTGAATTCAAATGAAAAGTAGACACGACTTTAGGAAGAAAAGTGACGTCTGGTTTCAAAACAATCTTGTCTGGTAAGAAAGTCATATTTTCCTGACTTATGGACAAGGCCTGCAGAAGACTCACTCTAGCTGCTGATGCAATGGCCACCAAGAACAATGTTTTTAAGGTCAAATTCCAAACTGAAGCCTGGACCAGAGGTTCAAAAGGAGGTAATGTTAAGGATTTCAAAACAACAGGTAAGTCCCACGGAGGAGAAAAAGATCTCACTGGAGGTCTAATTTTGAGTGTAGCCATAATGAATCTTTTAATGACTGGATCTTCAGCCCAGCGAACTCCTGTCATGGCTGACAAGGCTGAAATATGGACTTTAAGAGTTCTGTATTGTAAACCCTTATTCAGCCCTTCCTGTAGAAACTCCAACACTTGAGGCAAATCGGGAACAGACCCTTCCAAGCTGTGCTGACTTTGCCAGACTAGGAATCTCTCCCAAACTCTGTAATAAGTCCCAGAGGTAGAGGATTTCCTGGCTTGTAACAGAGTTTTTATCACCGATTCAGAAAGGCTCAAGCCTTCTAGCCTTTTCCACTCAGTCTCCAAGCCACCAATGAAAGGGAAGCCGGATCCGGATGAAACAGAGGTCCCTGAAGAAGCAGGTCCTTCCTGGCCGGCAACCACCAAGGATCCGATACCTGAAGCTTCACCAGTAAAGGGAACCATGGCCTTCGAGGCCAAAACGGAGCAATCAGGACTGCCTCCACCTTCTCGCTCTGGATCTTCAGGAGAATGGATAGCAGAAGAGGCTCCGGAGGAAAAAGATAAACCAGCGGAAAGTCCCAACTCTGGAGTAGTGCATCTACTCCTGCTGCTTGAGGATGATACTTCCTTGAAAAGAACAGAGGAAGTTGGGAATTGCCTGGAGAAGCCATCAGATCTACACTCGGCTTGCCCCATCTCCTTACAAGCTGTAGAAACACTGCTGGATTGAGCTGCCACTCGTGCTTGCTCAGGACACTTCGGCTCAAGAAATCCGCCTGCTGATTCTGCGCCCCTGGAACATAAACTGCCGTCAGAGCCTCCAGATTCTCCTCCGCCCAACATAGAATTGGAGACACCTCCTGCAATAGCTGCCAGCTCCTTGTTCCCCCCTGCCTCCTTATATAAGCTACAGCCGTAGAGTTGTCTATCCTGACTTTCACGGATTTCCCCTTCAAAAGGTGAGCAAACGCTTGAAAGGCACAGTTGACCGCCCTGATCTCTAGAATGTTGGAAGGCACATTTTCCATATGGGTTTCCCAAACTCCTTGTGCCATCTGAGAACCCAGGAGAGCACCCCACCCTTGGGAGGATGCATCTGTCGTCACTAACTCCCAAGAATTCTGGCGAAGAGGAAAACCCTTTAAGAGATTTGGAAGCTTCATCCACCAAAGGAGATTCTCTTTCAGAGTGTGAGACAAAAAAATTTTCTGATCCCAATCCTTCTGGTATCTGTTCCACTGCTGAAGAAAAATTTGTTGAGCCATTCTCATGTGCCACTGGGACCATCTGGTAACCAGAATAGTAGCCGCCATCAGGCCGAGGATTGACATGAATTCCCTGGCTGAGATCCATTCTACTCTGAGAAGCTGAGAAACCTTCTGAATGATTTTGTGAGCTTTCTCCCTTGGAAGAGACACTTGCCCTTTGAGCGTGTCGAAGTGCGCCCCCAGATAAATGAGAGATTGAGAAGGCTCCAGAGAACTCTTTTCTTCGTTGATTAACCAACCGTGAACTGAAAGAAAAGAGACAACCCGCTCTCGGTGTTTGATTAGCAGAGTCGGACTCTTGCCTGAAAGAAGTAAATCGTCCAGATAATGCCAGATCATTATGCCCTCCTTGCGCAGCTCTGCAATAAGTGGAACTAAAACCTTCGTGAAGGTTCTAGGAGCAGACGTAAGGCCGAACGGAAGGCAATGGAACTGAAAATGTCTCTTGCCCACTGCAAAACGGAGAAAAGGCTGATGACACACTGCCACCGGGACGTGGAAATAAGCATCCCTCAAATCGATGGAGATTACCCAGTCTCCTTCTTGAACTACTGGGATTATAGTGTGAATGGACTCCATCTTGAACTTCTTTGGAGCCACCAAGGAGTTCAGTCTTTTCAGATCTAAAATGGGCCTCCAGCCCCCTGAAGATTTCTTCACCAGAAACAAAATGGAATAGAAGCCTTGGCCTTTTTGATCTTCCGGAACTGGCAACACGACTTCTTCGAACAGCAACCGCTGCAGATACTCCTCTAAAATACTCCTTTTCTCTGGAGACCTTGGAACTGGAGAAATAATGAAAACTCTTTGACTTGGGAGAGAGGAAAGCTCCCTCTTTTAATGCCATGTTTATGTTGTCGATCCAAAGAGAGATAGCTTTTGCAACTGAAATTAGGGCTACGGCCGGGCAACAGGCAGCCCCTGAAACTTGAAAAACTTTCCTTAACTCAGATTCCGTCTTCCTGTCCATTGCATCCTTCAGGACTGAGGAATCGTCAATAGGGAGAGTGGTTTTCTTGGCCAGATGAATGACTGCAGAATCAACGGCTGGAGGAGAATCCCAGCACTTGGTATCCTGTCCTAGAAAAGGATACAGCCTGGAAAACCTAGAAGACAGAGCAGACACAGAAACTCTTTTGGAGCCTTTTGACCATTCTGATTTTATAAGATCAGTAACTTCTGGAAACATAGGAAAATGTTCCTTGGATTTGGAAGAAGATGGCAACACTTTAGGTTTTGAGACTGATTCCGAAGAAGACTCCACTCCTAAAACCAACTTTACTGCTTTAATTAGTGGTGATACCAAACTCAGGTCAAAAAAGGAACACTCTATCTCCTCCTACTCTTCCTCCGAATCCAGTGGAAGAGAGAGATCCGCCCTTCCCATTGGATAATCCTGGGCTAGGCCCTCATCCGAGGAGACAGGATCTAAGGAGACATCCCCACAGGGCCCAGAAGAGGTAGCTTTAGATATACCCTGAGCCACTGCTTCCGAAATGCATGCTAGCAAACTGGAAGAAACCGCAGAGCCTGAAGCTGAAGAAGGATACAGGGGGGACTGGTTCTCCGCCAACAGTGAAAAACAATCCGCACAGAATTTCTTATTTGGCAGACTGGGATTAACACACCCCCGACATTCTGAAACATTTTTCTTCTTAACCAGCTTCTTTTTAGGCAAACTGCAGAAGAAAAAAACACAAAAGAAAAATTGAAAAAATTAAAAAGGAGGGACCTACCTAGCTCTAGGGACAGTTTTTCTTGAGGCAGCGGGATCCATCCTTGGTGCACTAAAAAATAAACAACTCAATAAGCAAAAAAGGCACCAGAAGGAAAAGACTCTTTAAAAAAAAAAAAAAAAAAAAGTAAGTACCTGTGTCAAAACAGAGAGAACGTGTCCACAACCCTCTTGGAGCAGGAAAGAGCAAAAAACGCCAGGCAACTAAGCAGCTTAAGTTCAAAAACAACTGCCAAAATTTTACAATTTTGAAATTCCCGCCCCAAGGAAACGGCGTCATCGAAAAAAGAACGCGCCGCCATTAAGAAGCAGGGCAAGACACAGACGCAACCCGGAAGTCGCGTCTCCCAAACAGCAGGAGCACACGTCAGACCTCCTGCGCCATGATGAAGGTGGCAGGACTGACTAGAAGGACTCCTGCCCCGTGGAAAAAGAAAAAAGGACCCGCTGCACCGTTAACCCCCTTCATGAGGATTACCACAGTGCGCCTCTAGCTCAGAAGAGCGAACAGAAGGATCCAGACCTCAACCCCTACAGTCCTCTAGGAGTGTAAATTGGGGACCCTGACCGACCAACAACAGGGAAAACCCCTGCCACTTAAATAGAGCAGCCACAGGGTTTTTTAAAAAAAAAAAATTTAAGAGCCCGGTAGGAAAAAAAACTAGCCTGAGAACAGGACAGAAAAAAAAAGACTACTGGCCCCAGGAGGGGGGGTGGTTTTATAGTTTTGGTAGGAGGGACTTTCTGGTCTGAGTATGGGGGCAGGGAACCTACCCAGTGTTTATGTTGACATATTTAGTGGCTAGGAAAGAGGGATCGAGAACCAAGAGATAGCTTTGAATTTGATTTATATTTTTTATCTACAGTAACCAATACCATTATACCTTCATCATCAGATTTTGCCCTTCATATCAAAAGCCACCCAGAATCTGTCAAAGCCCTGCCTCTGATATATATAGCTACAAAGGGGATTGAGATTGAGACATATACTAGTACTTTTTGCAGGATTTGTGTTTTTCTGAGTTTAAGGTATTAGCCAAACCAAATCTGAACTTTTAAACATTTAACATTTTAGTTCATGTACACTGAAGGTGCGATTTTGGCTGGGGCCCCCATACAGATCTAGCCATTGGTCAGGGCCCCTATTAGCTTAAAAAATGTGTACAGATATATGATATTTCATTTATTTAGTCATATACATATTCAGGAAAATACATACTAACTAATTCAAGCAAGACTTTCAGGCAAGTCTAGTAGTGATGTACATGACATTAAATAGTCAACCCTAACACGCCCGCTCCGAACCTGAGCCCAACCAAACCAGGGGATCTACTTCTATTTATAGACCTAGGGGCAGATTCATTAAAACACAAGTTCGAATCCCGAATGGGAAAAATTCGGATTGGATACGATAATTTCTGAAGATCTCAAATATCACGAAAATGCCTACGAAAAAATTGTATTAGTCACGATAATATCATATTGGCGATCTGAAAGTCACTCTTCATGGCAGCATTCACCAACAATGGGTAATCCCGCCCCTTTAGGTCACTGGACAGGAAAGGGTTAAGTTTTAACACATATATGCCCCCCCCTCCACACGGCTCCTAGTCTTAGTAACCAAGCAACTGAAGGGAGGGAGGTTGGTGAATGCTGCCATGAAGAGTGACTTGGAAATAGAAATTACGGTAAGATGATAAAATTTCTCTATTTCCCCAGTCACCATGGCAGCAAACACCAACAATGGGAATTCCCCAAGCTACAAGAAGGGAGGGACACCAGAGGCTGCTTAACTGATTTATTTACAGAACATTTCAGTGAATGACTGCTTGAAGAATTTTCCTTCCAAATCTCGCCTCTTGAGACTGTAAAACATCCAGTCTGTAGTGCCGAATAAAGGTAGATGCAGAAGACCACCTTGCCGCTTTGCAGATCGCCTCTGGCAGCGACCTGGCTTCTGCCGCCCAGGATGCAGCCATTGCCCTGGTGGAATAAGCCTTAAGATCCCTTGGGATCTCCCTGCCAGCCAATTGATATGCCAGGATGATACAGGAGACAATCCATCGACTGATAGTCACTTTAAATGGGGCATATCCCTTTCTTGGACCTCTTGCAATTAGAAATAACTTGTCCGACTTGCGCCAAGACTTTGTTCTCCTCAAATAATGGGATATCGCTCGCACTAAGTCTAAAGTGTGCCAAAGTCTCTCCTGCTTCGACTTGGGATCTGGACAGAATGATGGTAGAATCACTTCCAGTTCTGAATGAAATTGGGACATTACTTTCGGTAGAAACCCGAACACCGGTTTCAACACTACCTTGTCCTCAAATACCACCGTGTGTGGTTCCCTGGCCGAGAGAGAGCCAATCTCCCCTACTTGACAGGCTGATGTAGTGGCCACTAAAAATAGAACCTTCAATGTCGCATGCCAATCAGAAGCTTTCTCCAGAGGTTCAAATAGGGCTGACATTAACGTCTTCAAGACTAAAGGTAAATCCCAAGGAGGCATTCTGGGTTTAAAGTATGGCCGAACCCTTTTTAAGGCATTGAAGAACCTTTTGATCAGCAAGTCTTCCGCCCAGGACTTCTCTGTTAAGGCCGACAAGGCTGACACCTGGCCTCGCAATGTACTGTTGCTAAAGCCTTTCTTATATCCTGAAAACAAGAATTCAACCACCAAGTTTGAATCAAGATTCTGCGGATCTGAATTCTTCTCTAATGCGAACTGTGCAAAACAATTCCATACCTTGTAGTATTGATTCGAGGTAGAGGCTTTCCTTGATTTTAAAAGTAGAGACAGTAGCTCTTCTTGACAACCTTTTCTCAACAACCTCTGCCTTTCAACTTCCAGGCCATCAAGGACAGAGGACTCACATCCTTGCAGTAAATTGGACCCTGTGACAGAAGATTTCTGCCACCGCGGAAGCTTCATTGGTGTCCCCACTGCCAACTGCCGAAGCAGAGGGTACCAAGGCCGTCTTGGCCAATGGGGAACTATGGCTATGACTAGAGCCTTTTCCTGGTCTATCTTCCTCAGGATTCTCCATATCATGCGAAAGGGAAGAAAAACATAGGCGAATATCTTGCTCCAATTCTGAAGCAAAGCATCCGTGCCCACTGCTAATCGGCATGGATTTCTTGAGAAAATTTTTTGGCACTTGCGGTTCTGAGATGTTGCCATCAAATCTATCTCTGGCACTCCAAATCTTTGTATAATCATCTGGAATACAGCTGGATTCAGACTCCATTCGTTTGGATCCAAGACATTGCGACTGAGGAAGTCGGCTTGGAGATTCTGCACCCCCGGCACATGCAAGGCAGTCAACCCTGCCAAATTCTGCTCCGCCCAAGACATTATTGGAGACACCTCCTTCATCAGACTTGGGCTTTTTGTCCCTCCTTGTCGCTGAATATAAGCTACTGCTGTAGCATTGTCTGATCTGACTTTTACCCAGCTGTGGGACACACTTCGGGTGAAGGCAAGCAACGCCTGGCCTATTGCCCTTAATTCGAGGATATTGGAGGAAACCGCTCGACAGTCCCACTGACCTTGAGCAGTCTGGTTGCCTAGAACTGCGCCCCAGCCTGATTCTGAGGCATCTGTGGTGATGATTAACCACTCTGGCTCTGCGAGGGGCAGTCCCTGGGAAAGATTTTCTGGGACGAGCCACCTCTCTAAGCTCCGCTTCACTTTCTCCGGCAACCGAAGATGCCGATTCAATTTCAGAGGGTTGAGGACTCCCAATCGAACTAGGAAATTTTGTAGAACTCTCATATGCCATCTTGCCCACTTCACCATTTGTATGGTAGCGGACATAAGCCCCAGTACTGACAAACACATTCTTACTGATACTTTGGGCTGATTCCTCAGGCATTGTATCTGTTCTCTCAACTTCCCAATCTTCTCCAGCGGAAGGCAAACCAAATTGTCCAACGTCTTTAACTGTGCTCCTAGGAACACTAGAGTTTGGGTTGGAGAAAGACAACTCTTCTCCCAATTTATGACCCAGCCAAACTGTTGCAGTCTGACTATGGCTCTGTCCCTGTTTCTGACTGCATCTTTCTCTGTGTCTGCCACTAACAGAATATCGTCTAGGTAGTGGTAAACTGCAATCCCTTCCTCTCTTAGGATTGCTATGATTGTCAAAAGGACTTTTGTGAAAGTTCTTGGCGATGTGGACAGGCCAAATGGTAGGCACGTGAACTGCACATGCTGTTGACCCACTGAAAACCGTAAAAACTTTCTGTCTGCTTCGTGCACGGGGACATGGAAATATGCATTTTTCAGATCGAGATTTATTAACCATGTCTTTGGGGGCACTGCAAGAATTATGGATGCAAGAGACTCCATCTTGAATCTTCTGCAGTGAATGAACTGGTTCAATGGCCTGAGGTCCAGAACCGGTCTGAATGCCCCTGAGGACTTCTGTACCAAGAAGAGTTTCGAGTAAAACCCGCACCTCTGGAATGAGGGAGGGACTTCCTCCACAGCTCTGGACATTCTGAGCGCATTTAGATATTCTTGAAAGATTATATGTGCTTGAGGAATTTTTGGCGGTAAAGACTTTCGAAAAACATTTCTTCTGGGTCTTCTCAGGAATTCAAGCCGATAACCTTCTCGGACCACACCTAAGACCCAGGCATCCCTCACTGACAAGGCCCAGACTTTGTGAAACAGCTGTAACCTTGCACCTATCCTCAAAGTCTGGACCGGCTGAACCTCATTGTGTTTTCCCTGAGGTGGGGGTAAAGGTAGAGCTCTTTCTACCGGTCTGTCTTGTTTCACCACGTTTTGATCTCCAGTTTGACTGTCTGGTATATGATCTATCAGGGCCAGAATATTTTGCATTGCGAAAGGGACGATCTCTCTGATAATCTGCCGACCTCTGGCTCTTGTATTTCTTCTCCTGAGGCAAGAAGACACTCTTACCCCCAGATGCCTTTTTGATTATGGAATCCAACTTCTCCCCAAATAACATGTCACCCTCAAAGGCTAACTGACACAGGGTTGACTTGGAAGAGGAATCCGCCATCCACGGTTTCAGCCATAATGCCCGTCTTGAAGCCACTGACAGGGCCATGGATCTAGCGGACAATTTAACTAAGTCCACTGATGCATCTGCCATGAAATCAGCCGCCAATTTTAGTTCAGAGAGCATGTCCTTCAGATTTGATCTCTTGACATTTGATGAAATAGCATTCTCCAGATTATCTAGCCAGACTTTCATAGCCCTGGAAGTTGATGTTAGAGCGACTGCTGGTCTGCAAGCTGCTCCAGCTGCCACAAACGACTTCTTCAAATTAAACTCTAAGCGTTTCTCCATAGGGTCTTTAAATGCTGCAGCGTCATCTACCGGAAGAGTAGTTTTCTTAGCCAACCGGACTATCGCAGCATCCACCTTTGGAGGACTATTCCATGTTTTGGAGAATGTCTCTTCCACTGGGTATCTCTTTGCAAACTTCCCCTGTATAAGCACTTTTTTCTCTGTGACTTTCCATTCTGAGGCAATCAGTTCTTTAATTGATTCATGAACTGGAAAAGTAGCACCCTTTTTCTTAAGGGAAGGAAAAAACTTGTCAGCAGATGTACTCTTAGGTGTCTCCTCCGTCAGGGTTAATGCCTTTCTCACAGCCCTAACTAGACTGTCTATAGCTGCCGAATCCAACGCAGTCTCTTCTTCTGACAAGACCTCACCTTCTTCGGATATAAATGATCGCCCTTCTCCCGGATCATACAATTCTCCGTCCGACACCTCTGACAATGAGTCATAGATAGATTCTCTGCTTCTCTTTGATCTACTTGTCACTAAGGAGGAAGATGCTTCCTGCACCCCTTGGACAACGGCTTGTTTTATAAGAGAGACCAATGCGTCAATCTGTGGTACTGTCGCCTCCTGAGATTCCCCAACTGGCTGTTGTATATCCATAGACCTTCTGGCTTGCGCCGCCTCTTTCTGAGTATCACTGCTGGAAGGGAGGCTGAAAATAAAATATCAGCATTAATCACCTGCTTGGTCGCTCCCCCAGCCCCCTCTTTGAAGCATTGCTTACCAGGGACCTTTAGGCTGCGACCCCTTCCCAGAGCTGGACTGTTCCATTACAGCAGCTGGAAGAGAAGCAAATCCATAAATAAAACGTTACCCAAACGTCAGCACGTGGGCAAAAGCAAGAGACTTACATTTCCTGTAAGTTATTCAGTATCCACGTCTACTAAATGGTTGGGGGTATCCTTAATGGAGAAGGATCTAGGGGTTTTTGTTGATAACAAGTTGTCTAATTCCAGGCAGTGTCATTCTGTGGCTACTAAAGCAAATAAAGTGCTGTCTTGTATAAAAAAGGGCATTGACTCAAGGGATGAGAACATAATTTTGCCCCTTTATAGGTCCCTGGTAAGGCCTCACCTTGAGTATGCAGTGCAGTTTTGGGCTCCAGTCCTTAAGAAGGATATTAGTGAGCTGGAGAGAGTGCAGAGACTGCAACTAAACTGGTTAAGGGGATGGAAGATTTAAACTATGAGGTGAGACTGTCGAGGTTGGGGTTGTTTTCTCTGGAAAAGAGGCGCTTGCGAGGGGACATGATTACTCTGTACAAGTACATTAGAGGGGATTATAGGCAGATAGGGGATGTTCTTTTTTTCCATAAAAACAATCAACGCACCAGAGGTCACCCCTTTAGATTAGAGGAACGGAGCTTCCATTTGAAGCAGCGTAGGTGGTTTTTCACGGTGAGGGCAGTGAGGTTGTGGAATGCCCTTCCTAGTGATGTGGTAATGGCAGATTCTGTTAATGCCTTTAAGAGGGGCCTGGATGAGTTCTTGAACAATCAGAATATCCAAGGCTATTGTGATACTAATATCTACAGTTAGTACTAGTGGTTGTATTTATAGTTTATGTATGTGAGTGTATAGATTGGTAGGTGTGGGTTGTGTGTGCTGGGTTTACTTGGATGGGTTGAACTTGATGGACACTGGTCTTTTTTCAACCCTATGTAACTATGTAACTATGTAAGTGTTCCGTGAGGAGACCAAATTTTGGCGCCAAAATGCATTCAAATAGACGCCTAGCGTGATGTCATAGGCGTGCGCCGTTTTTGCGTATTCACGCGACTTCCAGGTCCTGGAACTCATGACGCTACGTCACTTACGCCCTGCGTTCCAAACGTGCGACGCGCGTTCCGGCGGCGGCTTTTCGCTGGCTCACTCACCCCTGGTTGCGGACCGTAATGGCGCATCCCGGTACTCCTGCAGGATCGAGCGGAACAACAGACGTTGCCGCAGTATTTGACCCCTCCAGGGAATATCCTATCTCCTTCTGCATCGTCTCCTCCCAGGAACTGGTAAGGAGCACATACGACAGTGACCTGGACAGGAAAAAAGTCTATCTCACTCACCCCCGCTGGCTCACTCACCCCCGGTTGCGGACCGTAATGGCGCATCCCGGTACTCCTGCAGGATCGAGCGGAACAACAGACGTTGCCGCAGTATTCGACCCCTCCAGGGAATATCCTATCTCCTTCTGCATCGTCTCCTCCGAGGAACTGGTAAGGAGCACACACGCCAGTGACCTGGACAGGAAAAAAGACTAGGAGCCATGTGGAGGGGGGCATATATGTGTTAAAACTTAACCCTTTCCTGTCCAGTGACCTAAAGGGGCGGGATTACCCATTGTTGGTGTTTGCTGCCATGAAGACTGGGGAAATCTTTGTACCGAACGATTGTAAACAGCGGCAGAACCTTTCTGAACAAAAAAATTGCACAAGTGCAACACTCCGAGCATTCCTGTCTTAATAAATCTCCCCCCTAGTGTCTGGCCCACCCATCTCTGACATCACAGAGGGGCAGGGCAGGCGGGCATCTATAAATAAACGCTTCTGTAGGTGGAAGCGTGGCTCACTTAGGTCACGGGTGAGGAGGGCATCAGTAAGAGCTTGGCCCAAGCACTGTTGTGTGATCGTCAGCCAAACCGAATGGTCTCAGGCCGACCTGCAAATCACTGATATCTAGGCAGGTCAGTGCCGGAACTAGGGGTAGGCAGAAGAGGCAGCTGCCTAGGGTGCAACGATTGAGGGGCGCCAGGCAGGAGCCTCTCCTGCCTACCCCTAGTGCTACTTTGTCATTGCCTCCGCCGCTTGTCATTAGCGGCGAAGGCAATGACCGATGTAATTGCACCGCCCCCCCCCCCGCACCTCCTCCTGTACTTTGGTGCGCATGCGCCGTTCGGGGGGGGGGCGGGGAGGTGGGAGTAGTTGGCCGACCGGGTTGCCTAGGGCGCCCGGTCGGCTTGGCCCGCCCCTTAGGCAGGTAACCATTTTCTGTAAAAATTTGGTGTATCTCTATTATACATTTCAATATTCATCTCTATTTAATATCAGTAACCATTGCTTCTATATCTCCCTATAAGGGACTATCTCTTCCAATTTTCCTGTGGTTACATGATGGCTTATTTTCAGAATAAATTATGTAAAAGACTACAGTGCTTTTGAACAATGCAGCAGTTTGCCTGCTCCAACAGACCTGTTTAGCATAATTGCTTGGGAACACTAGGGCTTATGTACATCAGGAAATGTAGTTGTGGGTTCTGCAGCTTCCCCTGGAGTCAGTTGTGCGTAAAACAACTTTTATTAAAGGCACTTGCACCAAAATGAGCTCCTTGCACTTGCAGTGTAGTACTTAAGTGATACTGACATGAAAAAACAACTTTTAAAAATATAAATCTACCTAAAAAGTTGCCTATAGGTCGTGTTGATCATTTTTAACTGATAGGGCTGCTTTTGTAAGTAATTGTTAACCTGACTGTTTTGCCAGCCTGACTGTCCCTTCTCAGCCTGTCAGTTATAGCTTCTAATGCTAACGGCCTCCTGCTGCACAAATATGGCAGCCCCCTCATAGAGGGACATGGGGGATCAGATAGGGAATGTAAAAGCTTGGACAAATACTTTTATGGCAAAATTATAAATAGCATGCAAACACAATGTTATGACAGATGTAAAAATGGTTTCATTTCTGGTGTCAGTATCTCTTTAGTCCTTTCTACCTTCCATTCTGCATTGATCACTGCTGCACCTCTTGACACAGGGGAACTCTGGGGGTGGGGGTGCGATGGGTTATTGCCTCCACCGCATAATGACAATCAGCGTTGGCAATGACAAAGGAGTGCAGACTAGGGGTAGGCAGGAGAGGCTCCAGCCTGGCGCCCCCCAAATCGTTGCGCCCTAGGCAACTGCCTCTTCTGTATACCCCTAGTTCCGGCCCTGCAGGCAGTAGCTCCAGGGTTTTCTCAGCACCGTGTCAATTACCGCAGTTCGCTTGCACCAGCATAATAGGAAGGGCACATGACTTGCATCTTTACAACTGTACGGTCGGTGAAATTCTGGGGGGAGGGGGGGAATTGCAATTGTTCTAGAAATTGCACATTGTTCACTGCACTTGGGCACATTCATGTGTCCTGACTTATTGTTGCACACTGTGCAGCAAGCACGGTAGACTATGTAGACAGTGTCGGACTGGCCCACTAGGATACCAGGAAAACTCCCGGTGGGCCCAGGTGTCAGTGGGCACTCCTTGCCTCTAACCATTTGATCTTTCATGGCCATTCCCTTTTTTTGCTTGGAAACAAAGAGATTGAAGAATAGATTATAGTATGTAAACAAAATAGACTAGTGGAACAAAGAGGTTAAATGAGAAGAGGAAGAAAAATAATTGAAGAATGGGCCCCTGGCATCTCAGTCCAACACTGTATGGAGATAACAATCGCTCTGCTATTGCTACTATTTATTTTTTTTTTTCCTTAGTTTGGCTGAAGGTTCCTTGTTTAACAGTTTGTTTAATATCTTTCTAACAGTTTGTTTCAGTTTGAGTACTGCCCACATGCCCAACTCCCCTGTACTTAAGTCTGCCCCCTTGCTGCCATTCTCTTGAAGGTTTTTTGAACTACACTTCCCAGCGCACCCCGGTGCAGCAGCCAATCAGATTAGCGTGTATAAGGCCCAGGCGCCTGTGCGGCGAGTACATTCCCGGAAGGAGAGCCGGTGACAGGCATCGGGGAATCCCATATGGCAGGGATTTGTGTACTGAGGGCTGCTGTACGGCAGGCGAGGGCTGAACACTTGGATTTGCTGGCAGCGGGGTGCCGCCTACTGCCTGGCGGCCATGGACCGATTCCCCAGTACTGCAGATATGTGCACTCCAGCATTGCTCGGGCAGGGAAGAACATGCTCGCCAAGTTCTCGAGCAAGTCTAAGTAAGATTGTGCGACTCTCTGCTAATCGAGACTGGTGATGGGTGGGTGGGGGGCTCCTACTCACCTGGGGCAAAATCAGCGACTCCCTCACCGGAAGCCTTACTGTATAACCAGACCGGGGCGGCATCAGCGGGAATGCGGTGTGTGAGGTGGAGGCGCTGAGTTATTGTTGGTGCCATTGGAAAGCCACAAGTTTGCCTTATAGTAAATTAAATTCATGTTGAAATCATAGTGATTGAAAGCTGCGCTGAAATGAAGTTTACTACTGATGTCAGTTCTAGAAAACTTTTTAAATAGCCAGTTTTGAAATGTATCTTGCAATCATTATATATTATAGCCATTAAGTATCATGAGTGGGCTGTTTAATAGAAGGGTTTTGCCTGTCCGGTTGTGACACTGGCAATGTGCCTTGTCTGTGAGACATGAGGATGAGTTTCAAACTAATTAGTTTACATTCTATATACTATAAGAAGTATATTTCAAATTTGTGCCAAATGAAAGAAATTATGTATTGGTGTAAACCCTATTATTTCCATCCCCCCCCACTCAAAAGCCATGTCATCTGCTCCCCAAACTATCATTAACTCCCTCAATTGGAAAGCTCTCCTTCATCCCAGTATACTGCAGGATCACGCAGAACACTCATTTATTATAATGTGTAAGCCAAAATCACCGGTGATCTTGCCCTTGGCAACCAATCAGATCTTTTATTTTGTTTTCTTACTGTTAGGTGACTGTTAAAATCTAATTGCTTATTGGTTGCTATGTTGTCAGCAATGTTGGCTTACACACTATAATAAAGATGCCCCTAAAATGTGATCTGGGGTGTAGGAAAGGTGTGGTTGGGGTGTAACAGGGTATGGTCAAGATGTATCCAAGACAGAAAATGTATGGGTTAGCTTGTCTGTATCCTCTGATTGCAATTCTTCACAGTTTGGATTGGTCAGTGGACCCTCTTGCTCACCCAACCATTTGCCTTGTATGCCTATAATATGGCCATTACTCTATATGAGAAGAAACAGAAAATATGGAGGAAAGGATAGAAAATAGTATGTGAAAAGAAATAATTAGGAGACTAAAAAGTGGGTGAACAGAGAAGGGGGAGAGTGGGCCTAAGGGCTAAGGTTTTCTCATGGGCCCTTGGCACCCCAGTCTGACACTAAAACTGGTTAAACTCTTAAGATGTTATTGGCATAGGTTGTTTTCTTGGGAAAAGACTTTTATTTCTAAATATATGTATTTATGTTATAAAGAGCATATAATGTAACACACACACACACACACACACACACCATTGCTCTAACATTGCTAGGTAGTTTGCTCCTACCAAGTAAAGGCGCTCACTCTGACATTACACTTATAGTTTTATTTCTTTCTCTTGATCAGAAAGAAGTTCTGGTATGATAGCCCATCCTTGGGGAATCCGTTTGTAAGTACATTGCTTTCTCATTACATGGAATGGTACTTGTTTCTTTAAAGCAGTTCAAAATATTTACCAGGTTGTAATGCAGACAAAGGGTTCCATTATTTTTCACAATAAAATTTACAAAGGGTATATAGTTCTAAGCATAACAAGTAGAAGGTTGCTTACCCATTGTAAATGAATGGTCCGGGTGCTCATGCCCCAGACCCTCAGCACAGGGAGCCAAATAGGAAATTATTCTTTTGAAGATAGGCAGGCACTCCGAAGTTCCAATAAAGCTGAATTACCGCTCAAGTATGGTGTAAGATCAAAGTATTTTTATTGATAAGTACACATATATGCTAAAAAGCCTTACATGTTTCGTACCTTGCTTGGTACTTAATCATAGGCTAGAAAATTTCTTATAGACACTGAGTATTTAAGGACAAGTTAGCTAACCAGAAGAAGACAAAATTGACGAATCACAACAAACTTACAATTAAGGTCAGGGTTTCCATCCGCATATTGATTACAATTCAATATAATTGTAAGTTTGTTGTGATTGGTCAATTTTGTTTGTTGTGATTGGTCAATGATCTTACTCCATACTTGAGCGGTAATTCAACTTTATTGGAACTCTGGAATGCCTGCCTATTTTCAAAAGAATAATTTCCATTATTTTTACTGGAGAAGTCCTTTGCTTCTTTAGAAAAACAAAATATTATTCCTCGATTTGTCTTCTGTAACAATCTTATTGATCAATGGACACTACCGTGGAACAGGTGGCCTTTTTTTGTTTTTGTTTTTACTGCAGTAATAATAAAAAAAAAAATCTAAAACTTCCTATTAATTAAATTAGTAAATTCATTAATAGTCATAGTGGGCATCACTTCCAGTTTGTAGTGCTTTCCTTTGGAAGCCCAGTTACTTTTGAGACCTTTAAGGTCATTTCCATCACTCTGTATCATTATTACAAAGGCTCTTTCCTATGAAAAGCACCTTTGTGGTGCTCTGAAGCCATAGTTGGGTCATTAGCTCTAGGACTTTTTGACACCATCCTTTTTACCCCAAAATAACATTACCACATGTACACCACCCAGTTGTTCATTGAGTTGGTGACCTGTGCCCATTTCCAATCACCTGTTCAGCAGACAAACTTCAGTAGCTGGAAAAGCCAACTGCTCTTCTCTGGAGTCTCAAATCCTGCATCTCCTGTGCATGACTGTAGTCCTCTCAGCTGTTACTAGGGTAACAGTTTGCTATCTAGGACTGAGTGTTGGTTATTATAGATATACAGTGGGACATCTGTGACTTAAATCAGAAATTTACTCTAGCAGCCACATAGTGGTTTGAATGACAAACTGAGTGACATCAAGCCTGGTGGTGGGGCAAAACCATTATAGGGTTGACAAATGTAAGCACTGCCCCAGCCTGTTTGGACTTTGTCTCATTCATTTCACTCCTAACAAGAGAGCATTGTTTAAAGGAGAAAGAAAGGTAAAAACTAAGTAAGCTTTATCAGAAAGGTCTATTTAAATACAGCCATAAGCACTCACAGAAACGCTGCACTGACTTCTCTGAAAAAAGATTAGTTGTGTCTGTAATTCCTGTGCCAGAGACACGCAGCTCTCTGTTCTCTGCTCTTTCCTGCTCCCCCCCCCTCAAGAATGCTAAGAACTCACCCCACCTTCCTTAGGAATGTGGATCTAAGCCAATCAGCAGGAAGCTTACTCAGTCTTACTAACTGAGCATGTTCAGTTTGGTCTGCATGTCTGTGCAGGAGTGAGGCATTATGGGAACTTTCTTAACACAGCTTAGTGTTTTTTCTTCCTGTTTGGCTTCAGATCTTCTGAACAGGTGAAATATGGGGAGACTTAAGGGCACTATTGAGACAACTGAAGGTATGTCTGCAGCTTGAGATTAACTCTTTATTAGCCTTTCCTTCTCCTTTAAAACTGTGTTGCTGCGCATCACAAGTCAGTAACTGTGGTCTAAAGAAAGACAGAGGGTAATAGGCTGTTAGTGTTAGGTAGATTTTTATAGTCATAATGACATGTTCCTGTTAAAATTTGGGCTGTGTCACTAGCTCTTTAAATGTCTATACGCAGCTCTGTATAGACATATTAGGATATGTGATATCTACCCCACAGGCTCCAGTAAGTTTAGGCATGCCTCTCTGGGAACTAAATGAACTTGCTGGGTGGCCATCGGGTGATAAAGGTACCAGAACAGGATTCAGTGTATGAGATTCTTTGGAAAAGGTCCTATGTACTTCAACCTTTTCCCTTGAGTACTACCTAGCTATGACTACACTCATGTTTGCTCTTCACTGGTGTGTATTGCAGCTGTGGCAGAGAGACTCACCTACAGCCGGTTAGATGACCCTACCTCAAGGATGGTTGCATTCTTGATTTAAAGGACCCAACCCAAGTCAACCCAAAATATATGTTTTTGCCTAATAAAAGAAAACGCATACATACATTAACAATTTACAAAGGTTTTTGACATATTTGTATATATAATTGCTATTAGAAGTAGTGTTTGGCAGTCCTTTTCTGTTCTCTGCCCTGGTGGCTTTGGGATTTGAAACAATGTAACACAAGGCAGCAGATTGACCGACCTTTCTTGCTGGAGGAGACTGACCTTTGCAACATTGTTTAAAAAGTAACAAGATTTCAGCAAATGCTGGTTTCAATAGCAAGTACATATACAAATAAACATTTTCAATAAATTCACTTTGGAAAGTTGCTTGGAATGATGTATTCTTTTATTAGGCAACAATGATTTTTGACATGTAATTTGAAAATCACCCGTCTGGTAACTGACCTTTAAAAAGCTACAGATAATAACATCAGATGCACTTGTCTGCTAGAAGGACCTACTGATTAGAAAAAGCATTTGAGTTTACTGCATGATTCCCGTATAGTTATGATATTTCTCTTGGCTCTTACCAGCTTATTCTATTAAATAGCCTGTGAATTTTTAATTATCAGGTCTGAAGGACTCCAATCGGCAGCTTAAATCTGGCCGCGTATATGGCCTCCTTAAAGGAGAAGGAAAGGCTAAGTCACTTGGGTGTGCCAAAATGTTAGGCACCCCCAAGTGACTTAGGTCGCTTACCTTTTACCCTGGGCTGGTGCCCCTGTACGAAGAGAACAGCACCAGCCCGGGGTAGCAGCGAGCGCTTCCTACTTCCTATTCGCATGCGCCGGCCCACGGATTTCGCCGGGAGAAGAGAAAGGAAGAAGGAAGCGCTCGCTACAGGTACCCTGGGCTGGTGTTTTTTTTCTCCTAACAGGGGCACCAGCCCAGGGTACAAGGTAAGCGATCTAAGTCACTTGGGGGTGCCTAACATTTTGGCACCCCCAAGTGACTTAGCCTTTCCTTCTCCTTTAAGAAAAAGACAGTGTATAGTATCAAACTTCTTAACTCCAATTGCTTGTTATAAATGCTTATGTTTATACAGGTATAGGACCCGTTATCCAGAATGCTCGGGACAAAGGGTATTCCAGGTAAGGGGTCTTTCTGTAATTTGGATCTCCATACCTTAAGTCTACTAAAAAATCAATAAAACATAGTGCTGGGCGGTATACCGGTAAAAACCGATCACCGGTTTTTTTTTTTGAAACCGATATGAATTTTCTACATACCCCCATACCGGTGTGCTGAATACTTCCGGGTGCGCACGTGACGTCAGCGCGCACGTGACGTCAGCGCGCACGTGACGTCAGCGCGCACGTGACGTCAGCGCGCACGTGACGTCAGCGGGCACACTCTACAAAAGCGCCATCGCTAGGACGCATTCAGAGTCGGATACCAATGTGAGCTGTCGGGGGGTGCCTGGCCAGTAATTATATTTTATGTGAAGGGGATGGGGTTGTGTTTGGGGGGGGTGGGGTGGGGGGTTATATTTATGTGAAGGGGATGGGGGGGTGTTTGGGGTGGGGGTGGGTGGGTTATACTTATGTGAAGGGGATGGGGGTGGGGTGGGGGGTTATATTTATGTGAAGGGGATGGGGGGGTGTTTGGGGTGGGGGTGGGTGGGTTATACTTATGTGAAGGGGATGGGGGTGGGGTGGGGGGTTATATTTATGTGAAGGGGATGGGGGGGTGTTTGGGGTGGGGGTGGGTGGGTTATACTTATGTGAAGGGGATGGGGGTGGGGTGGGGGGTTATATTTATGTGAAGGGGATGGGGGGGTGTTTGGGGTGGGGGTGGGTGGGTTATACTTATGTGAAGGGGATGGGGTTGTGTTTGGGGGGGTGGGATGGGGTGGGGTGGGGGTTATATTTATGTGAAGGGGATGGGGGGGTGTTTGGGGTGGGGGGGGGTGTGTGCGGATGGGGGGGTGTTTGGGGTGGGGGGGGTGCGTGCGGATGGGGGGTGGGGGGCGTGCGTGCGGATGGGGGGGTGCGTGCGGATGGGGGGTGGGGGGGCTGCGTGCGGATGGGGGGGTGTTTGGGGTGGCGGGGGGGGTGCGGGTGGCGGGTGTTTGGGGTGGTCACCTAATCATGCATGGGGAAAAAAAAATACCGTCAAATACCGTGATACCGATATAATTTTGAAAAATACCGTGATATAAATTTTTGGTCATACCGCCCAGCACTAATAAAACATTTAATAAACCCATAGGATTGTTTTGCCTTCAATAAGGATTAATTATATCTTAGTTGGGCTTAACTACAAGTTACTGTTTTATTACTACAGAGAAAAAGGAAATCAGTTTTAAAATTCTGAATTATTGGATTATAATGGAGTCTATGGGAGACAGGCTTTCCGTAATTCAGAGCTTTCTGGATAAAGGGTTTCCGGATAAGGGATCCCATACCTGTATAGAACTTTATTTTCTAAATAGTTGTTTTTTGTAGCTTTCATTTCTGATTTAACTTTGAGTTTTGATTTAAAGGCAAACAAGCCAGCTAGTTTGGCAAGCCTGATGAAAGTACAAAGAAAAGAGAAGAGAGAAGACAGTGTTCGCATCAGGGCTTTGAATAGTATTTTGTACAAAGCATTAACAGACTTGTTGCAGACATCAGCAATTAGCCAGGAGGTGTGTGACCTTAATGTGGAGCTCTCAAAGGTATGTCATATGCCTATAATTGTTACAGTAGTAAAAAGTTGTTTTTTCATTACCATCTCCACTGAGCATTAAAAACATTTTGGCCTGTATAATTGAAAAAAAAAATGCATTTGTTGAATTTTTCCTGTACTGTGGTGTTGCTTTTCGGCTGTGATTCTGAAACCACTGTGATTTATTTTTTTGATGAATATATATTGGAAAGGTGCTTAGAATTAAATTTTCTTACTACATTTTTAGTAGACGTACATTATAAAATTGTTTTATTTTGTGGTAGGACCACACTTTTTGCATAGTGAAAGCAAATTTAATTCTAAGAACCTTTCCAATATACATTCATCAAAGGTTATCCTGTTTATATTCACTGCACTCCTGGAGCTAAGTTGCAAGCCAGCTGATTTTATTTAGTGATAGGAATCTATATATGCATTTTTAAAATCTGATTTTAGATCCCCTTTAAACTCTTGACTTTCTTAAAGAAGCTTCAGCTGCACTGATTTGCCAGTTCCTAATCGAACTTATAAACTAGTCATGATATGTTTTTGAGTGATTATTTTAAGGCTTTTATATGGGGGTTATATGTAGGATAAAGAAGTAACATCAATATATACAGGTATAAAACCTTTTATAAGGGATCTTTCTGTAATTGGATCCCCATACCTTAAAGGACAAGGAAAGGCAAAGTCACTTGGGGGTGCCAAAATGTTAGGCACCCCCAAGTGACTTTAATCGCTAACCTTGTACCCCGGGCTGGTGCCCCTGTTAGGAGAAAACAGCACCAGCCCGGGGTACCTGGGGCGATGCGCCTCCTCCTTCCTGCTTCGTTTAGCTGCGACTATGCGGTAGGCGCATGCGCAGTAGAGTGAAAAGCCGACTTCTCTGTTAAAGTTCGGCTTTCCACTCTACTGCGCATGCGCGCGCTCTCAAAGCAGGAAGAAGTCAGCGCTGCAGCTACCCCGGGCTGGTGCTGTTCTCTCCCAACAGGGGCACCAGCCCGGGGTAAAAGGTAGGCGATTAAAGTCACTTGGGGGTGGCTAACATTTTGGCACCCCCAAGTGACTTTGCCTTTCCATGTCCTTTAAGACTACTAAAAAATCTTTTAAGCAATAAATATACCCGATAGGATTGTTTTGCCTCCAATAAGGATTAATTATATCTTGGTTGGGATCAAGTACAAGGTATGCGAGATGGCCTCAGTAATTTGGATCAGTCTTGATAACGGGTTTCCAAGTAACTGATCTCATACCTGTATACATGTTAAAACTACTGTTCTATGGGTGTGCACAGCACAGTGTCGGCCTAAGTGCAGCTACATTGAGCTGGGATTGGCTCAAAAATCAGGCTTTTGTTTTTTGTTTCGTTTTTTTTCTTGTGTGATTGGCCAGTCTGCACTCAGGCTGATGCTGTCATTGTTGGTGCAACTACATAAATCCTTTTCAATACACCTGCCTACAAAACACAGGCAGAGAGAAGCAGCCCTGTGTGCCCTCACCATTATTGTTTCCTTTCAATATGTAGAATCTGCTGTGTCTGTGTAAAAATGAAAATAAAAAATACATTTAAATTTCTTTATGGAAGTTCAGATAGTGTTAATGCACCTTTTCCATCTGAATAAGCTCATGTCAAAATGGGGGGGTATGTTTTCCTTTTAAATTACTTTGTACCTCGACTTTATTAGTTTGATTTAGAGTCCTGGTTGTTTTGTAGGCACAGTTTAGCGTTCATGCACCTTTAACTTTCTACACAGCTTCAGTTTCTCATTAACGGATTGTGGGCTCTGTTCTCAGGTATCTGTATCTGCTGATTTCCTAGTTTGCCGTGCATACTGGATGACAAGTGGAAACCTAGATACTGATAATCAGATTGAACTAGTACTTCAGAAGTATGCTCCCCAATTCAGGTAAGCCACTGCCTTGTCTTATGTATGTAAAGGCATGAGAGTCATAACTCCAGCACTGGCATAATAATGACCAGTTATGACCTACCGTGTGCTGAAAAGTAGAGATAACTTGTGGTGTGTCGTATGGTGTATATTCTCACTCCCCAAGGACTTGAATAATAATAAAAAAACAACAAAACACAAATACAAGAGTATTGTAGAAATGATACCTATATTGGCTAACAATAAAAATACATTGCAAGCTTTCGGAGCTCTAAGGCCCCTTCATCAGGCCTGATGAAGGGGCCTTAGAGCTCCGAAAGCTTGCAATGTATTTTCAAGGCGGTGTTTTCAGGTATAGATAGTATGAATGGCTAAGTTGTCCTTGTGGACTTTTTGATATAATATATTGCATAGGCAAAGTTAAGCAAGCAGAATTCTAGCTAAGCCTCCTGAACATCATGTAGATGTACTGTAGATGAAGTACTACCTGTGCAGCCCATTACTTGAGTAGCCTTTTTAAAGGTTTGGCAAAGCTGACACTGAGATGGTTCTTTTAGATTTAATTGAATGCTGTATAAAGAAGCAGTTACTGTTACTGTCACTCGGCAAATAATGGCTATTTATAGTTTTCCTGCCTCTGAAGAAAAACATGTAATTTATGTCTAGGGGGCAAATTTTATAAATTAGACAGTGAGACAACTTTAACATTAACTGCGTTTATTGCCAATAAGTCCAAAAAAGGTCTCTGGGTTTGTTTTGTACATGAAAGTAATCATTCTCATGGGGAACTTGCAGAAGGTTTCTTGACTGAGCACTCATCTAATGCTCTCTCATGTGGCCTCAAGTATTTGTTCTTTTTTTATGAACATAATTGTTTGTGCCGCAAAGAACACCTACATTAAGTATATAGGGTCAGCCTTAACAGGTTTTCTGTAGTTACCATACAATTTTACTACTGTTTAACAACCATTTTTTTTTTTGCAAATTGTATTCATTAAAACGTATTTATGTTTTCAGGCATCTAATGCTAACTCATCAAGTCCTTGGAAGTGTCCCCCAAGTTGTATTTGTAAGAGATAAAGAAGATGCTATGGTACAAGAGGTATGGAAATATTAAAGCCACACCATGCAGTTCCTGCAACTCCAGTCTTCTCTTCAAAAAGCACTTTGTAACAGGGAAGCTTGCTTGCTTTGACTGTTACAGGATTAATGTGCCCTGCTTTAGCACAGAAGAGCACCACCCCTTGCTGTTCCATACATCTCCAGCACTGCTTAGGCTATGATTCTCCAATGCCCACATTTTGAACAGGGTTGCAGAGCTTGACAGTGGAAGGGATGTAGATTAGAATAGATGAAAATGGACCAAGAGTGGTGGTAGTGGATGGGTGGGGGGATAGGGTGAAAAGAAGAGGAAAGTGATATGGCATAATGGACTGACATGAGAAATTCCTTTTTTGGTTTCAAATGGCTGAACCATTGCCATATTATTTGCAATCTATAGGACTGTCTAAAGGTGGCCACACACGTAGCAATTTTAAATCTTTCGTGCCACCAATATCATCGGTATGTGTATGACCAGCTTAACTGTGGCATTCTGTTGTGTCAGAGTCTCTTAAATTTGAGCACTCATAAATGCACACAACAGCCATTATTTGTTGTACTGTGCTTCTGACTCTTGGTTCTCCTCCAAGTCTATTAATCAGCTGGCTACTGCTACATTGTTTTAGTAGTCAGAAACAGTAGTACTTAGTAGCAGCTACTTGTCATGGCTACTAAACACCAGAAAATACCCTGCCATAGACAATACTGAGAATTGCCTCTGCTAAAACACATAGACAATGATCTGCATTGTCTATTTTTGGAGCTGTGACAAGAAGCTGCTACTAGTAGCTCCGTATGTCTTCACCCTTACAAGTAACCATGAATCCACTGAGATTTAAAAGTGAGCATTCTACAAATATTTAGTTCTCTGTACAGAATGTTTTAATGAATATTTACCAAAACAAAAAAAATCATTAAAATGGGGTGTGTTTCACTTTCAACAAATTGTTAAAGTTCCTAATTTATACCTTACTAAACCTAGTTTTGTGCAATAAAAATATTAATTTATATTTTTGTGTATTCTTTATTTACAGGTTGAAAGATTACTTGCTATTGCAGATTTTGGGGAAAACCATGACAGGTTAGTTTTCCACAAGGATGCTTTTTATAATGCATGATTCAAATAAAGATGTGTGCTGTTGGAATAAATGTGCTAAAAAAGAAAAAGTAAAATATGCATAGATAAAAACTGAGTGTTGTATTAATATTGATTCATTGCATGTCTATCCAAAGACCTTTATTACTGGCAACTTCTTTTTGTGCAGCGGCCTCTATTTAAAGTACAGGAAGAAGCCTGTGGGGACTTTCATAATAACACATATAGGGGCACATTTTACTAATCCACGAATCCGAATCACGAATGGGAAAAAATCGTATTGGAAACGAAAATTTCGGAAGATCGCAAATATCGCGAAAATGCTTACGAAAAAATCGTATTAGTCACGATAATATCGTATTGGCGATCCGAGAGTCACGAAATTTTCGTATCGAACAATTGTAAACAGCGGTAAAACCTTTCCAATTTTTTTCGTGCAAACGTCCGAAAAAGTCGTGCGGACGCCCGAAAAAATCTGCAAAAATACGCTCGGAGTGTTCGCATGAATGCTCGAGCGTTCGTGCTTTTGTAAATGTGCCCCATAGTGTAGTGAATTTAAAAACTTCTTAAAACACCTTAGTGTTATATAGTGCAAAATGTAAAAACTTCCCCTTTAAAACCTTTCATTTCCATACAACGATATACAAAAGATAGTAAAACTCCTTCATGTTACCACACCAGCATTAGCCATTATGACACGGGTAGCTCTCTACCTGTTTCACAGTGTGTTGATAGGAGTTGTAGTGCCATCAATAACCTTTTTATTCAACTAGTATTACATACTGAGGAATGATATTGAAAGGGGTGGTTCACTTTAAGTTATCTTTTAGGATGTTATAGAGCAGTGATCCTCAACCAGTGGCTGGAGAGCAACATGTTGCTCACCAACCGCTTAGATATTGCTCCCAGTGGCCTCAAAGCAGGTGCTTATTACATAGTAACATAGTAAGTTGGGTTGAAAAAAGGCGTACGTCCATCACGTTCAACCATAATGCCTATATATAACCTGCCTAACTACAAGTTGATCCAGAGGAAGGCAAAAAACCCCATCTGAAGCCTCTCTAATTTGCTGCAGAGGGGAAAAAAATAATTCCTGACTCCAAGATGGCAATCGGACTAGTCCCTGGATCAACTTGTACTAAGAGCTATCTCCCATAACCCTGTATTCCCTCACTTGCTAATAATCCATCCAGCCCCTTCTTAAAGCTATATAATGTATCAGCCAGTACAACTGATTCGGGGAGGGAATTCCACAACTTCACAGCTCTCACAGTAAAAAATCCTTTCCGAATATTTAAATGGAACCTCCCTTCTTCTAAATGGAGTGGGTGCCCTCGTGTCCGTTGGAAGGACCTACTGGTAAATAAAACATTAGAAAGGTTATTATATGATCCCCTTATATATTTATAAATAGTTATCATGTCACCTCTTAAGCGCCTCTTCTCCAGTGTAAACAGACCCAACTTGGCCAGTCTTTCTTCATAACTGAGACTTTCCATACCCTTTACCAGCTTAGTTGCCCTTCTCTGGACCCTCTCTAACTCAATAATGTCCCGTTTGAGCACTGGAGACCAAAACTGAACAGCATATTCTAGATGGGGCCTTACCAGCGCTCTGTAAAGGGGAAGAATAACCCCCTCCTCCCGTGAATCTATACCCCTTTTAATACAGCTCAAATCCTTGTTTGCCCTTGCAGCTGCTGCCTGGCATTGCTTGCTACAGCCAAGTTTATTATCTACAAGGACTCCAAGGTCCTTCTCCATTATGGATTTGCCTAGTGCAGTCCCATTAAGGGTATACAGGGCTTGCATATTTTTACATCCCAGGTGCATGACCTTACATTTATACACATTAAATCTCATCTGCCACTTGGCTGCCCAGATTGCCAGTTGGTCAAGATCCTGCTGCAGGGATGTCACATCCTGGATAGAATTGACTGGCCTGCAGAGTTTTGTGTCATCTGCAAACACTGATACATTACTCATAATACCCTCCCCCAAGTCATTTATGAACAAGTTAAACAAAAGTGGACCCAGTACAGAACCCTGAGGGACCCCACTGAGAACCTTATTCCAAGTAGAGAACGTACCATTAACAACCACCCTCTGTACCCGATCCTGTAGCCAGTTTTCAATCCATGTGCAAACGACTTCACTAAGACCAATAGACCTTAGTTTAGAAAGCAGTCGTTTGTGAGGAACGGTATCAAATGCTTTGGCAAAATCTAAATAGATTATATCTACTGCATCCCCACTGTCCAGCTTCTTACTTACCTCATCATAAAAAGCAATTACATTGGTCTGACATGACCTGTCCTTCATAAAGCCATGCTGATTACTGCTCATAATGGCATTCTCCACTACATAATTTTGTATGTGATCCCTTAACAAGCTTTCAAATAACTTGCCCACCACGGATGTCAAACTTACAGGCCTATAATTGCCAGGCTGAGATCTTACTCCCTTTTTAAATATGGGAATGACATTCGCCTTCTACCAATCCCTAGGTACCATACCTGATGAAAGAGAGTCTGAGAATTTCAGAAACAAGGGCCACTGTAATTCTGCCCCTAGCTCTCTCAGTACCCGAGGGTGTATTCCATCTGGCCCAGGTGCCTTGTTTACATTTATCGTGTGTAACCCTTTAAGCACCATATCCTGTGCCAACCACTGTGAAGTTGGAGCTGAGGCAACAGTGCTGCTATTGGGTGGGACTTGGCCCACTGGCTCCTCTACTGTATACACAGAAGAAAAGAACTGGTTAAGCACATCTGCCTTTTCTGTATCCGCTGTAACCATATTGCTACTATAACTCAATGGGGCCACACCCTCAACCTGCATCTTTTTACTATTAATATACTTAAAAAACTTATTTTTGAATTCCTTGCTTGGAGACACATTAGGGTTGCATAAAAGCCAGGTGTACTGACAGAGAGAACCTCCTTGAGGCTGCCAGTCTACATAGGGGTTACCAAATAGCCAATCACTGCCCATATTTTACACCCCCAGAAATTGTTTTATGCTTGTATTGCTCTTTTTATATTTGAATGTGGTTCTTGGATAAAAAAAGGTTGCGGTCCTATTCCTTTGCAACTCTGCAATTGGTCACCATTATTATAGTTGTTTAATTATTTGCCTTCCTTTTCTGCCTCTTTCTATTTTTTCAGATGGGTGTCACTGACTCTAGCACATAAACTACTGCTTTCTAAGGCTACATCTGTACTTTTTATTACTTCTCTTTCTATTCAGTCCTTCACATTTTCATATTTGTTTCTCTATCACTATCTGGTTGCTTGGGTAAATAGGACCTTAGAAACTAGATAGCTGTTGAAATACCAAACTGGAGAGGTGCTGAGCAAAAAAGTGAAATAACTGAAAAACTACAAAAAAGACCAATTGCAAAATGTCTCAGAATATCACCGTCTGCATCATCTGCATTAAACCACCACTTTAACTACAGCACTGCTACTAGATCTGTGTGTGCCTACATAAAATACAGCTTGTATCTGCTTAAAAAAAAGAAAAATTATTCCACAATGCTGCAGCACTCTTTTTACCTGACTGAAGCGATTGATACAACCCCTTTAGGGCAGTGACACACACGGCGAGTAATCTCCCCGCAATGCCATCCCACTGGCTAGAATATAAATTGCCGGTGGGATGGCATACGTGGCACCGTGATTTGCCGAAGTTGCCTTGAGAGGGAACTTCGGGTGACTTTGGCAAATCGTGCCATTCTAGCCGAATGGAAATTAGTCACCCGTGACAATGAAGATTTGCCACACAGCGACTAATCTCCCCGTGTGTCACTGCCCTTAAGGGTGAAGACACACGGAACTACTAGTAGCAGCTACTTGTTGTGGCTACTAAAACAGACAATGCTGATCATTTACTGATAATTGTCTCTACATGTGTTTTAGCAGAGGCCATTCTCAGTATTGTCTATGGCAGGGTGTTTTCTGGTGTTTAGTAACCATGAAAAAGTAGCTGCTACTAAGTAGCTCTGTCAGTCTTCAACCTAACTAACTAGTGTTTGTTTACTTACTATTCTCTTAAGGGAATTGAACTCCACATCATCAGGTTCCACCACAGTCTCTCAGGTTACACCTGCAAGTATGTTTGGAATTGACCATGCTGACCTGAACAAACAAATTTTGGACTATAAAAGAAAAATGAAAGACAGGATAAAAGAAAGTGATCACAGTACTTTGTCACTGAAGCAACAAGAACAGCTTGCAGAGATAAGGAAGCAAAAGATGTTAAAGAAAAAGAAGCACAAAGGGACCGTTCATGATGAAGTTGACTCCCTAGAGAACTATTTGCTGAGCAAGTACAATGACACGTACCCAGATGAGGAGGCAGTAGTGGCAGAAGAAAATGAACTAGACTTTGAATTGGAAGAAGAAATAAAGGAACTTGAGGAAGAAGGCAAAAGTGAGAATAAAGACAATACTCCTGTAACAAGTAAAAACTCCTAGTTTGCTTTTGTGGATATTGTTTAATGTGAAGAGATTTATCCATTTTGGACGGCTTTTCTGACTATCCTCCTGCAATCATCTTTAGTATATTGCACTTAGTCTGTATAATGGTAGATGCTATGCTGCTGTGTTTGTATGAGATTGTCACTTCCTAAGTGGGACATTGAGGAATAGTGGGGATGTTATGTATGAATAGATTAGTGAGTTCAACCTATGCAATGTGTAACTGCAAAGCTATAAGCTAAAATCAGTGGATCCCACAGAACCTAATAAATATGCTGTTATTTATCATGCAGTTTATCATCACTTTAAACTCAAGATGAAGAGACTCCCTTATGTGTCCCCCTTTTTTTATCCCTTTTCTTTTTCGTATTATGTATTACTTATATATAAATAAAAAATGTGACACAAGATAAACTGCTCATATGCAACTATGATCATCACTATAGCATTTTTTACAGTTTGTTCCTGATCAGTGCTACAAGTTTGGACTTGCATTTGACTCATTTTATGTTTAATTCCTCAGTGGATCATAGTCTTCCAAAACTGAGGTCGGCCCTTTAAGAGATCCTGGAGCTCTGACTAGATGGTCCAGCTGCATTTCCAGTTAGTGTTAGATTTGGGGTAATATTACAATACACAGACAAGAACTACAATAGTCCCATGTAGCCATAGTAATGTGGGTTCACCAATTAAATAAGATAAACTTTTGTTTAAACGGATCCATACTTTGTATGCACTTGATGGGCTCCCATTCCTTAAGTCAGATTAATAAGTCAAATTAAACAATGGTGACTAATTTTATATGCCATGTATTGTCCAATATCAGGTATTTAGAAACCTTCTTGTTTGAAACTAGTGTTACCATTCTGTCCATGCCCCCAGTATGCATCATTTAAGAGAAACAGAGGGGGTGGTATATTTTTGTGTTTATATAAAATTATAAAAAAAGTTATTCAAATCCAATTGACTGTATCAGTCTATTTTCTCAAAAAATACAAGCGCTAAGGGTAAACATTAATTTGCTGGCCTAGATGTTATTGAAACTATGACAGAATATCTTATGCAGCAATGTTTCTATATCTCTGTAAATTTCTTATGAACCAAGACAGGTAAGTGCAACTGCCTATGACTAAGTACCGGATGGGTACGAAACGCATAAGGTGGCATTTTGTGGGGTCTGTATGCTTTTAATATGGATATTTGAATAAAAATTTGATTTTTTTTTTTTTTTTTTTTGATAAGACAGGTAAGTGGTCAAAATAAGATATCCAAAAAAGAGAATTACCAAGCACCCAGGAAGAGTATAACATATAGGTGTATTAGTCTAAAAAAAACTTTTTTTTTCTCACACCAAAGTCCTACAATAGGGGCTTTTTCTTTAAATTAATCTTCAATCCAGAATAAACTGATCAAAATGGCAGTTTGTAATATAAAGGAAATATTTTCTTGTTGTAGAAAAACCAAGCTTCCCCTTTATAGTTCTGATGTTCTTGTGTAGTGAGAAAACATCTGTTCTTGGAACTGCGATCAAACAGTGATCCTTCAAAATTAATTTTAAAAAAAGTACAATGGTGCTGGCTGTTTATTTTCTCTCAATATTACTCATGTTTTTTATTTAGCTTTATAATGTAACTGTATCAAATTAGGCCCTATTCTATTCATATTCCAGTCTGTCATACAAACAACTGTCTGGTTGCTAGTTTTTTTTCTTTTCACCTTTCATAGTCCTGCTGTAGTGGTACATTCTCTTTACAAGAAGCCAACAAAGGAATAAGGAAATGGTATGTCATTTCTGAAAGTGTGTGTAGTCAAAATTAGAATTATTTTATTATCAGGAAATAAAATTTGTTAAGGGTATAGTAGCCTTTTAATTTTATCAAAAATAAAGGAGCTTTGGTCTCGTTTACTAAAATAGTGTGCAAGAGCCATACATAAAGTACCTGTCCCTAAAGGCAGTGGTCCCCAACCTTTTTTGCACTAAGGACCGGTTTCAAGCAAGACAATTTTTCCAAGGACCGGCGGGAGTGAATGCGCATTTCAGGCGCATAATAAAACACAATAAACAAATCAGTGCATAGTATATAATTATTGCACATATAATGTAAATGTAATTATTTTATATTATGCACTTTATTCCTATTGTTATTACATTTTTTTTTGCCAAATAATATCTTTATTGAACAACAAGAAAAAAAAAAAAAAAAAGACATTTACATTGTGCATTGGTATATGTTGGGTGTTAATACTTGGTAGGGTCTAGTCCATGGGCATTCCATTTGGTGCTGGGGCCTAATGAATTGTTATTGGGGAGCAATTGCCACTGGTGGGGGGTCTCCTGGGGGGATGGGGACTGGGGTGCCGAGACAGTCCGTCCAGTGGCGCCAAATTTGTATAAAGGTAAGCATTTTTCCTCTTTTGTCCAAATTGTTTTTTTCTAAAGCAGTTTCATCCATGGCCTTTTTTCCATTCTTGGGGGTGCCTGGTCTTTCCAGTGCAGAGTAAGTATTCTTCTGGCATGAAACATAGCTTTTGAAATGAACAGCTTTGTGTGGTTGTCCAAGTTATCATTCAAGTCCACTGCCAATAAACAATTTCTAGCGGTACCTGCACCCCAGCCTGGGATGGCAATTGTGAGCCATCTTATTATTTCTTCCCAATATTGTTTTATACTCGGGCTGTTATTACATTTTAATATATAAATTACACACAACTTACCATAATCAGTGGGAGACCTGGGCTTGTTTCCCTGCAACTAGGCGGTCCCATCTTGGGGTGATGGGAGAGTGACACCTGTGTCACCGAACACGTGTGTTCCTTATGTTCAGTCTACTCTGTAATCTCGTTTTGGTTGCTGTCACTGCAGAAAACCCAACTTTACAAAGATAGAATGTTGGAAATGGAAGCAGGGTTTTCTGTGCTTTGTGGCAATCAGGATATTCCACCTTGACTCTACTCCCAAACATATGGTGATTTGAAGTTGTCTCAAACATACTTTTAAGACCACCGTCATTTGCAACATTAAGCAGTTGATCCTCTTCTAGCACAGACAAAGTCGATTCACCTGGCTTGTGAAATTCACCTGGTTGCGGATCCATTCCATCCCAGTTCGAGGGTCTTTTGCAGTTGGGAAGTAATACTCAAACTGTTTTGAAAGCTAAGATAGGTGATCCTGCACCAACTGGGAGAATGAAGGCACAGGTTCAGTCTTTTCTAAAAGCCCTGCTAATGTTTGAAACATGTCAAAAATCCCAGTGTTCACTTGTCGTACTCATGATTCCAGTTTGGCTTTGAATGCAGCCACTCTATCTGCTGACTTGAATTCACATTTTGTTCTCCCTTGAAGTGACAGGTTGAGCAGGTTGAATATGTCACACAAATAATCAAGTTTTTTGACCCATTCTGTGCTACTGATATGTGCTGCCAATGGTGACTGGTTTTCTAAAAGAAATCTCTCAAGGGGCTCTCATAACTCAAAAACTCTGGCCAGCGATCTACCTTTAGAAAGCCATCTCACTTCTGTGTATAAGAGAAGAGGTTTGTGCTCAGCATCCGTCTCCTCACAGAGCTGCTCAAACAGACGTGAGTTAAGGGCATGTACTTTTTAATCACATCATGCAAAACGTTAAGTTCAGGTGACATCTTTCTGCTAGCCAGCATTTCTCTATGGATGACAGTGCGTAGATTCACATTCAGAAGCAACCTCCTTGATCTAAGTAGTTAAACCAGAAAGCCGACCAGTCATGGCAGCCGCTCCATACGTGCATACACCAACACAAAATGACCAATTCGGTTTTCCTGATATGTAATCATTCAAAGACTTGAATAGATGTGCAGCTGTGGTGTTGGTTGGCAACAATAATGCACATAACATATCCTCATGCACATCCTCCTGAAAAATATATCACACAAAAACAAGCATTATTGCCTTTATTTTCAATACCGGTAGACTCGTCAACCTGAATTGCGGACCACGGTAACCACAACTGTGGTTGTGCTTATGGTGCTAGCCGAAAGAGGAACACGTGCCACCTTTTGAACTGCAGCCTCTCCTAAAAGTTTACGGCAAATGTCCTTAGCAGCAGGAAGGTTCAACTTTTCAGCAATAGTAAAGGGCTTCTTAGCTTTAGCAAAGCAGTTAGTGACTAAAAATGATACCCTTAGTGCAAAAACATTTAATGAAGTGGTGGGCTTCAATAATTGCTTTTGTCCTTCATGTTCATTTTTTTCTTTTGAAAAACTCCAAAGGCTTGTTTTTTAATGCAGGGTGCTTGGTCTCCATGCGATGAAGCAGTTTTGAAGGTTTCATTGCTTCATTGGATAACCGTTCACCACATATTATACAGCGGGAATGGAGAATGTGAATAACCTGTTGCAATGAACCTGTATTTTAAGTAAGACTCTTGGTACTTTCTTTTAAATGCAGCTTTTTTGGGGGGGCAGTCTTGGAGTCTTCTGCTGTCTCTTTATTGGGTCTTTCCCCATTTTCAAAGAGTCTCTGCAGTGACATTTGTTTACTCATTTTTGTGTCTGTAATGATGCAGGGTGCACCTGGCACAAGGCAAATATCTCTTTGCCTGGCTAGCTCTAGCAGAGCGTGCAGACAGTTAAGCCGATGGGAGATCTCACAATGGGACACTAACCCCCAATATGAGGAATATGAAGCAGGTTGCCTCTGAAGCTGTCATATATAGCAGTTTAATATGGTGCGTCGTGTTATTCACGGCATTATTTCCGCACCGCGTGCATTTGCGTCAGTGCGTGCGGTGGGTTCATTCACACCGTTACACGTTTATTCGCGCCTTTATGCGCGCATCACTTCTCTCACGACGCCACAGCTGTATTTCTGCCTGAAACTGCATACTCAAGCATTTTAGGCAGAAATATGCTGCATGTGCTTGCATCCAGGCGGATTCAGTGCTTCTGGGTGCAAGCACAGTGTAAAGATTCCTACAACAGAGGGGCTGATTCTCTTCCCCACATCTGGCATCAGCCTAATAGGAATATTGCTGCTCTTAAGCCTTTGTCTTTATTTATTGGGACTCCAGCCTAAAGCAACACTGCTTTACAACTGCCACTGACAAGGTCTTAGTTCACATTTAAGTTAACCTTTAGCATGATATAACATGGCCAGTTTTTATAATATTTTTTTTGTTTTATTATTTTTTATTTTTTCTTGCCAGCCTTCAAATGGGGTCACTGAGTCCAGCAGCCAAATAGTATTGCTTAGTGAGGCTAAGGGGCCCATTTACTTACTCACGAACTGGCCGAATGCGTCCGATTGCGTTTTTTTCGTAATGATCGGTATTTTGCGATTTTTCGGCTAATTGTTGTGACTTTTTCGTTGCCATTCCGAATGTTGCGCAAAATCTGGCGATTTTTTCGTAGCGTTAATACTTGCGCGAAAAGTCGCGACTTTTTCGCAGCTTTCGCGCCGAGTACGAAAGACTGAAGCAACACTGCTTTACAACTGCCACTGACAAGGTCTTAGTTCACATTTAAGTTAACCTTTAGCATGATATAACATGGCCAGTTTTTATAATATTTTTTTTGTTTTATTATTTTTTATTTTTTCTTGCCAGCCTTCAAATGGGGTCACTGAGTCCAGCAGCCAAATAGTATTGCTTAGTGAGGCTAAGGGGCCCATTTACTTACTCACGAACTGGCCGAATGCGTCCGATTGCGTTTTTTTCGTAATGATCGGTATTTTGCGATTTTTCGGCTAATTGTTGTGACTTTTTCGTTGCCATTCCGAATGTTGCGCAAAATCTGGCGATTTTTTCGTAGCGTTAATACTTGCGCGAAAAGTCGCGACTTTTTCGCAGCTTTCGCGCCGAGTACGAAAGATTCGGATTCATTCAAGCTTCAGTATGGTGACTTTTCTTGGGCCAGGTTGGAGCTGCAGGGTGCCATTGAGTCCTATGGAAGGCTTCCAAAATCATGCTAAGTCTGAAAGTTTCGCCCGCCGCTTACGAGCGCTCAATACGAAAAAGTTGCGACAAGATACGAGCGCATCGTAATGGCTACGAAAAACTCGCGTTTTTTCGCGCAAATCGTATTGGTAACGAAATACGAAAAAGTCGCAAAATGTTCGTTTTCCAAACGGAATTTTCCCAATTTGGATTCGAATTCGTGTCTTAGTAAATGTGCCCCTAAATGTTATTATTTTTTTGTTTGTTTCTGTTCATGCTTCTCAATATCCCTATTTTATATTTCAGTCGCTAGCGTAATTTGGGCCTGGAATTCCAAAATAGGAGTGAAAATTGTCTCAGAATTGCACTCTTTTTAAAGGTGAACAACCCTTTATAAGTACTGATTTCCCATTGCACACTGTGCATTCATCTTTTTTTCTTTTTTTTTTTTGCACCAAATGAATCATACATAAATGGTTGTCATGCCCTCCTGATGCTTGTAACATCCCCCATATGGAATAAAAGGCACAAAATTTGACCAGGCCCGGTAACTAGGCCTACCTTTAGACTCACGTGTGCGTGTACGTCTACCAAAAGATGCCTGGGAAAGGTAAAAAAAAGATGGTTGCTCTATCCTCCAACCCAAACCAGTGCATTTTTTGTTTCCTAAAAGAAGCAGAGGCCTGTGGGGGAAAAAAGCAAACCCTAGTGAATTCAGTCCTAATGTATAAGGCATCTTCCTCACTTTATCCGTGTAAAACGTTGGATAAAATTACTGTACTGTACAAAATGTACATTGCAAAATGCCTACCAAATTCATGGCAGTTTGCCCCATCTTCTCATTTCATCCTGTATGTGACAAATGTCATGGAACATATATTGTTCTGTATAAAAGTGAGTACTAATGATACTCAGGATGCATATCTACATACGTGTTTTTGTTAAAGGAGAAGGAAAGGCTAATAAAGAGTTAATCTCAAGCTGCAGCTTCAGTTGTCTCAATAGTGCCCTTAAGTCTCCCCATATTTCACCTGTTCAGATGATCAGAAGCCAAAAAGGAAGAAAAAACTCTGAGCTGTGTAAAGAAAGTTCCCATAATGCCTCACTCCTGCACAGGCACCCAGACCAAGTGAACATGCTCAGTTAGTTAGACTATGAGTCAGCTTCCTGCTGATTGGCTCAGATCCACATTCCTAACGGGGGGGAGAGTGAGTTCTTAGCATTCTTAAGGAAGCGGGGAGCAGGAGAGAGCAGAAAGCTGATCTATGGCAAGGTCTATGGCAGAGAAAAACAGACACAACTAATCTTTTTACAGAGAAGTCAGTGCAGCATTTCTGTGAGTGCTTATGGCTGTATTTACATAGACCTTTCTGATAAAGCTTACTTAGTTTTTACCTTTCTTTCTCCTTTAAATAGAGAATTAAACATGAAAGCCCCCCAAAAAAGTGATAATTTCCTATAAATGTAATATCTCCCTATTATACTTTGAGCTAATTAATAAAAAAAAATTGACTGTACAGTCTGTTATAAGGAGACACTAATGAACATGCATCTTGTAACTGTAGTACAGGTATGGGACCTGTTATCCACAATGCTGGAGTCCATGGGTTTTTCCAGATAAATGGTCTCTCCTTTAAAGGAGAAGGAAAGGCTAATAAAGAGTTAATCTCAAGCTGCAGGCATACCTTCAGTTCTCTCAATAGTGCCCTTAAGTCTCCCCATATTTCACCTGTTCAGATGATCAGAAGCCAAAAAGGAAGAAAAAACGCTGAGCTGTGTAAAGAGGATTCCCATAATGCCTCGCTCCTGCACCGACACCCAGACCAAGTGTATATGCTCAGTTTGTAAGAGTCAGCTTCCTGCTGATTGGCTCAGATCCACATTCCTAAGGGGAGGGGGAGTAAGTCCTTAGCATTATTGAGGGAGGGGGGAGCAGGATAGAGCAGAGAGCTGTGTGTCTCTGGCACATGAATTACAGACACAAGAAATCTTTTTACAGATAAGTCAGTGCAGTGTTTCTGTGAGTGCTTATGGCTGTATTTACATAGACCTTTCTGATAAAGCTTACTTAGTTTTTACCTTTCTTTCTCCTTTAAGAGGGGCCTGGATGAGTTCTTGAATAAGCATAGTATCCAGGGCTATTGTGATACTACAATCTACAGTCAGTACTGATGTTGGTATATATAGTTTATGTATGTGAGTGTATAGATAGGTAAGTATAGGTTGTGTGTGCCGGATTTACTTGGAAGGGTTGAACTTGATGGAATCTGGTCTTTATTCAACCCAATGTAAATATGTAACTATGTAATATGGATTTATGCAACTAAGTTACCATCAAGTACAAGCTACTGTTTTATTATTACAGAGAAAAAGGAAATTATTTTTAAAATTGAAATCATTTAATAAAAAATGGACTCTGTGGGAGATTAGCTGTTTGGGGGATGTTCTTCCCCTAAGTCAAAGGTTTCTGGATAACGGGTTTCTGGATAAGGGATCCCATACCTCTAATAGTAAAGTATACAATAAATCTAAAAAGGAATGACATTCTTTAAAAATATTGATTTCAGCACATATAGCCCCAGTGTTTCTTAGGAAATTGAGCCAGATTTCCATGTAATTATGTACAACTATTTTACATTTATTATTTCCATTTAACATTAATGTATGCCGGTTCAGTGGGATGTTTGACTAGCAGCTGTCTCTCCAAATGACATGGTTTTACTATTGTATATATACAGTATCTTGATTTAAAGGGGTGGTTCAACTTTAAGTTGACATTAAGGGGCACATTTACTAATCCATGAACGTCCGAAAAGCGTCTGAATGCGTTTTTTTCGTAATGATCGGTACTTTGCGACTTTTTCGCAAATTGACGCGACTTTTTCGAGCTCTCAATGCGAAAGATGCGACAATTCGCGAAAGTCGTAATGGCTATGAAAAAGTCGCGACAATTCACGAAAGTCATAATTGCAATGAAAAAGTCGCGACAATTCACGAAATTTGTAATGGCTATGAAAAAGTCGCGACAATTCGCGCAAGTCGTAACGGTTACGAAAAAGTCGCGACAATTTACGGAAAAGTCGTAGCGGCGACGAAAAAAATCACAAAAAATACGAAAAAGTCGCAAAATGTTCATTTTCCAATCCAAATTTTTCTCATTTGGATTCGTGGATTAGTAAATCAGCCCCTTAGTATGTTATAGAATGGCTGATTATTAGCAACTTTTCAATTGGTCTTCATTTTTTATTTCTTATAGTTCTTAAATTATTTGCATTTTTCTTTTAACCCTTTCCAGCTTTCAAAAGGGGGTCACTGACCCCATCAGCCAAAAACAATTGCTTTGTAAGGCTACAATTTTATTGTTACTTTTTATTACTTATCTTTCTATTCAGTCCCTTTCATATTCATTTTCCAGTCTCTCATTGAAACCACTACCTGGTTGCTAGGGTAATTTAAACCCTAGAAACTGATACCTGCTGAAACTCCAAACTGGAAAACTGGAATTTTAAATCATTAAAAAACCACAGGAAATATACATTGAACCAGTTGCAAACTGTCATACTAAACAATTATTTTCAGGTGAACAACGTTATTATTTCTTTATTTATTTTTGTTGTTGTTTCTATGTAGTTTTAATTCTGTTTTGTCAGTGGCAGGTATATCTTTATTTTATCTCAGGGGATTTTTGACATTAATATTGATTTATTTTATAAAGCAATACAAATTATTTGATATTTGACTGAAAATTCTTTTGTAAGAAAGTGGCGAGTCTGTCTAGTTTATTTATAAAGATACTGGGTTGTGGACATGTTTGCATCATCTTCGCTGTGACTGAATTAATTCATTATGATGACATCACAATTCTAGTACTCTATCCATCATTATCAAATAAGGTTGCTGTAATGCTGTAAACAATTACAAAGCAGTGTGAGAGAATTCAAGCCATGATATTTGGGACTTGACGGGTCCATTTCCACATAACAAGGAATCCAAAGAACAATGAACAGCTTGCTACCATTGTGTATTCCAGGCTGCACAATTGGCTGTAAGTAGCCATCATAAAACTATTAGATAGTCTGTTCTTTTAGCGCAGCCTTGCCGTCTCCTACTAAGAATTCAGTAAAGAGAATAATGACATTGCTTTATGGCAAAGCGTAATAGTACTATGAACTACAGTGGGAAACCTGGTAAAAACAAAAGCTAATTAATATATTATCATCCTCTTTGTATAATTCACCTTAGCCATCCCCTGGTGGTTGAGTAAAATATCTCTTGAATTTCAATGGTATTTATAGATGACTAGTGCTTTCCTTTAATTCAGTTGTCAGGATTAAGAATGGGCAGCAATTCTGATTTTGTCAACTCCAGAGCACCTATTGCTCACATATGGGTAAAATCTATCCCTGTCTGCTCCATGCCAGTACTTGATAGTAGAATAGAAGGGAAGGGTGCACTGATTTCTTTTGAGGACTATTGCCCTACACCATGTATTATTGGCAGAAAGTGATTGTGTGTCCTTCTCTTCTGGCAATTTTTCCCCTCTGGGCTGATCAGTTACATTCCATAGAAAACTATCTATCATCTATCTGTCTGTCTCTCTCTCTCTCTATTGATCTATCTATCATATATCTACAGTATCTGTCTATCTGACTGCCTATCAATCTATCATCTTTCTATCACCTATCATTTGTCCATCAATCTATTATCTATCTCATCTAGCTTATCATTCTATCTATCAACCTATCATCCATCTGTCTAGCTATCTATCCATCATCTATCTATCTGTCTACTCTGTCTCGGTTGGCCAAATTCTTGGAGGGGTGCCATATTTAATCAATATATTTAGATAAAGAAGTGCTTCCATCCCTTATCCAAAAAAAAGGTCAAACTCATGGATGTGCATGCATGTGTCAGGCAGGCTGTGTAAAGCAACGATAGGTGTTAATTATTAAAACCCCCTTTTTGTTTGTCTTTCCTTTGCAGAGATCTCCCCTCCTGCCAGGTACAGGTAAAAATACCTTTATATGTTGATATGTACCTTTATATGTTTTTCCCTAATCAGATTCCATTAAGTAGGAATTAGTAGATGGATTTTATAATCTTGGTACATGTATTAGTAATGACTTTATAAAGGGACTCTATATAGCTACTGCACATTGCTAGCTAGGACTCTATATAGGTATATCTATATCTAGCCATTGTTACCAGCAGTATTTATTTTTTTTTCTCCCCCAATGTGCTCTCCACGTATATATGTACAATCCCAACCCCTTATTAACATCATTGTATAAGCATAATGATTATATTTAACTCTTTACTATCACATTAAGTTGAATAAATAGGAGGGCATAGTAAATAGCAATTGGTTGCATTTACTCAATCATCTTTCTACTGAGAATGAAAATACTACTGGTTTTCCCAAATATTTTTTCCTAAATATTCAATTTTCCCATAACTATTTCTATAGGATAAAATCAAAAGGCACAACACTTTGTTTCCCTCCAAAAAGGATGAAAAAAAAATCAAGGTTAATGGTATTTTCCTATTGGTTGTTTTATTATGGGAGGCATTACACTTGACAACGCCCACATTATCTGCATACAATGGGCTGGGTCTAGACCACGTGATCGAGCTTCGTCATGATATTGTAATTTAGCCCGCCTCTTCCTGACGTCATCTACTTCCACCAAGTAACGTGACAGCCTGATTGTACTGGGGAGTTAATAGGGGTACAAGGCAGGGTACATCTGTAAGATTGGGGGGCCAATTTGGGGGCAGTTTGAACCCCAAATGTGACAAAGTATTCTGTTGTATCTAAAGTACACACATTGCAATTAAATAATATAGACCCCTCAAATATTGAGTGAAGGAAAGGCGTGGTCTAATTGGACACTAGTCTGTATGTAAATTGTAGGGTATTTGACGTCACTTCCTTGCGCTCAACTCGGCCGCCATTTTGCGGCGGAGTGATTGGGGGGGAAGGAGGATCGTTGGCGGGACCGGGCAATAGCGAAGCGGGCGTTATCCCAATTCGCGCACATCCACCCACACGGTGTAGGGGGCAGATAGGAGACGTACACACACACACAGCAGGGGTGGGGCGTTTGATGTCACTGGTCCATTAAGAGTGAGTAGAACGAATAGAATAATAAAGGAAGAGGCGGACCCGAGTCCCACACACAGAAGAAGAGCAGCCGCCTCACCAGCGCTGTTGGGTAAGTACGATACCCCGGGCAGGGGCAATACTGGGGCTGCAACATGTGCTGCAACATGTGCTGCAGGAGGCGCCAACTATCTAGCGCTGCGTTTTTGTATGTAGAGATATATATCCCATGGGTTCCTATGGGATGTGACAGCTATGAGCCGAGTGTGTAGCGCTGTTCTTTGTGCGCTTGCGAGTCGCTCTTCTGCCCGCTGCCTTCCAGCTACAGGGAACTACAGCTACCATCATCCTCTGCTGGGCGCCCTCCGGCTCTTTCCCATTTTCTGCAAATACTCTGTGTATTGTTGAGCTTGCTGTGTGCCCGGGTACCTCTCCCTGCCTCCAGTCAGTGCCAGCTGGCGCTACTTTCACTCATTCATTATTAGCATGCCCTTTGCCTCTAGTGGCTGCGTCTTGTCTGGGGCAACGGGATATTTACAGCTCAAAACTTGTGTTTGTGGCTTGCTTTGAGCATAACACTTTCATTGTGTTTTCACTCTGCGCTAGGGTTGCCGCCTGGTCGGTGACAATTCTGCTTCATCCCATTGTTATTAATAGGGAAGAAAGATAAATATGTAAGAAGATTTTTTTCCCAGAACAACTCTGCACCTTAAAGGAGACCTAAAGGTAAAATCACGGGGTGCCAGTATTTAGTGAAAGCTGAACTTACACACAAATGTCCTATTTGTTTTACACTCCTGTACATGTGTAAAAGAAGACAGAACAGGAGGGAAGGTTGCGCCAATGAGCTTCTACGCAAATACCCCAGGAGCCACAAACATATACAGAAAGACCCAGATGTTTGTCAAACCTACATATCACCTACGTAAATAACACTATGAAAAGTCATATACATGCAGTAGATAAATAGAAATAAACGAACAACAAGACCTTTTTTATTACCTTTCTGCAATACATGGAAGCCATGGCACCTGGTCACATTATTAACCAGCAGCAGAACTAATTGGCTGCAATGACATATGAAAAGCAAACTAATATCATAAAATGAAATTGATTATCAAAAATAAATCCCTTATTGTTTCTATACATTATACTACCACCACAAGCTGATATTGCATTTTGTAAATCTTTTTGTACCATTTTGACAGCAAAACAATTACCTTTTTACATGGTTGTTATCCGTGGATGGCATATTGTTTGGTTAAAATGATCTTTTAACAATACAACCATTCATCTGAGAATGATAAAATCTAACTGTATTATGGCTACCTTTGCTCCAAGCTGTGCTTTATATTTCAATGCAGCTTCAACTTCTAGGGCTGCTGTATTCCTTCTTATTTATATCCCCCATATGTAACTGATTTTAAAACATTCCCAGTTTTCTCCATTGTTGCTTTCCTTACATCTACCTGTCCTGTCTGGTTGCCCCATTCCTTTTACACCATTCACAAGCCCTGCACCCGTGGTGCATCTGTTCAAGTTCTTGAGTTACAGAGGAATATGTTTGTGAAGATTCTCATTCATCCAGGTCATGGTATATCTGTAGTAAAAATCAACTGGACTTACTGTGTTTTAGGTTTCGCCAGTCATCCAACTGGCTTTCTGAATTCAGAATTAAATAAGGAAAGCCAGTTGGATAACTGGCGAAACATCTTCAAGAAAAGCACAGCAAGCCCAGTTGATTTGGCTTATTACTAGCTAGTAGTGATGTGCAGACCAGCCTAAAGGTGGCTATACACGTGGCGATCTGACGATGTTTCGTACGACCATTGGTCG
Organism: Xenopus tropicalis; assembly: GCF_000004195.4. Lineage (NCBI taxonomy): Eukaryota > Metazoa > Chordata > Amphibia > Anura > Pipidae > Xenopus > Xenopus tropicalis. Next base: position 96,914,482 of record NC_030682.2, on the reverse strand, counting down.
CACGAAACATCGTAAGATCCGCCACACACCATTCAGGGCTGAATCGGCAGGTAAGGAGGTAGAAACAATAGGATTTCTACCTCCTTCTGCCGATTCAGCTCTGAAGGGAGAATTTTGGTCAGGCGCCTTCTATGGCGCCCGATCAAAATTTTCAAACTTGTCCGATCGGCGAGTCGTCCGATATCGGCAGCTTTCTGCGATATCGGTCGACTCGTCGACATGCCATACACGCACCGATTATCGTACGAAACGAGGTTTCGTACGATAATATCTGTGCGTGTATGGCCACCTTAAAACTCATGGGTTTACCTGCGGGGTGGGTGGGTTGGGGCTGATGCTAGCACAATATTGGTGCGGGTTCTCACTTCCTTTTTTTCCTGCCTGTGACCTTACAATGCCCATCTTTGCATCTGGATGCCTCTATTTAGAGGTGCGCACTTGCTCCACACCCTTTGTGACATCAGAGATGGGGCAGGTTGGGTGTAGGTCTATAAATAGTGGTGCATTGCAGGGTGGTGTTGGGAGGCACAATGTTGACTCGTACATCACTACTAGCTAGATGTGATCACCGGAAAGCAGGCAGGTTTATCAAGCTGTTTTATATTGAGTCGGCTTTTCATTCTAATGCGCATGCGCTGGGCCAGGGATTTTGCTGGCAGAAGACATATGGAAGATGGAAGTGCTACAGGTACCCTGGGCTGGTGCGGTTTTCTCCTAACAGGGGCACCCGCCGTACAAGGTAAGGGATTATAAAGTCACTTGGGGGTGCCTAACATTTTGGCACCCCCAAGTGACTTAGCCTTTCCTTCTCCTTTAAACATTAAATAAACCCAATAAGGATTAATTACATCTTAGTTGGGATCAAGTACAGGGTACTGTTTTATTATTGCAGAGAAAAAGAAAATCATTTTTAAAAATTAGAATTATTTGCTTTTAGTTGGGTCTATGGGAGATGGCCTTTCAGTAATTTGGAACTTTATGGATAATGGGTTTCCGGATAAGGGATCCCATACCTGTATGTCATATCCATGCAGTTTTCCTTTTGTAAGGACGACTATAATTTATCTTTCAGGTTTGTCTTGTCTTTAATTCAACTTGCAGCCTTGCAAAATATTCTTCAGTGCCTTTGTGGCATCAGACCTTTCTTATCTCCTTGAACTGATTTACTGTGGGGAAGTTTAACAGCGGGGTGGAGAGGGGCTGATTTCATTGTGGGTGTGGCTGGTAGCCAGGAGGACAAATCCTAGCAGCAACAGCCAACACATACAACACAACTATCATCATTGGTATCTGCCTGTGTTAAGGGCTCTGGCACACAGGGCGAAAATTTAAGCCGCCGGTTGGATGGCACACGCTGCGCACGCGATTTCGGCAAAATTTTCGCTGGTGGGATGGTAGTTCGGGAAGATTAGTCACCTGTGACGAGGGAGATTTGTCGCGGGCGACTAATCTCCCCGTGTGCCAGAGCCCTAAGCTGAAACATTTTATTGAGATGCCAGTATAATAGTCGAAATATTGTTGCTACTAGCTAAAATAGCGACTTACTTGTCATTACTTTTACAGGTAAATGGGGAGGATAGACTTTTGATGAAATTAGACTTAAAGGGGATGTAAAGTCAAAACATTAACTCAGTGTTTATATATAGCCCTAAGATAGGAAAGCACTACAAGATGTTCTAAATAAATCAGATGTCAAAGCATTTAAAACTGCTTTTTAACTGCTGTCTGAAGCTGAATGAGTGGGTGTGTTTCACTCTTTGCTAATGTTTCACTTGCTTATCTGTGCCTGGCTTGCTCTTATCAGCAACAGACCAATGACAATCCACTAAACAGACTCTGGTGCTTTTTTTTTCCAAATCTGGTGTAGGACAGTCCCTGCTTTTCTGTGTTTTTTTTTTTTCAACTCAGTATGGCCACTGGCCCTGTAGGTTTCCAGGAGCTGTGACCAGAACTCATTTCAGAGGAATAGCATAAGATGCAACATACAAAGGCTTCTAATTAAAAAACTTCAAATGTTTAATGGGTTTGGATTCCAAATGTATTTCATTCTGTCTAAATAACACACAAGGATTATGATGTTTTACTTTATATCCCCTTTAAAGGGGTAGTTCATATTCAAATTAATTTTAGTCATGTAGACAGTGACATTCTAAGGCATTTTGTAGATTTTTTTTTTTTTTAATTTAACTTTTTGTTCACTGGCTCTCATTTGAAACATAGTAAGCGGCAGAAAGGCAAATTATTACCCCATAATTGTTTGTAAGAAGCCCCTATAGACATAAGTTAAGTTAATTTCAAGATGAAGGTCTTGATTGCAGGTTTTGACCTCTTATCATTTGTTTAATAGTAATATAAAGTTGGATATAATATTATTTTAATTTGCTTTGTTTTTCTTCAGCTTCTTTAAAAGTGACTCAACCTAGTTGAGTAGTAGTTTGGCTTGCCTAAGCAGCAACAATCTGGTCATGCTCTTTCATATCAGAATGTATTAGTTATGGTTTGTTTTACATATTTACGTTTAACATATTTACCCAGCCTTCTTGTCCCCCCACAATAGCTTTTTTATCTTGGTACTTACTCCTTTTCTCTATACACACAACATTTATTTGATATTGCAAACCCATAAAAGACAGTATGGCATGACATCTTAAAATTGGCCTGCTGCTTTTCAGCAGCAGGGACTGGGTTTCATTGATCTGTGTGTCACTCACGATCACCTGACAGGTAGAAATGTAGGTTCTAGCAGTAAGGTAGATTTGTTGGGAATGTAACATAACATCTGTGCATACCTTATTGTACAGCGCTGCAGAATATTTTGGCCCTTTATAAATAAATGTTGTTAATACCTTATGTGTGAGCACAGTGCCTCTTATGTGCTGGTGGGGTGGGCTTTGGTACTAATAGGAAAACGATATCCCCATAATGAATACTAAACCAACAGATCATACTTTATATCATATCAAGTTGAAACACGTAAGGCTACAATGTGGTCTAATTGTCTACAATAAAGCTTCTTTGTTTTTATCTACTATTGCCTGCTCGGGGGATCTATGAGTGCCTGCCTTATGTATTGAATCATATTAAGTGGCCTGCTAAAGAAACTAGATATCTATATCTATCTCAATAAATACTGCCAATTTACATCTCTTCCCTAGAGCCACCATTTTATGATGGTCTTTGTGCTCCCTCAGAGATCACATGACCAGAAATAATGCAGTATGGAAGCATGGAAGACAGAACTCTGGCCATTAATTGTCTGATGTGCCTTAGCAAGTACAGGTCCTTCTCCAAAAATTAGCATATTGTGATAAAGTTCATTATTTTCTGTAATGTACTGATAAACATTAGACTTTCATATATTTTAGATTCATTACACACAACTGAAGTAGTTCAAGCCTTTTATTGTTTTAATATTGATGATTGTGGCATACAGCTCATGAAAACCCAAAATTCCTATCTCAAAAAATTAGCATATTTCATCCGACCAATAAAAGAAAAGTGTTTTTAATACAAAAAAAGTCAACCTTCAAATAATTATGTTCAGTTATGCACTCAATACTTGGTCGGGAATCCTTTTGCAGAAATGACTGCTTCAATGCGGCGTGGCATGGAGGCAATCAGCCTGTGGCACTGCTGAGGTGTTATGGAGGCCCAGGATGCTTCAATAGCGGCCTTAAGCTCATCCAGAGTGTTGGGTCTTGTGTCTCTCAACTTTCTCTTCACAATATCCCACAGATTCTCTATGGGGTTCAGGTCAGGAGAGTTGGAAGGCCAATTGAGCACAGTAATACCATGGTCAGTAAACCATTTACCAGTGGTTTTGGCACTGTGAGCAGGTGCCAGGTCGTGCTGAAAAATGAAATCTTCATCTCCATAAAGCTTTTCAGCAGATGGAAGCATGAAGAGCTCCAAAATCTCCTGATAGCTAGCTGCATTGACTCTGCCCTTGATAAAACACAGTGGACCAACACCAGCAGCTGACATGGCACCCCAGACCATCACTGACTGTGGGTACTTGACACTGGACTGCAGGCATTTTGGCATTTCCCTCTCCCCAGTCTTCCTCCAGACTCTGGCACCTTGATTTCCGAATGACATGCAAAATTTGCTTTCATCTGAAAAAAGTACTTTGGACCACTGAGCAACAGTCCAGTGCTGCTTCTCTGTAGCCCAGGTCAGGCGCTTCTGCCACTGTTTCTGGTTCAAAAGTGGCTTGACCTGGGGAATGCGGCACCTGTAGCCCATTTCCTGCACACTCCATTTCAGTCCACTGCTTCCGCAGGTCCCCCAAGGTCTGGAATCTGTCCTTCTCCACAATCTTCCTCAGGGCCCGGTCACCTCTTCTCGTTGCGCAGCGTTTTCTGCCACACTTTTTCCTTCCCACAGACTTCCCACTGAGGTGCCTTGATACAGCACTATGGGAACAGCCTATTCGTTCAGAAATTTCTTTCTGTGTCTTACCCTCTTGCTTGAGGGTGTCAATGATGATTCCAGGGGGCAGCCCTTAGTACTTTAAATGGAAGTTTTCTATTTATGATTACCCAATGGCACCTACTAAAAAATATTTTTATGAAAATTATTTCTGTAGATAAATCAGGGTTTTTCATAAAAATGGCAATGTTTCAATATGGGGTTAGCCAATGACTTATTAATAGAAAAATGTTTTTCATGAAAATAAAAGAATGTTTGAAATATGGACTTTTATGTGAAAAGCTTTTTATAGAGACCAATATTATTAGGTATAGTCTCCCATTAAAGTGTAAGCATATGTAATACAACACAGATGTTTAGGGAAAATGTATCCTTTTTCCCAAAGTGAGGTGGCGCGAAATTAGCGCAGATAAGTGGCAAGATGGATAATCCATATAGGAAGTGGTCTTACAAAATGTGTCAAGCGGCAAGCCCATTGCCTGTTATGTGCCCAGAGCATTGCTTAAAGATATATTTTGTGTTCAATAAAGGATATTTTAACAACCCTTGAAGATTGCGGTGCTACATGGTTTCTTAAAGAGATCATGGAATGATGGATTTCTGATCTCTCCTGCTTATTTTTTTTTGTGAATGGATATTCCATAAATATGTATGAAAATATGTGTTGCTTATTTAAAAACAGATGTACATAGGCATCATTAAAATAACAGCAACCTGGAGCAAAGGAATCGGACAAAATCATTTCAAAGTCGGTACATACTTACCTTCAAAGATCTGCAGTACAAAAGGATTCTTATGGATTTGAATATAACATTGTTATCCTGCCCTGGTATTAATTGTTTGGTTCAAGGGATTGTGACATTTCACTTTTTTTCAAATTAAAATCACCATCACAGCTCTCAGTTACTAACCTGATTCACTAAATCAGTGCTATCCAACTTCTGCGGTGCCGAGGGCCAGAATTTCTCGCACATACATGGTGGAGGGCCGCTAATGGAAGCTACTCCCCCCTATTAAACCACACCCACTTCAAACCACAACCATTTAATCACAATGGTAGTAGTGCAGTAAAAACCCAAATGCTTGGTCCTCACTGCAGGGATATCAACCATCATTCATATGTGAAAGAATTATATTATGTCATATTAAGACACACCCTAAAATCCATATGACTCTTCCCCTGTGGATAGCACAGCAACCCCCAATACATAATTACACACCTTAGGGACCATTTACTGGCTATTTCCAACTGCTAACAAACTCCCAGAACAAACCCCTGCCAGGTTCACCTCCCACAGGCAGCATAGGGTAGCACTCTGCCTGCCCTACGCTACCTGTGTATGCCATACTCTGCCTGCCCCATGATGCCTGTGTCTGCCATATGCTGCCTGTGTGTGCCATACTCTGCCTACCCTATGATGCCCGTGTCTTCCATATGCTGCCTGTGTGTGCCATACTCTGCCTGCCATATGCTGTCTGTGTGCGCGCCATACTCTGCCTGCCATATGCTGCCTGTGTGTGCCATACTCTGCCTGACATATGCTGCCTGTGTGTGCCATACTCTGCCCTACCCTGCCTGTGTGCCATACTCTGCCCTACCCTGCCTGTGTGTGCCATACTTTGCCCTACCCTGTGTGTTCAATACCCTCCCTGTCCTATGCTGCCTGTTTGTGCCATACCCTCCCTGCCCCATGCTACCTATGTGCCATACTCTGCCTACCCTATGCTGCCTACACACAGGCCTGAGGTGTGAACAGTTGAACAATGTGGGTGATTACAGCCTGAGCCTGAGGTGTGAAAACTGCAGGGGGTAAACAATGCAGGTGTGAACAACACAGGGGATTACATATTTAAACAATACAGAGGGATTACAGCCTGAATCTGAGGTGAGAGCCATGCAGGGGGGCAGTTAATCTCAGTACTGATACCATTTAAAGCTTATACAAGGGTAAACCATCAAAGCAGCCAGACAGGTGGGGGGCCACACAGAGGGGGGTCGCGGGCCGCCAGTTGGACAGCACTGCACTAAATAGTTTCAAGCAACATTAGGAGTGAGGGCAGGCTTGTTGATGGAGCATAGTCCTTAAAGCTGGATAAAAAGATATACTGTGCCCTAGCCTATTGGGATTTTGCAAAGACTGTTCTGCTTGAAGTTATGTGTGCAACCAACACATTTCAGTAACTGGGAAGAAATAGCCAATTGGCACTGGTGAGCTTTTTAGGCATTATTGTTTTTAAAATAGCTAAGAAGTGTCTAAACCTGATAATTCAACACTCGGCATAGTCAGGGCCCTTGCCTGTTGCCAGTCACTAATGTAAGCTGCTTGTTCATGCCTGATACCCCTTTACCAAATTATGTATAGTTTTATTTGAAAAATCTCTGTAAATTGCAGTTCTAATTTATTTTATTCTGTTGTTGTGGGTTTGACTAGGTCTCCGTTAAACTGTGTGCATCAACTGCTGGTTTCTGGAGAAACCTAGTCCAGAGTATTCTTCTGATTTTCTTTTTTTGTCTTTCAGCTCCGCTGCCAAAATGTTCCAACCACCTGTTAACAGCCTGGAAAAAATCAGAAAAGCAAGAAAAAGGGTTAAACAAATTCTGCTTCAGATTGGCCTTGAAAGCTGCAGAGAATTATTAGAGGTGAGTATAATCTTCACTAATTCTCTTTCATTTTTTAACTAATAGTCTGTTTGTTCTGTGCCATTTCTTGGTCATATTAGAGCAGTGTTTTTGCTTGTTTGTTCAAAACAAGGTTACACAAATAAACACATTGTTTAATCAGTTGATTATGCATAGTTCCAAAGCTATCTAGGACAGCAACGAATCATTTATACGAAATCTCAACCTATATGACCTTCAGTCTGAATTTTCAGCAGATCGTATGCTTTTATTGTAAAATTCTGCCCTAACTAATAGACAAATTGTCGACCCACACCTGATCCTAACCCGCGGCTCCCCCTCTACTTATAGGGCCGAGCACACCTATGATGTCACGGAGGGGGCAGGGCCAGAAGGGTGCATGCCTATAAATAGACTCCGCAGTAGGTGGGGTTCATAGTCATGGGCAGGGAGAAAGGCAGAAGGCCTGGACCTGCGCCCCGCTTTTGGTATCCAGATGTTGGTTTGATCTGTGGGTAAACCCACAGGTTGCAGGTTGCACATCGCTACTAACTTGCCTTCAAGCTGAGCCCCCAAACCACTGCTTTGGGACCACCAAGGTCAGTCCACCACTACATTATACATTCAGATTTTTTTAACTATGTGCCTTAGCAAAGCACCTAAGATATAAATAATCCTTATTCGAGGCAAAGCAATCCTTTTGGGTTTATCTTTATAATACCCATTTTACTTTTATTGTTAATTATTATTCTAACTGCTGCCCAGGGTAATTGGCAAATAGCCTGGGAAAAAAAATGCAAATTGTTATTGTTTATTGCTGTGTTATCACAGTAAATATTTTTCACTTTGATTTTACTTTCCCTAAAGCCTGACTATTTTTAGTTGTTAATATCTAATTCTGGAAGTCTCGACATTTTTGGCTAATTAAAAAACAGGTACTGAAAGCATCCAGAGCAGTCTTGTGTGCCATTACCTTAAAGGACATGTAAACCCCACAAATAAAAAATGTAATCTGTGAACAGCCTCTTTGATTTCTTTCAACACCTGCCACTCTGGTTGTTCAAAGGATAATAGTAAGGCTGCAGGATCCCCTTAATCACTAAGATTTTCTTTTCCTTCTCTTACCCACTTGACCCCCACCCTTTAGGAATTTGCTTTGGCTTTTGGCTCCTGGGCATGCTCAGATCTTCTCAGCTTACTAAACACACCCCCTCCAGTCTAGCACCCAATGAAGAGATGATAATGCTGGTTCCTATAGAAACTCTGCTCTAGCTGTCTGCTCCTATTTTTTTCTTCTAACCTTCTCTACTGAGTTCAGCTTAACCATCACAGTGTTCAAACAAAGAACTTTTTATCAAAGGAAGTGATGACATTTACGCTGAATTAAAGGTCTTTGTGCACGTATGCGGTTTGCAGATGTAACTGTAACTGATGATGCGTCAGAGAGAAAATGGCCACTGGGTGAAATCTGCTATTTGTTTTAGGAAAATGCAATGGTGTTGGCAAACAAAGGGGATATATCCAGTTAAAAGGATGTCATTTGGGTGGGGGAGATGTGCCCAACTAATATACATGGTAGAAAAATGTAGGGTTTAAATGTCCTTTAAGGCAGTACTGTCTAGCTTTTGTGGTATGGAGGGTTGAAGTTTTCCTGGACTACATTGTAGAGGGCTGAGTTTTTTAAACACACACATACTTAATACCACACCCATGTTACTACAAGAGCTTTAAAGACCATACCAACATTATTGGTTGTAGCACACCAAAAAAACCAAAACAAATAATTGGTGCTTACTGCACTTCACTCGCATGTGAAAGTGTATTATGTCATATTAAGACATACCCATAAATCCTTGTGCCTCCTTCCCTGTAGGTAGCATAGCATCCCCCAGCACATAATTACCTTTAGAAACCCCAACAACTATTTCCAAATGCCAACAAACACCCAGAAAAACCCTTGTCAGATTTACCTCCCACGGGCAATATTGGGCAGGCAGAGTATGGCACACAGTAGAGAAGGAGACAGGGAAACCTATCATGACTACCCAAGTAAGAACTCCAACATGAACAGTTTGTACTGCACTATGTACAGTGACACAATGTCAGTGCCGCTCCTCCAGTCTGTTGTGTGAATAATGCGGGTGCCTACAGTTGAGGTCTTATGGGTGTATAAAGAGTATAGAAGTTTACAGCCTAAACATGAGGTGTGAATAATGCTGGGGCCAGTTAATCTTACTACCGATACCATTAAAAGCTTACACAAAAGTAAGCAATCACCGCAGGCCACTGTTGTACAGCACTGCCCTAAGGTATTTTGAGGGAACAGTAAGATGTGCGGGTTAACCCGAAACCTGCGGGTACAGGTTGAAATTTGGCTCAGGTTGGGTGCATGTCAGAATGGGTTGGTACACTCCTTCTCTGCTCTCAAAGAGCCCCTGTCACTGGAGCAGGGCCTACAATGGAGCATTTTGTGGGTTTAACATTAAACCTGTCATAATAAACTTGCAATGGTTGCTGCAGCAGTTGCTTGCTTTGTGTACCTTTTTTTCCTCCATATTACCGAGCACCAGATTTGTTTTTGTGAAAGGCTGGGGAGTTTATCTAGGCCATATATATAGTATTTTCTTATCCATTATGGCAAACACATTGTTTTCTTCATGGCAGAGAAGGATCAAATATCACTGAGATCGTTACTGGCATCATGTGTTTCACATTAGCTTTGTGTCTCTTCACTGTAATTTCCAGCATGGCGCATACACGTTTGAAATCAGGTCTGGTTTGTCTTCAACTGTGCATGATCCTGGGGCAAAGAAGGCAGTGAAGATAACCTGAAGCTGTGCTTATCTGCATTTTTCAGCCAGGAAAAGCAGTTACTGGTGTTTAGTGAGTCCCTAGTGGTGGTGCAGTTAGGGGTCATGGAAGAAGACCTTTAAAAGGGGCAGTGGTTGTCTTTCTCCTTTAAGAAAAATCTCCACTTCGGGCATATTTCAATATCCCAAGATTTCGGTCTGTGGAAAAGAGGAACTGGAAGTTCTGTAATTACAATTAATGGAACAACAAAAACTTAAATAAGGCATTTGCAGCTTGGAATCCCTTTTGTGACCCAGCATTTATAGCATATAATACAGGCACATATGAAAGTAAGATTTTAAATTAACTGGTTTTGGGATAACTGATCCCATTTCTGTACATTAGGCTTCTCTGAGTGGAGAACAGACCCACAGTTCTGATTAAAGGCATAGGCTATGTAAGGTAATTTTTGATATCCAAATTATTTGTTACTTATATAGTGCCAACATATTCTGCAGGGCTTTACAGAGATTATAACATCATTTGCATCTGGCGCTGCCATAGTAGAGTTTGTAACCTAAGCTACCTATAACGCGCACACACACACCCCAGTTTTATCAGGAGCCAGTAAAAACTGGGAGGAAACAAAAGTATCCCAAGAACCCACAACCACAGGAAGAACATGCAAACTAACTGGACTCCTGCCTTTTCCCCTTTAGTCAATCTTAATGGCACAGTAACACAAAAATTATTACACAAATATTTTCTAAACCATTTAATAATTATTGCAAACCATCTTTTCACACCACCCATATCCATGTCTTGCTCCTTCTTTCCTCTTCAAAACTAAACTTAGAACTTACCTTACTTGCCCACCCTCTTAGATTGTAAGCTCTGTGGGACACAACCTCCCTCCTCCTGCGACTCGAATTTACACATAATTTTTTGTTACTGTTTATTTTTATTTACTGCTGTTTCTCCACACTTTTACTAAAAAAAAATATATATATATACATATATAAATTTTTTTTTTTTTTTTAAATAATCATTTTAATGGCTTTAGTAGGAATTGACCAAATATTCGTCAACAGGATCTTAAACTCATAAAGTGTGAAAATGTCTTCTTAAGAGGCATTGTGCAGTCTTTTCTAAGAATTTGAGAAAGAGAAATGTTTTTGCTAAAACGATTTGTTTACAGAAATGTCATTGCACAATATCTCTTTTGTCTTGTTGTTCATTTTATCATAATTTAGACTAGTGGGTTTAGCTGTGGTTACCGTTTAATTTTTTAACAGTTTAATCACAGGTTTGTTAGTCTGCAGTATCTCACAGGATTTAGTTTTCTATAGTGAAAAATTGAAAGTTGGGGCTAGCAACTGATTTTATTTGCATGATACAGCACTTCCCTAAACTGGACCATGATGCTTTGGTGTAGATGGGAAATGGTTTCTTAAAGGAGAAGGAAAGGCTAGTAAAGAGTTAATCTCAAAATGCAGGCATACCTTCAGTTGTCTCAATAGTGCTCTTAAGTCTCCCCATATTTCAATAGTTCAGAAGACAAACAGGAAGAAAAACCGCTGAGTTGGGTAGAGAAGATTCCCATAATGCAATGCTCCTGCAGAGACTGTAGGACCAGGACTGTAGGCATTGCGTGCGCACAAGCAGGAGCGCTCCCCATAGCATCCGGTTGATATGACGACCACTGCCCTATTAAGCGAATGCAGCGGCAGCTGGGGGGGAGGAGAGGCAAGTGGGGAGCCACAGTGACAGGAGGACACAGATGGCAGGCAGGAGCTGGGGGGAGGAGAGGCAAACGGGAAGCGGAGCGGGGTGGTTGGCCACAGTGACAGAAGGACACAGCCGGCAGACAGGTGCTGGGGGGGGGGGGGGGAGAGGCAAACGAGGAGCGGGGGGAGTTGAGTGTGGTGTGTTAGCTGGGGGGGGGGGGGAGACACAGAAGGACGCAGGGGGGGAGCGGGGGACGCATGCGCAGTAGAGACAGTGAGGGAAAGGGAGTGGGCATCCCTTGTTAAAGATGGTGGCGCCGTTCACTGAAACAAGTACAGTATGTAGAATGTAGCAGGTGTATCTCTGTAAATCTTTCATTAGGCAAGCCAGGAATATAGTGTTTTTACACAGCAATAGTAGTACTGTTTAATAGTGTGCTCAATAGATGTTGACTTTCCTTGTCCTACCTAAAACCTAAAAGAAAAACCCCACAACTGTGTAGGTCTCTCTAAAAATATATTGCATAAAACCCCGCTTCATCTAAATAAATCATTTTCATAGAAAGGACAGCCCCCGGGATAATATGATTCATGGTGCACACATACATGTTGGGTTACATCAGCCAATTAATGGGCACAATTCTATCTTTTAATCCCACACTTCCTGTCACAGTTAGAGCTGCAATATTTCCTGTCAGGTGATCTGAGGGAGCATGTAGTTAAGCCACAGAGTCTGCAATTGTTTTTATTGACAAATTCAGGAATAATAAGCCAATGTGAATGGTTTATCTGTTCTAAAGGTGTACAACTCCTTGACCTGGAGGGGCCCAGGACAATAAAATGGCGAGGAAGACTGTGCTGCTGTTGGAAGAATCTGAAGGATATTTTTAAAGAGTGTTAACCAGCCAGATAATCCTCATGGGAGGTTTTGTTCAGTGTATGTGGGTGGTTCTCATCTATTAGCTATGACATTTATTAGAAAATTGTAATATCATAATAATTATAACAAATTAGCACTTGTGCTGGGCCTTCCTTACCAGACATTCATTCTCTGTTTTTTGTACAGAAAAATACACCACATTTGTATGCCCAGGATGGGATGGAACACACTAACAGCTCCATGCTCTCTGGGAGGCCTAGCATTACCCAATATGCAACTGTATTATACTGCAAACCAATTAACCTACTTGCATAATTGGTTTAATCCAGATCCAGACAACCCTCTGACAGCATTGCATGGGAACATAATTTGCTCATAAGAAGCATTGCGCAATGCCCTTATGGTAAAAAAGGGGATATGCTCCTCCTACCAGAAGTGCTCACTACCCCTATGATGGTCTGGTCTAAATTAGTAAAGTAGAACATGGGAAACACAAGGTTAAACTTGCCATACTTGCTTCTCTGGAAAAACGATAACTTGTAACACTTATGGAGACTTCTAGATTTTCATTACTGGCATCTTAATGGAGTGTAATGGCTTTCTAATGTACTAGATGGTAAATTTAATCAATTTAATGCACTTAAAAATAGACTAGAGAACCCAAATCTGCAATTCTATAGATACCTCCAACTATGACTCGTCTTCGAAGCCTAATACGGTTCTTTATCTATTGAGATGGGATTAGCCTCATGGGAAGCTAGACTATGGGATCCTGGATGGGGGAAACTTCTCTCTCAACTATACAAGCAAATTCTCAGTGGCACCCTCCCCATTTGATAAGGCAAAAATTAAATGGAATAATATACTTCCACAATTAAACGATGACGGGAGGAAGCAACCAACAACATATGACTTCCTCATAGCCACAAGGGACAGATTTATACGATTGATTTTTTTCCATAATGTATATAGTACACCAGTATAGGTAGATTACCTAATGAAGAGTGCCCTAAATGTTATGAAGTAAATGCAGGCTTTGCCCATATGGTATAGGACTGTGCACATAGAGTCACCTATTGAACTGGAATTATGCAATATTTAGATAAGCATCATGCCCTACCTAGGATTAAAACTCTGGAAGCATGTTTTCTAGGCCTAGTAGATGAGTTGGTTTCGCAGAATCGTTCCAGGAACCTAATGAGCACGATATTGTTTTATGCCAAAAAAAACTCACCATTATAAGATGGAAGTCCCATTTCACCCACACTAGCAGAGTGGATAGCACTTGATAATAAAACAATACCCCTTATAAAACTAACATATTTAGCAAGAGGCATCCCCTTGAAATTTGAAAGCATCTGGACTCGCTGGTTAGATGTTAATCCTACGCTGGTACCTCCAATCAGTGAATCTTAGGCAACATTACTTATCAGTCAAACTTGGTATACTGTTTAAAAGCCAATAATGATGAGTTCAAACCCTCGATGAATTATTAGAACTGCTTATTATAATGTTTTATTATAATAACACTGGCAAAGACAAAGTGTCTAAATTGTAGCACATTCCCAGTGTAGATGGCAATTTTTTGTTTGTGGTAATGCTTGTAATTGTCAATGTTGTTGTACGAAGAAAATAAACATTTAAAAAAACAAATTTTTAAAATAAATAAATAGTTGTTTGCTCTCCCCAGCCTACCCATACTGGTGCATAACAGCAGAAATAAGCATATTAATTCATATGTGGTGGTGTTCTCTTATGAGTAAAGTACAAATCAATTTGCTGTACAGCTGCTCTGCCCCACTATTGGATGGCCTTTGCAGAGATTGTTGTATAACACCTTCATTGGCTGACTGGCATAATGTGTGAGGCTAATTTCTCTGTCCTATTTGCATGACTTGTAATGTTTGCATTTTGCAAGCACATTGAAAACTGGCAACTTTGCCTTATCCGTACAGAAGGTATCAAAATACATATTTTCTTTGTTTTCTAGGAAATCAACAGTTATAATCCAGGAGACAAATATTTTTCCAGTACATCATGGGAGGATGTCTCGCTATGGGAACCTAATGGACGCAGAAATGTATGTCTGATGCTAGAGATTGGCCGTAGATGAGAGAGCATCTTGCACTACTCCATTTTCTTTCAGTGGTTGCACAGATGTTGCACAGTGAAGTGTTCTAACAAGCTTTTTGTGACCAGTTCGGAAATTGTCTTTATTAGAATATATACTTATTTTTTTTCTCTTAAGTATTGCTGAAATATTTT